>NC_138192.1:68086259-68686259 GCF_964194105.1 Spermophilus citellus
ATTTCATGTGAATTATCTCATTTAATTTTCACAGTAGCCCTGTAATACAGGTAAGTCTTCATTTTGCAAGTGAGACAGCTGAGTCTTAGAGAGGTTTAGTAGCTTATCAAACAAAGCATTATACAGTGAGAATTGGAGTTGGACTATCCCACTCCTCGGTCTATACCCAAAGGACTTATAATCAGCATACTATAGTGACTCAGCCACACCAATGTTTATAGCATCTCAATTCACAATAGCTAAACTGTTTAACCAAACTATATGCCCTTCAATAGATGAATGGACAAAGAAACTATGGTATATATACACAATGGAATATTACTCAGCATTAAAAGAGAATAAAATTATGGCATTTACAAGTAAAGGATGGAGTTGGAGAATATCATGCTAAGTGAAAACCAATACCAAAAAACCAAAGGGTACATGTTCTCTCTGATAAGTGGATGCTGATCTATAATGGGAGAACTTTGGGCAAAGGAGAGGGAGGGAAGGTGACGGGCATGGGGGCAGGAAAGACAGTGGAATGAGATGGACATCATTACCCTAGGTACATATATGACTGCACAAATGGTGAAACTCTACATTGTGTACCATCAGAGAAATGAAAAGTTGTGCTCAATTTGTGTACAATGAATCAAAATGCATTTTTCTGTCATATATTAACTAATTAGATCAAATTTTTAAAAATTAAGAAGAAAAAAAGAGTTGGAATTCAAATCCCATAAGGTTGATTTAATAGCCCACAGTCTTAACCCTTTATAAAAAAATTTTTTTAGTTGTTGATGGACACAATATCTTTATTTTTATTTATTTATTTTTTATGTGGTGCTGAGGATTGAACCAGTGTCTCACACATGCTAGGCAAGTGCTCTACCATTGAGCCACAACCCCAGCCTCAACCATTTAGATAGTCAGAGATGAGAAAGAGAAATTGTGAGACCATAGAAAGAATACGGGCTTACAAGTTTCAACAGACATATCCTCAAAGTATGCCGCTGTTGCCATTAGGTATGTGACATGGAACCAATCACAAGCCTTCTCATCTTTAAACAGGGTTAATTCGGGTGATTTCATAGGTAGCTAAGTACCAAAGTACAGGAGAATTAAATGAAATCATATCTATAGACACTTAGCAGAAAAGTCTTAGTTCTTCTATAATTGTCTTCAATTAATTATTATTAACATGTCAGATCAGCATTAAGACTGACCTATGTGAAAACTGCTTTCAAGATTCATCAAATGAATATCTAACTATCTGTTCCCATAGTAGATGTTGAGATTAAGATGTAAATTTGTCATTAAACACTCACTATCAAGTGATACCATTAGAGCATCCCTTCAGGTTGGCTCCAAGTTAATGATAACATGTCTTCATTACTTTGGAGAGTAGCACAGATGCAGTCAGTGGTAAGTAACTGAATATATGCTGAATGAATGAATGAAGATTTAGAGAGTTCAGTCTATCATCTAAGGCTTAAAGTCAGTTTTAATGTCTTCTGAGACACAAGTTGAATAGTTTTCAGTATGTTTAGCACTTCATTTTTTTCAATATTAAAAGATAAGAAATGTTGGTAATTTCACAGACCACTCATCCCATGCCCCACCACGCTTTGGAACTTTCTGTTTATGTTATTCAACTAAGGATTAATACAGTTTAAATTCTTTCTACCTCATTCATTTGATGGAATCTCCATGGAAGAGAAATATATGCTAATCTCACTTTGAAAAGGAGTATAAGAAATGATAATAATAAAAATGTGTAAAATCTGTAAATTATTACAATTTAGTATTGGCAATCAAAATATATTTTAGATCAACTAGAATGTAAATTATCCAAAAATTACCATGGGAGACTCTTTGCTGTGTTTTTACCAAGTATTTGGCCCAGGTGTAAGTAACAACACAGAATAGGAGTTGGCTATTTCTAGTGGCATTTCTGATGATTTAAGTAACTTTTTCTTTTCTCATACAATTCTAAAGTCTACACAATGTAAATGCATTCACTTTGTAGTTAGGAAAACAACAACAACAACAAAAGAAAATAAATAGGTCCAATGAATAAATTCTGATTTTTTTAAATAAAAAAGGTTATAGAGATTCAACATCTGCATTTAAAGATACAAACCCACAACATTAAAATTCAAGATAAAAATAGCTTTGCGAAAATGCCCAAATTTAAAAAAAATTAAATTCAAATGTCAATTAATGAAGGTTAAGAAGTGGAAGCAAAGAGATAATGTCTGAATATATTTACTTTTGTACTTATCTTCTTTGACTATTCATTTCTGTTCACTGGTATAAAGTTCAGAATTGCTCTAAAATTATCTTATAATGTTAAATGTGATAGTTTTACTAATCCTGTTTCATAGAATAAACTGATATTTTAAATGAACGAGCATTTTTCACCTTTTATAATCATTTTCCAAATTTGTTTTGTCCATTTTTTATAGGAAAATAAATTTTACCTTTTCATCCTCATATTTTATTGATTAATTAAATAATTAACTTTTTGCTGTCATTGAAATTCAAAATGATAAATGTTTAACTTATGTTCATAACAGCTAATATTTTTTTAGTTTCTTTTTCTTAAATGCATTTTTGGATATATTATACAAAATATATAAATTAAAAAGTTCATATTCCTCAAATTCAGACTTTTCCCTACTTCATTTCCAATAAGTTCCTGTTGCTCTAAATCTGCCAACATAGCATCTCTGATTTCTCTGTTTCAATAACCCCACCCCAAAATGCTCTGTATAGCTCTCTCTCTCTCTTTACTTTCAACTTTAGGTCTTTTCCACATGTTAGAATTTACTCTGTGTAAAAATCATCCCACAGTTGATTGTCATGAGTCCTTCAGTCAATTCAAAGGTTTCTCTAAGGGTGGTCTGTCCCTCTCCATCCAAATAATATTGTTTCTGTCGTCTACTCAGGACTCCATGTCTTCCCCAGCTGCCCCACACTATTTTGCAAATCTCCTATTCATTCATTTGTTCATTGATTCGTCCTTTTCAATAAATATTTATTAGATGATAGCATCTTTCGTGCCTTTTAAGCACTGTGCTTTCAAGCAGTTTACAATCTCATAGAGAACAGAATTCCATTATGGAATGGCAAGGGCAATGAAGGGTTAGGTCTGGATGCCTATTATATATGAGGGACATCTCTCAACCTCCAATAAGGAAAGGGAATTTCGAGAATGTGTTATCTCTAACTTAAAGGGCTGGGTAACATTAGCAAAGAGCATGTGTAACAAGCCATGAGAGAAGCATGGTAGGGTAGGTTCCGGCAGTAAGGTTGTGTTCCATGATATGGGTGAAGCATAAAACATTGGATGGAGAAGGGGAAAGAGAAGAGGGAGGAATGTAATGTGAAAAATCAGGTTTATGAGAGAGTCAGAAGCAAGATAATGAGGGCTTTATAAAATACATTAAGATATTTGGACAGTATACTAAGAGTAATGGGAGCCAGCACTGATCTTATAGCAGGTAAGATTTGTATGCAATTAAAAAAAATTGGGGGCATTTTGCCTGTCTGGATTGAAGAGGAAATAGAAGCAGGAAAACCTGTTCCAAGGCAGTTGCCTGAGTTCAGTTGGGTGATGAAGGACAGACAAACTAGCAAGCAGTTCAATTTAGGAAATATTTGCATCCCAGATTAGAAAAGTTGAGTAGATAGTAGCACACTTTTTTTCAAGTAGGTATCTCAGGAGGAGAAGTTGCTGGATAGTCATGGAGCAGATGAGGTCAGTACTAGAATTATCTAGTTGGAGGTGTCTATGAGAACTCCAAGTAGATCTAAAGTCTAGGGCACAGGAACAGGGTGTATTGATGAGTACAGGCTGTGGATTATCAGAGTATTGGTGATAATTTTGGTGGGTGTGGTTAGTGGGCTGGGGAGATGTCACAAAAGGAGCTCAACTATAAATCCCTGATTTTATTTATATATAATTCAAACTGAAGGAGAAGCCAAAGGGGGGAGAATTTGTGTTCCTAGGCATTAACTACTTGCTCAGAGATTAGATATAAAAATCACAAGACACAAGACAAAAGACAAAAGATACTATAGGGGTCGGATCTGTTTGTCCCAATTGTTCCTAAATGGAATTTTTCTCCAGATATTTTGTTAGAACACTATAGTAAGGCTTGTACTCATGTTAAAGAGTTATATATGTTCTGTTTTGTATAATTTGTTTTATGTTTTATTTACATACCATCTAATTTCAGAAAATATTTTAAGTAGGCCATCAAAACTGAGGAATATGGAATAAAATTAGGCAAATATCACTTACAGTAAATCAAGAGCCATATTTAGGAAAGGTATCCAAAGTGAGGATTTTCTAATGGCAGATATTTGAAAATCATATATGTATATTTAGCTTAAATTTGATTATAATTGTTTCTGAAAATCTTAACATTTACTCATCTTTAATGAAAATACTTACTTTATTTTTTCTAATTATAAAATAATATTCTTCCATTTGGCAAAATAATGTATGAACCTTTTTAAAAATTTGAAAACAATTATATTAGATTTTCATTACTATAGCAAAATACCTAAGATTATTAAGTAATAAAGTGAAAAGGTTTATTTTGACTCATGGTTCTGAAAGTTCTACTCCAGGATCAAATGGCCCCATAGCTTTGAGTCTCTGATGAGGCAGCATATCATGGCTGGAGTGCATGGATGAGCAAAACTACTTATATGACCCAGGGAGCTCATGAAGGAAGGGAAAGAAGCCAGGGTTCCCAATGACCTAAGGATCTTTCACTAGATTCCATCTCAAAAAGTTTCTACCACCTCACAATAACCCATCCTAGGGACAAAAATTTAACACATGGGCCTTTGGGAAAAATTCAACATCTAAACTATAGCAACAAGTTTAAAGAAAAAAAATAAATAAAATCTACCCATAAGTCGGTGATCATATAAATTGCACATGGTCAGGATTTTTTATTAATTGTTGTTATTTTTATTGAATACCTAAGATCTAGAATTGTGCTGACATTTAATTAAGATAAACTGTGGTCCCATGTTTTATAATACTTGTTTAATAAATCACATATTAAAAAATAGAACTCACTTTGCAATTCTTTCCATCCACATAAACATCTGTGGACTACCTCTATATCCTCTAAGCACTTTGCTGGTCTGCTGAGAGCCATAGCCAAGTAGGAATGACGCATGGCATTTTGGTAAAGGTGACCCTGCTCAGGGATTAGGGTGACTCCAGGTTTAGGGTGGATCCTTCTGGGAATAGGAAGGCTCCAGGTTTAGGGTGGATCCTGCTGGGATTAGGGCATGCAGTTTCACAACCTAAGCCCAGCAACTGCCAATAGGAGAGCTTCCCTATCCCCAGCATATAAATACCTCTGTGTGAACAATAAAAATTTGCAGCTTGATCAGATCTCCTGTCTTGCTGTCATCCCTCCTGTTTCTTGTCCCTTCATTCCTCCCCGCCTAGGTTCGCCGCCCTCACTGATGTCCTGCTGGTTGGGACACTGGTCATTAGCATTAGTGAGGAAAAAGATATTATTATTTTTTCTTTTAAAAAACCAAAGACTTGTTGGCTTCTACCTAGCCTGTCATGATTTATTTTCACTTTCCCTTCTCTAGTCCACTATAGTTTTCATTTACCCCACACATATTTACTGACCTCTATGATATGCAGAAAAAAATGCATTACATGTCAAATGGTAATAAATGCTCTGAAGAAATAGAAGTACATGGCAAGAGGATAGAAAATACGAACTGAGGGAGGGACACTGATTTCAAAGAAGTGCATCAGAGGAGGACTCTTAAAAGGAGCCATTTGAGGAAGGCCTAAATAAAGTGCAGGAATGAACCAGAGTAAAATCAGCAGGTGGCCAGTGGACCTTTCGTCCAGGAGTTAGATAATAAAAGTTGCACTTGTAGATGTAACTGAAAAAATCAAACACATAGGGACTTCAGGACCCAATAATTGCTTGTAATACATTGTGTGTGGGATGGAAAGCAATTGAAGGCTCTGAACAAAGAAGTGACATGATTCAACTTGTGTTTCAAGAGCACCACTCTGTCTACTTATGTTGAAAACAGAATCTAGGAAGTCAAGAGTAGAAACAGGGAGGCTGGTTAGAAGCTACTAAGTAATCCAGGAAAGAAATCAAATGATTTGGACCAAGGGAAAAATGATGAAGGTATGGAAAAGAGGTTGGTTCAGTCTATATTTTGAAAGTAAGCTGGAAAGAATTCTTCACTAAATTCAATATGAGACACAGGAAAAACAGGGTCGTGAAAGGATTTTTTATTGGGGTAACTGAAGAATGAAATTATACTTTACTTAGGTAGGGATCATTAGGAGAGCAGCAGAAGAGAGGAAAGGGAAAAACAAAGTTTGATTTAGGACATGTTGATTTTGAAAGGTCCATGGGACATACAGTCCATTAGATAAGTGAGCCATTGAATCTTCACATATGCAATGCCAAGTGTAAGTGTAAACTAGAGTTATAAATCATAGGGAGCCTTCTACTAGATTGTATTACAGTCATGGAAATGATAACATTGCCTAACAATTGAGAGAGAAGAGTGCAGTTCTGATAAATGAGCCCATAGTCTCTGAATATGTTCAAATCTGGAAGATCAGATTGATTCTGCAAAAGTGGAGAATTGCCCAATGAGGTAGGCTGTGCCAAAAAAGAATGACAGAGAACAATGTGGAAAAAGACACTTATGCACAGGAAATGATCAATGATAATACTAATCTATGATTGGGGTGATGTAGAATTTGGAAGAGGTTTTGATAGTGATATTAAAAAGAAAGGCTGACCGGAAGAAAAACTGGAGATATTGGTTATTCTTTTGAGGAGTTCAATTTTAAAAAGGAGTAGAGAAATGGAATACTGTAATGGCCTCCTAATTAGTTTCCCTGATTCTGTTCTTGCCACTTGGTTAGTTAGGTAATATGAGCTGCTGTAACAGACTAATCCAAAATCTCAGTGGCTTAATTTATTTGTTGCTCATTTAGTGTCTAAATTAGTTAGTCCTAATTGGTGAGAAACTCTTCTCTTACTAGAGATTTAGGAATTCTTACAAAGCTGTAAACATTCCTGTTTCGGCACCCACCTAGGAAGGTAAATATCATGGCAAATAACACATGGGAGGTTTTGTGGGGCAGACTGCATCACTATTGTTCACATTTCACTGAGTGAAAATTAGCAACAAAAACATTCCTAAATATAAAGAAGCTGGGACATGCAAGCTAATTGTGTGTTGAGGAAGATGGTAAAACAGGTCTGGTGTCCCCTTAGCACAGCGATCTGTGCCACACCCACTGGCACCTGCCACACTGTTCAGTCTATGTGGATGCTGTTTGTTGATGGACAAGATCTAGTAGAAAAAAGAACATTAATGACTTCAGTGTAACAGACACCAGAGTAAAATCCTTGAGAGATCAGGAAGGTCTGAGATGCAGCTATGAAGTGGAGAGATTTTTCTCGCGATTCATAAGAGCCTGAATAATTCATTCTTTGTTTTAGTAAGAACTGCAGAGAAAAAGGTTAGCAAATTTGGAGGTGAGGGTATAGAAAAGTTAAGAGAAGAACTCAGTTCCTTGCATAAGAAGTCATTTGAACTAGTCATTAAATATTTCTATCTTAAATATTTTCTGGATCAGGATGAAAAGCAGGAGGTTGGTTAAGGTTTTATGTTTTTAAATTGTGCTAGTAAGTCAGGAGTGTGTGTACACACACACACACACACACACACATACACACAGTAAATGAAGTTAAATGGTTCATGTCACAATTTTGGGCGGGTCCTGGGGATTTAACCCAGGGGCACTTTACCACTTAGCTATATCCCCCAGAACTTTATTTATTTATTTTATTATTAATTGATTAATTGATTAATTAATTAATTAATTTTGGAGACAGGTTCTTGCTAAGTTGCTGAAGCTGGCTTTGAACTTCAGATCCTTCTACTTCAGCCTTCCAAGCCTCTGGGATTACAGATATACACCACTACACCACTATGCCCACTAAAATTTTTCATTCTTAAATCAGAGTACAAATAATTCACAAAAACAGTGATAAATGATACTCTCTCTTTTAGGCCATCATCGTTATCACTTAGCAAATGAATACTAAACCCAACGCTAAGTGGTATGCTCATGGCATAAAAAAGTATCTCCTCCTTTTATCCCATTCAATTATTTATTCTTTTATTATCTAAAAACTAATCTCATTTTTAAAGTGATCATGAAATGTTAACCTAAAAATAACCCTTCAGCATATGGATAAAGATTGTCCATGGAGATTATAAATATCAAACAACAAAATATGAGGAAAACAATTTAATTGGCATTATATTTCCAAAGAAAAAAAGCCATATAAATAGCCAATAGGTATAGGAAAAAATCCTCCACATCACTAATAATCAGGGAAGTGAAAATTGAAACCATACTTTCTAATATGGCTATTATAAAAAAGAAGAAAGACATGGGGAGAAATGGGAACCATTGTGCATTGTTGGTGGTGATGTAAATCAATACAGCCATTATGAAAAATAGTACTGAGTTTCCTCCAAAAAAATGAAAAATAGATAACCATATGATCTTGCAATCCAAATGTTTATTATATATCTAAAAGAAGAAAATCAGTTTGTCAAAGACTGAGCGCCTCTCTTGCAACATTGTTCAGAGTAGCCAGGATATGGAAACAACCTGTGTACTGAGAAATGAATGGATAAAATGGTTACACACACACACACACACACACACACACACACACTCACACACACACACACACAGAATATTATTCCATCTTAAACAGGAAGGAAATCCTACATTTGTACAACAGGAAGGAACCTGGAGGACATTATCCTAAGTGAAACTGGTACAGAATGGCTATGATTTCACATGTGTGTAATCTAGAAGTCAAACTCATAACAGCAGAAGTAATGATGATCTTCGGGGGTTGGTGGGGGTAGGGCAAAGGAGGAGTGAAATGGAAAAAATGTTGGTCTTTCCAAGGGTACAAAATTTCATTTGGAATGGATAGTATTGGAGATCTAGTTACATCATGATTATTATAATTAATAATTTATATTTAGGAATTATTAAAGAGTAGATCTTAAATATTCTCACCATATACACACACAAACACACACACACACACACACACACAGAATTACACGAAGGGGAGGTGATGGCTTGTGTAAATTAACTTGATTGTGGTAATTCCTTTTCAACATATACGTTTATCAAAACATTGCATTATGTATTATATTGTAAATTATATTGTATTGTAAAAGTATATCATCTTTTTGTCAATTATACCTCAATAAAGCTGGAAAAATTACCAAACACAAACAAAAAACTTGATGATCTCCTCTACCCCTCTATCTACACCCGATATTCCAAAAAAATTAGAATGCTGAGAAAGGCGGAGCTAGGAGGAGGAGTGTGGAACTATTTTAACAGCATTTCCAGGATTTTTCAGTGACTCATAGTTCTAAGCATTCATGTGAATTCCCAACTTGCATTTTAAACTTTCCAAGCATTTAAAAAGAGAATGCCTTCCAACTTTTCATGATAATGAGATCAAAACTTCCTCACAGAAAGCTTTAAAATAGTGTTAGTCTTTACATTCCTTTTACCCCACCCAAGCATACTAATATATTCCATCTCACAGTGAGAATTGCTTCTTGAATTTCAGAGAGGAAAAGCAGTGAATCTTAGATGTAGGATGAGGAATAGCAATTGCACCAAAGGGTAAACTGGAATTTTTGTCCATCTTTAGAAAGTGACAGAATGATTCATGTAATTATTACCACTTTTCTTAGTTGCCTTGGTCCAAATTTTCTCCCTAGTATGTGTATCAGTTAGTTTTTCTGTGTTAATAAGCACCCCTTTGATTTCAATGGTCTAAACATCAAAACTTTATTTCCATTTACATGATATGTATGTGTGTGTCTCTTCATGTGGAGACCCAAGTTGAAAGAACAGTACATGAACCAGTATATCTCAAACCAAAAGTGCTGAGAGGAAGCTCAGAAGCATAGGGCTGGGGACATAGCTCAGTTGGTAGAGTGCTTGCCTCACATGCACAAGGCCCTGGGTTCAATCCCCAGCACACCACAAACACACACACACACACACACACACACACATACACACACACACAAACAAAAACCCTCAAAGGCACATAAATCCAAAATTAAAACATAAGTTAACCTCTAAACTGATTGGTTATCACAGAGGGGGTCTTCAGGCAGTAGGTAATTAGTTAAAGGTAATAATTTTATACCATGTTTGGGAGGTGTTTCATTTACGATTATAAGAGAAATTTATATATGTAACAAAGCTAAATTTTGCTAAGTTAAAGTTTGACCTAACTGGTTTTGTCTTCTCAGGGGATTCTCAAGTCTAGTCTCCATTTTATTTTATTTAATTTTATTTTTATTTTAGCATTTCTAAATTGAAACACATAATTCTTCTTAAATATTCTGCTCAAATACAACATTTGGAAGGCCAACTCATATTCCATTGCTCAAAAGATGTCATAGTGCCAAGTCCAAAATTAGAAAGCCAGGAATTAATACTTTTCCCACAGGATGCACTGAAAGTTTTATAGAGGAGGAAGGAATGAATAATATCAAATTATAATCCAACAAACCACAGTATTATAGAAGGTGTAAAGCTTATTTTTCAAGCCAGTTGTGTAAGAAATATAACACTTCACCCTATATGATAAAATTTGATGTGAATCAAATCACTGAGCTGAGGGAGCTTTATCAGTTTTTATCTGGTTCTTCCTTTCATATTTCACTCTAGATTTTGTTGTAGTTCCTAATCTTACACTGTGTTAAAGTGTCTGAAGGAGTATGGACTTCATTTGTTCGCTCATACAGGATATTGCTGAGACATATTTTCAGCACTCCTTTAGGTCTTTCAGTTCTCTCTACCTTTTATATCAAACGTACACATGAATCTTTTGCAAATTTGTCTTTTGTGAATTTGCTTGCCTAAGCATATCACAACACCACGTCTTCCTCTTATGTCTTCTTGTTTTCAACCAAGAAACAATGTGCAGGCTATTTGTGTTCCTCTGAAACTTTCAGATCCTGAAAAGCCCTAGTATCTCTGGTCTACAATGAAATGCAGTTAATCTCTGCGTTAGGATCCACCGGCTTCTTGTTGTCTTAGTTTGACTTGCCCCAGGATCAGATCCTGCAACAAACAACATGACCTCAAGGAGTTTATGTGAGATGTGTTGAAAATACCAGGAGGTATATGGGGAAAATATTAAAGGAAAGAGAATACTGTTTAGGGTGAGCCATTAATCAGGGGAAATGCGGAGCATCATCTTACATATGAATGCTGACAAAGGATGGTCCACCTGTGGGAGAGGGAACTGGGGAATTCCTGGATAACTCTTGATAGTTATGCTATATGTTTGCATGAAAAAGAAAAATATATCTTTAAGCCAACAACTCTCACAGTCTCCTTGGTCAGGATGGGTTTCTTTACCCTTCCAGACTTCTTTTCAATGGAGCAGTGAGACTTTCTGCAGTTCAGGGGGGAAAATCCTTCAGGTGCAGACATGCAGGTATTGGCAGTTCCTTGTCAACTGAAGTTCATCAAAAGGAGGAAGAGTGAAGGCATAAGAAATACTTGTGCAATAGCTAGAACACCTCCACTACAACACAGGGAAATCCCTAGGAAGCAGAGATAGCATTTTTTTACTGTACGTCTTTGGCTAAAACATTTGCCTGCATTCTCTTCTAGTTCAAGCCTGAGGCTTTTACAAGTAAAATAAGGAGGATCAGATGACTAATTTGTTTAATAGCTCAGTTGCTTTCTCTCAATCCTCAGTGCATGCTACCCACTGATCTCAAGGAAATACATATAGGGTGACCTGTCTGAGGAAGGAAAGGCAAGGCAAACAAAACAAAAATGGAAAGAAAAACAGGTTACTATCTCAAAGTTGTATATTATTGTAATCTTGCTATCTTACTGAGGTATAATGTGGACGGTTATGTAACTTGTCCTCTAGTATATAAATCACAACCCAATTTCTCAGTGGATTAACACAGTATGAGGTTATGTTTTGCTCATGACACGATGAAATGTGGGCCTGCTGGGAGCTGTGGGTGGTGGTGATGGTGTACCAGGTAGAGACTGAGGTCAGGTTCTTCTTGGGGTGCTACCTCTTCCAGGTTCTCACAGTATTTCTACTATTTTTTTAGGTGGGAAAAAATCTGGGTGGTTATGTATGGGAGGGGTAGATCAATAATTTGAGTTGGAGTTCACTTCCACCTACATTCTGTTGCTCAAAATTCAGTTATATGGCTGACTAGGAAGTCCGGTATATATGAATAGGAGAAGAAGAAGCAAAACAGCTACTACAGTGTAGACTAGGTGAAGATCAAAATGCAGAACTAGGAATTTGAAGTCATTAGTTTTAATTGCATATAATATTAATATGACTACTCAGCTAGTTATAGTAATTGATCTCTAAAGTAGGAACAACAATATCTGTCTCACTTATTTAGACTCATGTACTATCAGAACCAAAAAAGGACATCGGAAAGTTTGGGCCCCAGCATGTTCCTAAGACCATATGAATGAACTGCTTGAGCAATACCAGGACCTATTGACTAAGAATCATTGATATAACAAGAGTGATGAAATCTTCCTTTTATAATAATATCAGTTTTTTTCCCCTGTATACAAGAGTTTAAATTTCACTGATATAAAACTTTTCATGGTACAGTTAAGGAAATAAGAACCCAGAGTAATGTAGGAAAACTCATTGTATAGTTAGTACTGAATTAAGGCTGAAATTCCTATGTCATGGGTCCCTGTCTGATGTGTTTTATATGTTGTCTTCTTTTTTTAATAAACTATTCTGTTCAATGTCAATTTCCTTGTTTAACATCTTTTAGTGGTTTTATGCTGTTTGGATGGAGGCCATCTTGACCTTGAGTTAGTGATCATAAAAATAGAGATTATTTCATGGAATTTTAAACTGCTATTAAGGTTGCTAAAAATAATTTTTATAAATAACCAGCTATGAAATTACTAAAAACTACACCAATTTTTCAACATTCTGTTTAGATATTTGCTATGACTCCTATAAAGGAAATGAATAATGAAAATTGAATATTTTTGAAAGAAATAAATCAAATTAAAATTCTGATAGCTTATAGCAAATATATACTATTTGTTTCACTTAAATGGAAAATATCTTAAATGATATGCTATTAATCTTTTAATTTTTTTTTATTTATATATAACAGCAAAATGCATTATAATTCTTATTACATATATAGAGCTCAATTTTTCATATCTCTGGTTGCATACATAGTATACTCACACCAAATTGTGTCTTCATACATCTACTTTGGGTAATAATGATCATCACTATTAATCTTTCTGAAATAATTAAATAGCTTTCAAATTAAGAAAAAAGATTAACTTGTTTCACTAGATATTAAATCCCATTAAACACCATAGTATTAAAATAAGCTACTATTTTAGCTGCCAACCATATATAACCCAAGAATATTATCTAAAAAAAAAGAAAGCAAAAGAAAAAAATCTCTGTATTAGATAAATAATAAATGAATGCTTCAGAATAAGAATATCATAACATTTATGTTATATAAAATATAGTTGAAAATATTTTTTCTTTTACAAAAATTGCTCCCTGAAAATGCTTATCCTCACTCTTGAGTCTTTCAAATTTCCTTAGGAATTCTTGGTTTTAGTTATTAACACAGCAAATTTCAAGACAATATTAATGGGTAATTTCTGGACAACATTATTTGTTCATCATTCATTCAGCAAACAACCCCTATGTGGAAGTCTTGAGCCCAGGTAAGAAGATGGAGAGATACACTCTAAGGTGTGATGCTTTTCTGTGTATAAATAATGAAAATATCCTGGAAGAGTGTCACATCAGTAGAAATCAGAAGGTGCTTCAGAAACTGAAATGTTCCAAAACCACATAAGAATTTCTATTCAGAGATGTAAGCACATTAAGTTAATTTGATCTTTAAAATAGAATACTTTATTCCTTAAAGCTATTAAGCAAATCTACTTTTATAAATGCCCTCTCTATATAAAAGAGAAAATAAATCTGAAAAACAACTATATACATATGGATAACTGACAAAACAAGATATTAAAGATGAGCTTCATGATTCCACTTAAGAGACAATGCTATGAAAAACTGAGGGCCCTCTCAATATCCCTGAATGACTTTGTAAGAAGGCTTGATCTGCAGTTCGTGATCACAAAAATGGCATTTATTGATGATATCTGGAATTGCTGCATGACAGCAAAAGAAATTTACTTATAAAGTTTTTTTCAGTGAAGTTTTTCTGTGAGTTTTACATATAATATAAAATTTTAAAAGTGCAGTTTAGTGAAAGAAGTAGTCCAACTCAGGATTGTTTCAACAGCCTATAAGAATGACCTGCATTCAAGAGTTGTAGGAATTTAGGGAAAGAGAAAGCTACTTGTTACACATTTAAAATGCACAAAACAGTAAAGGAAGTTGAAAGAAATTTAAGAGCTGAGATTTGAAACAAGGAAGGTTGTGTTTCATCATGAGAAAGGCATAGAGTCTGCCCTGGACTTTTTTGGTTGTTGAAACACTAGACAAGGAGAGGTTCAGTATCTTTAAAACTGTGAAAGGAGCTTGTTTAAAGAAATGTTGTATTTCAAGACAATTTTAATCAGACGTATTTAATTGGCAGAAATATTTTTACTTCTATTAATGTATTTAGAGATATTAAGATTTGAATTTGAGGTACTTCCTTTCCTGCTTGAATATTTGCTCTTAATTAAAATGCTTTGTATCCTTTAATCCTTTCTATCCTTTCGTTTTTTTGCTATATATGAAATTCTAAATCATGGAGAATTAGTGAGAATGTAAACTGTCTTTTATAATGGCTTTATTTTCATACTACTAAAATCTTATTAAAATGTGGAAATGTTAAAATATTAAGTGTCTGTAAAATGTGATGCTGATATTAATTTTGGAGGGTTTAATTTTTTGAAATGGATATTAATTGCTGTGAATATTGAAGTGTTATTCTTTGATGTTTCTGGAATGTATTCATCCCTTGAGATATGCCATTACACACCTTTCCTTCCCAGAAATTTTGCATTTAGGGACATGAGAGCTTAATTTACATAATAACTCTTTTTCATTCTTTCTTACCCATCAAATTTAAAATAGCTCCTACTACTCTAACAAAATTTCTCTGATTTCACAGAAATATTGAAGATGCTTATTTACAAAATATATTTTTAAATACTTTTGTAATATTCTTGTGATGTGCTCAATAATGACTTAAGAATAACCCAGAAAATAGATAAAGTAAAAGAGCACACTATTCTCAAAGAATTGGCAATATCAATAGTTAGATAATGTATATGAAGCAGATAATTGCCAAATAGATTAATACTGATTAAAAGCAATTAGAGTTCAATGAAGGAAAAATTATTGCAGACAGGAAGTCTAGATACCTGTGATGAAAGTTTACAATTTAGATTGCAGAGGATGCTCTTCTAAAAAGGAAGATTCAGCAGGAATTTGATGGAGAAAGTTCATTTCTGGAGAATAAGAACGGGTTCACCATGTTGGATCAGTAATTTAGAGTCAAATTCTGAAGGGCCACATTGGAAACCAATGGAGGAAAAAAGAAGTTGATTAACAGATAAAAAAAGAAAAGAAGCCATATGAAGGTCAAGGAAAATTTGGATCAAGCTGAGGCCTCTGAAATAGGTGAACTCTGGAGTGAACTTTCATGAGAGTGTTAAGAATCGAAGTCACATTATAGAAGTCTAAGAAGAAAAGCAGTTATGATAAATGGTAGCATCAGGAATAGCCCACTCATCTAAGGAAAAAGGAAAATTAGGGTCAAGGAAAGTGGTAGAGTAAGCGGTGTCTCTGTGTGTGCTCAGGATAGATAACACATTCTATAAAATGTAATGAAATGAAAAAGAAATATCTAGCATGAATATAGGGAGCATAATATGTCTCTCAAATACAGTAATTAGGTAGAATTTGATGGTTATTTAATATTCAATGTACTATGAATTCTATTACACACAAGCAGCCTCACCTTTTTAATTTTGGTAGACAACAAAATTAGGTCTCTGTTTTCCTGCCATAGGGGATTGCCGGGAATGACGGTGTGCCATTTGTAACAATGGGGCAAGTTGGTGCGATTACTGCTCTGTTAACCAAACAGGCTGCGTTGACATCTTCCTGCTTAGATTCCATGGGACTAAAATGTGTAGAGACTCATTATTCTTGTTCCTGGAATTATGATAATACATTTTGTAGTGGACAATCTGTTACTTTATCTTTACCTTTTAGGAAATACTACTACATTTTTTTTCCTTACCTTTTGAACTTTATCATTCAGAGAACTTTTATTGTTGTTGTTGTTGTTAATTTAGTCTTTTGACTCTGGGTTTATATCTTCAACATTTACACAATGATTTTTCTGCTCCTCAATAAAGAATGCAAACTTGATCCAGACAAGGACACATTACAGTGCACATGGAACCACATAGGCCCTGCTAATATGTTTTTTATGTTTTATCTTTTTTAGACAATCACATCAGAATTTTAGGCCTCAGGCATGTACTCCTGGAAGTCTGTCTGGGTACACACCACATGAAGATTTTGGTGCTTTCCCAATTTTTTGGGCATTAAAGTAACCAATTCTATTGCCAAGGGTTTGTTTGAGACAGCCTGGTTCATCAGAAGTTGTTTCACAGAGAGCCAAAAATTGGTATGTCACAAGCTGGACCATTCTGAATGCCTCTAGACACTGTGCCAGAAGAGCCCATATATTTTTTTCTAACATGGAAGTGTTTTATCAATAGCCTTCAACACCCTCCGTGTCTCCCCACAACCTCACTCACTAATGCCAAATTTACCGTGTGATTCAGGCTTGCCAATCACATTCCTCACACCAATTGTCAGCATGATGGGTGACTGGCTCAGAATAGACAGGTATGTGACCAAGTCAGGGCAACCATAGCAACCCCAGGGCTTTCACTAAAGGTAGCCACAGGACTGAGATTGTTGGTTGAAAGGACAAATGAATCCAAAGCTGCCAATGACTTTTGCAAAAATATCAGAGGAACATTCTTAGAAGTAAAGTCAGGTCAGAAACAGCAGAGCTGAGAGGGAGAGGGGGAAAGAGCCTGATGAAATTGTATCAATCCCCTGGATCCAGACCTGGCTTTGTTCTTTAGCCTACAGGCCCATGCATTCCTTTCCTCCTTGGCCAGCTCTCCTTTGCTATTTAAAGGGTCCTGCTTAATCTAACCAATAAAATAAATGGTTGTAATATGAGAAAAAAATGCATGCAAGAAGAGTTATAGATGCTCCCTCTCTGAATGCCTGGGACACTTCAATCTTCATTTATATGATAAATTCATCTCACCTCCACCTGGTATTATGGGTGTTAATGAAATTCTTTCTTATCTCTGATACTAGAATGGCAGCTTGCTTGAGGGCAGGGATGGTTTTCTGAGTCTTTTCTGACTTCCTCCTGTGTGGCAGAGAGTGTAAACTGAATAGCCCACAATCATTCCAATTTCTTTCCCTTTGGTTACCTACTACTGCAGAGATTAGAAAATGTTTTCCTCACTTCCCTGGTTCTTCAGCTAGGAGTGATCATGTCCAGTTCTGCCCATTGAGATATAGATAGAATCCACTGAGTGAAAAGTTGTTTTTGTTTTAAGTGTATTTCTGATGGTCTCTTTTTGTATTTGGACATGAATAAACAAAGATGCTGTCTTGAGCTATAGCAGCCATATTGTGATAAGGAGACTGTGACAATGAACAGGACAAAAAGCCAAATAGCTTGAAATGGCAGAATTCCAAGCCTAAACTGCTTGCATCCATACTTTTAAAATTTTTTAAAATTATTTTTGTAGCTATAAATGGACAGTATGCCTTTATTTTATTTATTTAATTTTATGCGGTTCTGAGGATTGAACCCAGTGCCTTACACATGCTAGGCAAGCACTCTGCATCTGAGCTAAAGTCACAGCCCCAAGTTTTTAATGTTTATCTAGACCTTATATTACCAAGTTAGCTAGTGATTATGTTCCAAACTCAGAGTTTCTCGAATTATTTGTGAAATTCAATTTAGATATTATGCCCATGAATCAGTAATTGTTAGGTAGGAAAACTTGTATGTTCGAAAGTACCTAAGCATTAAAATCACAGGACTTGAGCTGACTTCTAGTGTCTATGACTTGAAATTTTATGATATGGCCTTATTCAAATCTATCATTTTGTATGCATTTATTTCCTTTTATTATACATGGCAGTAAAAAGCATCTCCCAGCTACTTCACAGTGTCGATAGGAGAATCAAGCTGGAAAATGCAAAAGAATGTTGAATAGGGTGCTAAACAAATATTAAGCAGACATTTTGTTATTATTTTTTTGTACTAGGGAATTTAATCCAGGGGTGTTCTACCACTGAGCCACATCCCCAGCCTTTTTACTTTTTATTTTGAAATAGGGTGTTGCTAAATTGCTTAGGGCCTTGCTAAAATGCTGACGCTGGCCTTGAACTTTCTATCCTTGGGCTTCAGCCTCTTGAGCTGCTAGGATTACAGACATACTTTGTTGTTCTTTTAATTGACTCTTAACTTCCCTATTCAAAGTTCTATCTCTATCACACCCTTGTAATGTTAAGCAGCAGAGACCTTTTAAGATAATGTTATTAGTCTCTTATTTTTAATAAATAAACCTGATTATATTTAAACAAAGGATAAATTTCACTGTATGAAAATCTGACACTTTTTTCTTTAAAAATCATATATTTACAATGACCTGTTTATACTCATCTTCTATAATGACAAAGAACAAAGGAAATGTCTGGAAATGTTCTGTTTGTGGCTTATAGAACCTCCGATTCAGTGCAGTTATTCCAAATGAACACAAGTGCTGACATTTTAAAGTTAAGCACAGAATGATTATGAATTGCAAGCTATTTTGATACTGTTACTTGAAAAGTAATATAGAAGAGTCCTTGAATATGTCCAGAATGATACCAGAAAAATTCAATATTTGTGCAAAATTTCATAGGATCAGCTGTTTAAACAACACCCTGATTAAATATCAATACATGTTTTGCAAGCATTGTAAATTTTAACCTATTATTATCTTATAACACAATTTTCAACTAGTAAACAGGTTTTTCTGAAAGCAACAAAATTATAGTGTACCCTGTCCTTGTCCAGAAATGTGAGGGTGTTCTACCAAAACACACCAGGGAAAATAGCAAGCTCCCTCATCTGGCCTTGTCCTGTGTACCAAAGATCACACAGGTCACCTGGCTGGTTTTAAAATGGCTTCATTCCAAATAGGCAAGAAAATTTGTCTTTTCTTAGTCCTACAATGCTCAGACCCTTTTCACCATGCATTCTAGGAAACAGTATATTAACATAATAAAATTATAAATTATGAACAAAATGAAAGATTTTTTTCCTGTTTAAATGTATTTTGCTATATCATATGCTTCTGTGGATTTCTTAAAAGTTTATTATAAATGACAAGTTTTCCCTTAAACTTTAGCCATTTGAATTGTGATTATCTGCTGTTAATACCGCTGTTGACTGGTGACGAGTCCTTGCTTCCCCGATGTTGAAGAATAACACCAAAGAAGCACGCCAAGGCAAGGTCAGAGTAGAAATTAGAAGTTTATTAATGATAAAGCAGAAAAGACTTCTCCCGGAGGAAGAAGGGGACCCAAGAGGTGGAATCCGTGGCAGTGCAGTTGTTTCTCCTTCTTATAGTTTTGGGGATGGAATGTAGGTGGGAAGGGTTAGGACACAGGTGGGCCAAACGGGCAGGAAGGACTTTTGGGATGGGCTTATCACTTCTCTGGGATGGGCTATCTCCAAATCTGTTGGGAGCTGTTTCTTTGAGGTGGACTTTGGCGTAGGGCCTTTTTGGGACTTCATTAACATTCCATGAGTTGTCCTGTGTTTTCCCTGAGTCATTCCCATCATGGCCTCCATTTTAGATTTTACTCGGTATTAGACCCGATTTACCTAACTACACTGACTACCTAACTTTAAATCTGGCTTCACTGTTAGAGAATACATAATTAGTCATTTTAGATTTAGGGCACTATGTAGTTTCCTCCTTTATTTAACTTCAAAATCTGTGACCAAGTATGAAATAAATCGTAATTTGAATATATTTAAGATGGTAATGTTATGCTCGAATTCGGGACACCCAAAAGACCACCAGAGACCAAGATCGATGTAAGCAGCAAAAAGGTGTTTATTGCAAGCTAGCTTGGTCCTCCACGCGCCCACAGCAACTGGTGACACCGAGAGGCCCCGAGCCCAGGGTTTGCAGCAGTTTTATACATTCTTTGGAGAAGGCAGGGACCCCCACATACGTCATAGCATCTCTTAGCAAATCATCACACCGCCGAAAAATCAAATAACAACTCTAGAACATGATTAGCACATTCACTGGTGGGAACAAGTTGGGTAGGGGTGATTGGTTACTACAAGAGGGAGATTCATTTGAGTTCCTACTGAACTACAAGGTTTCCCAACACCATAAACTATTGGGAGGGTCATCTGGCATCCCAGGTATTTTCCTGTCTCAGGCTGATTGGTGGCTGCTAGAGGAGGGCTATGGGTCTCCACCTAGCCTGTCTAAGTCAGGGACACCTGGCGCAGCAGATCTCTCCTGTTATTTGTAGATAAACAACTTAGCAGGGTGGGAATGTGCCTAGGAGTGCTCTGTGGGTCTTTCCAAGGACAAAGGTCATGTCCCTTCCTTGGACAGGCTTTCCTCTGAGGTAGAGGCTGGTTTTTCAGTAAGCTCCACCACAGTATGATAATGTCTTAATCTCTTCTATAAGTTTCTTATACAGTACTACCAAAATGCTAGTCTGATAGATAGTAGTGATGCAGTAATTGATTAAACCATAGATCAACATCATTCAGAAACCAACATATCTTGACTGAAATAAATTTTTAAAAAGGTAAAGTCTACAACAAAATTTTTGTTGTAATTTTCCTCTTTTCTCTTTACTTCTGAAAGATATGGATATCTATTTGTAGTATAAACTCTGAAATTTCAACTATAATTGATATAAATAAACAAATGACTAAATTGTCTTTTAAAGCAGTGATAAAATGTTTTATTGATAGTAAATTGAAAATCAATATTGCCCCTCCCCGAAATAACAAAATTACTCAATTTCAAGACTAAATTGGTGTTTATCTTTCTTTTCATGTTAAAGAACTGATTTTGTTTTTATTTATAATTTTATTTTCAAATATTAGATTATATTTCAACCTATATATCCATACCCCATAACCTTCAGCCATATTAACAATACAACAAGACATGATACAAAATATTATCCAAATTTCCATAGTAGTTAGCTTTTAGTTATATGTAGTGTTAGAATTCTAGGATACATTGTGAATGTACATAGTTTAATACAGCATGTTTATATTTTAAAAATTGACTTAATGTTCCTGTAGCATTCTGATATGTCCTTCTACAATAAATAGCAAAAGAAAAAAAGAGGAAGAAAAAAAGAAAAATATTAATGTGCTCACCAGACTGCCAAGAATTCCCCTTACAAATCTATGCAATGTTTCTAATTTCTAATGGATTGCTTTTATAGCTTTTGGAGTACTGCCATTGAATTTTCCCTTAATTTATTGTCAGATGGTTTCTAGTGGATTTATCTCAGTGGTCTGCTGAATTCCCCCCAGCAACCTACTCTGAAGTCACCTGAGCCTTACTTAGCCAGTATGGGACTCTTGACCCATGTCTATAGGCTGTTGAGCTCAGCTCAGGGAATTGCTCCATTCCGACTGCCAGCGCTCTTCCAGGTAAGGCCATTCTACATCCAAAGAGTGGCTGGACCTCTCCCAGGATATTGGCAAACTCTGACTCTTGGAATGGTCCCAATGAACTGGCAGCGTATAGCCACTTGGCTGCTGCTAGTGGAAATGTGGCCCAAACTACTCAAAAGATGACACCTTCTTTCATGAAGCAATTTAGTGATGCAGGGAAAATAATGCAGTTGTGGTTATAACAAACTAGTGTTTAAGTGTGGGCAAAACAATTTCTCACTACAAATCCTAATACTACAAAGCAAATTTACAAATTAATGCTGAATTGCTGATTTTGAAGTACATATTTTTCATATCCATTTTTATTTTCCTACAAGGCATTTGTCTCAAATTTTAGTCTATTACAAAAACATATTTTATTATTTGAGAGTTTTTTTCTTCACAAATACACAGTTATAATTGAAATTAACACTTTACCATTATCCTTTCTACATTTCCACAGACCTATTAATTATGATAATAGACTCTCCACAATTTTATTTTAGTTTGATTAAAATAATTTTAAACAAGCTTTTAATAAGCATTAGTTAAGCTTTTTCTAAAAACCCTGGCTGAAACAATTCACTATTCTCTGGAGTTACTTCATAAGTTCCCTGAGTAGACCCTAAGACAATTTAATTAAAGAGAATACTTAATAGACAGGTCAAATGCCTAAGCCCTCTTTATGTCTATTTTCAGAAGCAAGAATGCAGATACTATCCAACAATTCCCATCTTCTACAGACTGCTCTGTGTTTTTACTTGAGAATTAGGAATTAATAAATACTGTAATAATTTGAGAGGAATCTGACAACCTATTAACATTACTCATAATTGAAAGATTCATCTTTGAAGTCATATATATTTCTTGTTTCAAGCCCACAAATGATACCATTAAAACACATAACTGATATAAAATTGATTTATTTTTACGGTTTTATTTATTTATTTATTTTTAAAGAGAGTGAGAGAGGAGAGAGAGTGAGAGAGAGAGAGAGAGAGAGAGAATTTTTAATATTTATTTTTTAGTTCTCGGCGGACACAACATCTTTGTTGGTATGTGGTGCTGAGGATTGAACCCGGGCCGCACGCATGCCAGGCGAGCACGCTACTGCTTGAGCCACATCCCCAGCCCTTAAGGTTTTATTTTTAAGACATTTTTACACAATTTCGGTTTTACATAAAAGCTCTAAGACTAATATACAGAATTTCTATGGGCCCTTTATCTATATTTTCCAAAAATTAGCATATTTTCTTTTTAATTCTCTCTTCCTGTCTTCCTAAAATATGTGTACATTGTTTCTTTTTAATGTTTTAAAAGTAAGTTGCTGATGCTAAATAAATTAGTGGCAAAAGAATGATGAGGAACAGGATTTTTTTTTTTTTTTTGAGACTATGGTCTCCAAATATCTCCCCACAAGATACTCAATAACCAAAGGAAACAAAAAGTGTAAAGGATTTTGACTCAATATAAAGAAAGGTCTTCCCTTTAACCCTGGTTCCTTGGAGATAACCTCTATTTCTTGGAATTTCTTGACCAACAGGAATGTCCTTGGTATTCATGGTGAGCCATGAGACGCCTAATGTATTTATTTATTTATTAATGACATGACTCATGGTATCCTCCTAGATTGTTTTTGCTAAGGAGATGACTCAGGATGGGAACTGAATACTCAGAAAGACTAATAAATGTGAGGAGTGGAGGGAAGAAGGAGGCTGGAGATGGAGTTCAAAGATTCGATCATGTCTACATTGTGAAACTCCAGTAAAAACTCTGGACAATGAGGTTCCAGGGAACTTCCTGATTGGCAGTACTCTTAACTCTTACACATTTCAATGCTGGGAGGGCAATGTGTTCTTGCCTGGAGCAGGAGGATTGTGTTTAAAACACTCCTAAGACTTACCCTGTGCTTCACTACATCAGGTTAGATCTAACATGTATCCTTTGCCTATGATGAACTGTAAATATAATAGCTTTCAGTGTGTTCTGTGAGATTTCCTAACAAATTATTGAACTTAAAAGTAGGCTTAGGGAGCTCCGAGTTTGTGGTTTGCTGGTCTGAAATGTAGGGGCAGAGGGGAGTTTCCCTTCCTCCTTCTGAAGTTTTGCTGGGATGAATTACCAAAAGACAGATTGAATAAGAGAAATGACAAAATTACTACATGCATAGAGGCAATCATGTGGTTTGATTACCCATTAGCCCAACCTGATTCAGAAGCTTATATCCCCTTTTTTGAACAACATGTTGAACCCACAGAACAGATAATGGGTTGTTAATGATTCTCTTTGGAATATTTAATAGGACCAAAATAGTGGACTATGGTGTGTGACGAAAGTCTACCTGAGAACGTTGACAGACTTCAATCTTTGTTACTGTGACATGAATTTTACTACATGAAAACTGAGAAAGGGGACCAGAAATAATTTTTTTCTTCCATGGTGGGTACAGACTTTGAGAAGACAAGATGTCAGAGCAAAGCCTCTTAACAACATCTGCAGGAGGTTATTTTAATTTAAATAGTTGGAATGCCAGGGTACCATGTTTTGGGGTGATAATTCCTGGGCTCTGTTCAAACTGAGGATAGTTTCTAAAATGCCACTAGTGTCTGAAGTGAGGTCAGTTTTATGGGGATGGCAGTTTGATCAGCTCATTGCATTTGGTGTCAGGAAGTTGGGCCAGACTTGGTAGCCTAATGGACAGTAATGTTAACCTTGAGTTTAAGTTACAAATAAAATCTTTTCCTTGGAGATATAAATAAAATTTATAGTCATATTTTATATTTATTTAATGTTTATACTTATAATTTATATTTAAGATATAAATAAAATCTTTCCTTGCAGAAAGCTAATAGACATCCCCTTAGCTAATCCATCAAAATTAATATATCTCCTGCATTGATTAATACTGATAGAATTCAACTCTTCATATGGAAAACTGGGAAGGGTGCACTCCTGTATTATCCTCACCAAAAGTGCATTAACTTTAACCATGAGAAACTTGACAATCTCTGTTTAGGGGCAGTCTGCAGAATAGCTGGCCAGGACAACATGAGAAACTAGAGCGCCCACAGATATGGAGACTGGATTACTTAGTGAACATGGGCTCTTGGAGTGTATTCTGGACTGAAAATGGGACTTAAATATCACAATTGGTAAAATATGATTAAAGCCTGTATGCTACTTAATAGTATTGTATCTGTATTAATCTTCTGGAGCAGGTAGAATCTTTTATAGTGAGATAAAAATGTTATAATTAGGGAAAACTAGTTGAAAGATATATAGGAATTATGTGCTACATATATATTTTAAAAAGATACTATTTTTGTAACTTTTCCCTGAGTCTAGGATTATTTCAAAATAAAAATTTAAAAGGATTAAGAGTAGTTCATTAACTATGCATATAGTACATTATAAAAATCAGGAAATTAACAGTGATGTAATATTATTATTTTATAGACTACTCAAATTTCATTCATTGTCCCTCTAATGACTTTTAGACTTAAGTTTTATAAATAGAAAATCAAATTTAAGGGGTGATTTTTCTACAATTGTAAAATATGAGAAAAGAGATGAATATTGGGTGTTCTGATGCTCAATGATCTTATATAGCAAGGTACATACAATAAACAATATTTGAGTCAGAAATATATAGGATATAATCCTACATATTTTTTTGTTGGTAGCATCAATTTCTTTTCCCCACTGGGATAAACTGTCTCCACTCCTGTTTTAGCTAACCTCCCAAGTTGAAGGGAAGCTTAGGAGTTTTGCCTAATACATGATTATTTTCTTTATAATAATCTGTTTTTAAATTGTTAATCATTGCAACTTATTCATTTGTTTTCTGGTTTCTAATTCTCCATTCTGTGTGACCTTGGATATGTTATTTAATCTCTCTGAGTCTCAATTTCTTTATCTGGAAAATGGTATATATTTTGTAGCATTTTAAAATTATGATTAAATGCAATAATGTGTTTGAAGCATCTAGCCGACTTTGAGAACATATCAGAGGCTTAACAAATGTGTTGCTCTTCTTTCAGTTCTCAAAGTCAAAGCCTTGCCCAGTGAATGCCAACCTCACACATTGGTAGAATAGACTCAAGTGGCCTGAACTGTCACCTACTCAAAATGTGTCAACCTCCCAATCCCCTGATTAAGGTGCCTCCTTACGTGTTCAAAACCCAAAGTACAGGATTAAAGTATAAATAGGCACATTACCCTGAGTGGGGGTTAATACAATTCATTATGTCTTATTATATATGTGATTACTGGATTATCTATGATGGGACATAGTGGACTATCTGAAGAAAACAGGCCTAGAAGTGTCCTCTGGTGCTTACCTGAGTGGAGACATCATTCTTCTAGTCCCTGAGGACCTGGAAGAGGTCAAGATCCACCAAACAAAGTCAAGTTGAAGAAAGAAGATGAGAAAGAACCAAGATTAGACTTGTCTAAGAAGCTTTCACATTTATTTGTCTAGAGAGCCCAGCATGACCAAAGTCCTAGACTTGTGTGCCTCTCCTTCCCCCCTCTAAAAAGAGAATTCACTGTTCTTTTCCATAAACATTGGTATTTCCTCCTAAATGCTCTAAGATGAGAGTGAGGCATAAGGTAGGATGAGAATAGAGAAAATTATTTTTGGTTACTCTAAGACAGAACCATCTCCCTTGGTCCAAATATCAGACTATGGGGTGTGTGATATGTTGACTGACATACCATTTCATTCTCTCAACTGCAGTCTATCATTGTCTTCTCTTTTTTTCTACTAGACTTTTGGTCTTTTGAACGCAATTGTCTCTACCTTCAAGACCTAGAACAGATCCTGAAACTTAAGTTACGTGGCTATGATGGTTAATGTCATGGGCTATAGGGTGCCCATGTATTTGGCAAAACAGTATTCTGGGTATTTCTATGAGGATTTTTTTGATATTATTAACATGTGAATCTGTAAGAGACTGAGTAAAGCTGATGGACACCCCAGCATGGAGGTTTTACCCAATTAGTTGAAAGACTGTATGAACACAAACCCTGGAAATCCCCCAAATAGGAGAGAATTCCTCCTCTCTAACTGCCTTTAAACTGTGACATTAATTTTTTCTACCTTGAACTGAAACATTAGGTCTCCCTTGGTCTTGAGCCAGCTGATCTTCAGACTGGAACCACACCATTGTATCTCCTGAGCCACTAGCTTGCATGCTCACATTGCAGGTCTGGAGCTTGTCAGCCTCTGTAATCAGGTGGGCCAGACTTTTACAATAAATTTCCTTGTACCTAGGTACACACACACACACACACACACACAGCATAAAGACACGGATGTGTATATACACATATCATATACCTTCTGGAGAATACTAACTTAAGACAGTGGTCAATGATTTTTGGTTTTGAATCAATGAATGAATGAAAAATCAAATTAGGCAAAGTAAATTCATCTTATTTACACAATGTAGGGTAGGGCTATCTATGTCTGATCCCTTTCAGCTATAATATTTGAAGATTTCAAAGCCTCCAGTCTTCTGCTTATTGATTTTTGAGATGACCAGAGAAAGAAAATAAGTAATTTCCCATAGTAGTTGGTGAAAGGAAAACAAAACAAAATCTCTCTGTGGCAATATCTGTTTGCTGGAATGAAAGCAGGTAAATGTCTCGGGTTTTCTTCTCAGAGGACTGTGGGCAGATACCAATCTCCTCATGTGACAATTTTCTTTTATTTTATGACATACATCTCATTTTGGGTGTTGGATTATTTTAATAGTATGTTTTTTTTCCTTTAAAAGAACTATAGTCCTGGATTTCATAACATCTCTTGAACCAAAACCAAAATGGGAACATAGTTCAAAATAAAATACAAATATTAGTGGTTACTTTGGCATTGGTAACTAAATTAGGATACCAACTATTGGCCTTCAGTAAACTCAGTAGACTCAAGAGTCAAGGATGAAAAATTTTATTCTCTAAGGTTTTTATTTGTCACTCAAGGATGAAAAAAAGTTGTAGTCAGGTGGGATTATGAAAACAAAATACCTTTAGTATGCTAGATTGCTTTTAAAGAAGTATCAAATATATTTTGGCCCTACTCTATACCAGAAATTGTTTTAAACACTGTAACATTTATTATCCTATTTCATCCCTATAGCAACTCTATTATTATCACCATCATCATGACATAGATAAGAAAACTGAGACACATAGGGATACATTTAACATGTCCACAGCCAGTAAGTGACAGAGCTGAGAGTTAATCCAGACAGTCAGAGCCCATGCCAGGCACTTAAGTGTCATGCTCTGCTGTTTTGGCATGCATCATTTGTTTTGATCCTTGCTATGTCCTTAGAAGCAGGTTAGAATGCCTACTTTTACAGATGAGTACACAAGGACTGGATGATTTTTGTACCTTGCCAAAAAATTTCTAAACGATGCAGCCCAGACATAAATATAGATGCTTCTAATTTAAAATTATTTGTCCTACTATACATTGCTTCAGGTATTCTGTTTCTTCTTCCTTCATGAATATGCCTTTTGTCTCATTTCTTTTGGTCAGAAGGAGTTAATAGCAGTATAGAGAATATCCCAGTTCAAAGAAACCATGTGATTAGCTTCTGTTTGGGAATCGCAGGTTCAGGAGACTGCAGAATCCCTCTGTGCCTTCTCCTCAAATAGCCCAGAGCAGCATGTGTGAAGGGCATTGTGCTAGTCTCATGCCTACAGCAGAACAAAAGCAGAGGGTGCCCCTGTCATCTCCAACAGGCCTTTTGGTCACTAAGCATTTATTATATCATTCTCTGGGGAAGGTAGGAAATTATGTAATATTAATAAAAGTACTATTAAGGAGAAAAATTAATATTTATTTTAGGCCAAGCACTTTACACTATCTCTTTTAAGCCACCTACAATCCTGTGGGGTAGACAAAGTTATTACTCTACTTTGCTGAAAACAGAAACAAAGACACAGAGATGTTTAGCAAGTTGCCAGAGTTCAAATGGCCAGTGGGTGGTAGAGGTAGGATTTGCAATTAGGAAGTCTGAGGCCAGAGCTTCACTTCTTAGATTAGACAAAAACAGTATAGTAAGAAAAGTAAAAACTACGGTACCATCTCACCAGGGTTTTTAAACATGAGATACAAAATATTAAAAATTAATTTGTGAGACATCATAGAAGGAAGCAAAATACATTCACTGACCAAAAAGAACCTTTGTTGATTGTCCATCCAGTTGATGTGCTTTGCATTTATCCCACAGACAAGTGTAGAGTCAGGTGCTCTCAGTTTGGGGCTCACAGCTCTTAAAACATGTTCATATAGCGAGTGCTTTTAATTCAAAATCTGTATCAGTGGGTTGAAACTCCTTGAGGACATGCACCATTCATGTTTGTATCTCTAAAGTCCAGTTGAGTAAAACTAGTTTGCAAAATGAATAAATTAACTGGATATTACACCCATTTTCTGGATATTACATGCATTTTTACACTTAAGCAATAATCATCAAAGATAGCCTATGTGTCTTGTGCAGGTAACATGGTGACTATACTAGGAAATGAAAAAAAATCTCAGATCCCCTTGCCTCTACATTTTGTGAGGTGAGTGTCAGCAGGATGAAGGGCACATGAAATAGGTGAAATAGAAGTCTGTGTCAGGTATAAAAATTGGATGATGGAATGTCATGGAAGTTCCTTATTCCAGCTGAAAAAAAATTTTTTTGGTTTGTTTTTGTATTAATCTCAGGGACATGAAAAGTGAGAAATGGAAATTAGCAAATTCTAGTGGAGTACAGAACGGAGTTAGGATTAATATGCCATAAGACAACAGGTTCACGATATTTGTGTCCAGTCACAATTGGATTTAAAGAACCTGCTGACATTTTCTAACATAGGTTTTGTTGTTGTTTTTTTAAGGGAAGCAAATACAAATAAAAGACTACCTCCCCATCCCATTCCCATCACCAGCAAGGCTAAGTAAAATCAATGCCCAACCCAGGGTTTTCAAATTTGTGGTCAAAGAGCAAAAGGAAATGTGGTTAGCTTAATTTTTTGAATTTGCCATTGGTGATTGGTTTGGAGTTCGCTTGTCCATGTTGGATTAACCTGAGGCCTGCCCTGGTCTGCATGGACCCTCACACTAACCCACAGGGCTCATGCTGGGCGATTGGAGCAGCAGGGAAGCTTTGCCACCAGATCCAGCGTCTCAAGGTACAGTACCTTGCACAGCCGACTTGATCTTCTGTTCTTCCTCTGAGCATCTGTGTGGCAATTCAGAGGTGAAGAGGCAGATAATTGGGCAGTGGAATTGGATTCTATGTTATACTGAGTTTAAAAAGAAATTCCTTCGGAACAAACTAGGGAGTGAAAAGAAAGTACAGCATACAAAACCCAGTATAAACAACAAATGAAGCCAATGGGAGATTTGAGAACAGTGGGGCTCTGCATGGATGTGACTAGACCACTGGCCAGAAAGCTCAGAGACAGGATTTCTGGATGCAATGTTGCCATCAAGTAAAGGTGGAATTAAAGATGCAACCTATTATTTTCCTCATCTCCTTACTCAATATACTATATGTTTATAGGTGAAAAGTAACTTGAATGCAGGATTTTGTTTTAGTGTTTGGCAGGTCAAGTTTTTCTAAGTTTTACAGAAAGTTTTCAATAAAATGCAAACATTTCCTAAATTCTGACTCTTTGGAATGACCATATATACTGACTAACTCACAAGATAAATCTGTGACCTTCTACTTAGTTCATTCAGTATACATCACAAATAAAATTTAGTACACATTAAGTCAGCCAAACTCAAATAGAAGCCTGGCACACTGAATAGCCATTTATTTTGGATAAATGAACAATGAAACATGGGTCTCTTTTTCAGACTATTTTTATAGAATTTACCATTAAGATCAAACAATCATTAAAATTGTACTATGGGCAAAGAGCTATGCTAGGCACTATGGAGTACAGAGAAAATTTAGACAAAATTCCACAATATCTGACTTAATAATTTTACTGATTTATTTATCAAATTTCTTTTGTTACTTAAGAGATCTGGTCAATTAAAAGCAAAATAACGTTGCAAAGTTGTAAAACTGATCAAACTATGTTTTCACCAAAACTGAAAACCACCAGTATTCATTTCACTACTTGAGAAGTAGTGAAAATTTAAAATAAAACAGCACACGGTTATTTTAGAATACTGCCTAATATAATCACAACATTCAATTTACTTATAAATTTTAATAATGAACCCTTTTCTTTCTAGGACTTGGAACTAAATTTTAAAAATGCATTTTCAGCCTTAAAATTTTAGGTGGCAACATGATGCTTAGAGACACCCCAGTGGACCCATAACTGTGAAATGTTAAAAAAAAAAAAAAAAACAGAATAGCTGCATTTGTTTTCTATCAGTGCCTTAACAAATTACCACAAATTTAGTGGCTTAAAACAACACACTTTCATTACCGTACAGTTCCATAGGTCAGAAGTCTGACAAGGGTCATGCAGGGGTAAAATGTAGGTGGTGTCAGAGCTGCATTCCTTTCTGGAGGTTCTGAGTGAGAATTCCTTTCTGCGTTTTCCAGCTTCTAGAGACTTGCATTCTTGGCTTCTGGCACTTTTTCTGCATCTGCAGTGCCAAAAGTTTCAATCACTTCTCATCTGTCCTCTAGATATATCCCTCTGATCATGGAGATGAAACGTCCTTTAAAGAACTCATTCAATTAGATAATCTAAAATCATCTCCCAATCTCTAGGTTCTCACCCTGAAGCACATCTGTAAAGTTCGTTTGCCTTCATAAATTCACTGGTGCCAGGATGAGAAAATGGACATCTCTAAGAAAGGCCTGATTCTGCCTATCATAATAGGGCTTTTGGCTTTCCTGGTGGATTTTATTGTCTAACTCATACACAAGACCCTCTGTTATTTTAATTCATTTTCACTCATTTACTTATTCATTCCTCCATTCACACACTTAGGAAATGTTAACAAACATCTATTGTAGGTAACACATAACTGTAGATACAAATTAGTCCACTTACTATTGACTCTTCGGACTTTGGATCATCTTTTGTTGCAACTGTTCCTTACATTTTTTGTCTAAAAGGGAAGTTCCTAAGCAAATCTGTCAAGGCTAATTTCACATACTACCTCCTGCATAGGGCTTCTTTTTCTTCTTTTTTTTTTAAACAATCCCACATGGAAGCAATCTCATCCTAATTTTTCTAGCCTATTTGTAGTTATTTGTATATTCCTTTCTCTTCTTATGCATCATATATTTCTTTAGATCATGGATCATTCATATCTGAATGTAGGAGGAACTAAGCATGCAATCAGCATATATTAACTCACTATAAATATCTGTGGACACTTTCTTTATAAAATATGTATTTCCTTTTCTCTTGAAATAATAGAAAATGTAGTAAGAAATTTAGTCTTGTTTCAGTGTTTTACCATATTTCTACAGTACTAAATATTACCAGAAAAAAAAGAGCAAAGTACATTAATTGAAATTTAAGGCCATTATATTAAGAAAATCCATGTGATTTGCCAAGTTATGAAGCCAAAATGGAGAATTAGGGAAAAATTTCCCTGCAGATCTCCTGCTACTGCCAAAGCAGACAGCCAAAATGAAGTTTATAGTCACTCATAGTTTTCAAAAATGTGTCTCACATTGCCAATACAGACATGCCTCCTCTGTGACCTTGAAAATGGCCTTTTCCTCTTCAACAGTTTTCCATTTAAAAACATTACATTCTTTTCTTACAGTAACTTTCCACTTATATCTGTAAAACAAAACTTCTATTTGTGAAAAAAATGTTGTATTTGTTTCTCCTTTTCTTAATGAGGAATCAGAGGCAATAAAGAGCTGGGGAGGTTTTCTTTGGGTCATGCACGTACTGATATACCAAGTGCATTCAAAGGATCTCCACGGACATCCATTCCTGTTGACATTTATTCCAATATTTGCCTCCACTTTGCTAACCTGTTGAAGATTGTTCATTCTTCACGTTCTGATTTCTTGGATATAATTTTGAGTAAATTGTATGCATTAATACATTTCAGAACATTTGTGGGATCTGTATAAAAATTTTTAAAGTATGTCTATAAATAGCAAAGCATATTTTGAAATTTAAGATCTACACTTCAATTAAAAAAAGAAAACAGTTAATTGTCCAATTGTTTGATTTGAAATTTCTCATTAAATTTTTCCAAAGTGAAATATTTCCTTTATCAAGTAAGAATATTTTAAATTATGTATATACTGAGTAGCAATGATTGTTTACATGCATATTTGAAGATCATTTTTAGAAACTAAAATCTTAAAGAAATTAACATGAGGACATATATTTGGCTGAAATCCTAGCGCTGCCGCTAACACTAGTTCTGTGTTGTTTTCACTCTTTCATCTTCAGTTTCCTAATTAGGAAAATAGGAATAATAAAATTCTACCTTTTAGAGATGTAAAGAGCAAATGAATTAATGTAAGGAAATTGCTAAAATGGTGCCTAACACAGGACTAATTAAATCCTAGGTGCTACTTCAATTTGCTGATAAAACCACACCTTTCCTTAGTAGATTTTTTCGAATATGGTAAATTAAATGAAAATATGACCTTTACAATCTTGATTTCTATTGCTGATAATTAAAAAAATTATTACAAAATGTCCTTTGAATTATTTTTTTAGTTTGTCCAGAGTGATAGTTTTTGTGTATTACAAAAAAGTATTATAAAGTTTACCTAGATTCAGAAAAAAATGATACACAAACACCCTGATTTTTCTTTATAGACACAAATATTTATAATAGAATTCCCAGATCTGCTAAATGTTTTAATATTAGTCTTGAAATTTGAATGGATCATATTTTGTTAAAATACCATCAACAACAAATTTAGGAAGTAACATCAATCTCTTATCAATATCAAGTTGATAAAGTGTCTTTATCTTTTGGATACTATCCTATTCTTTTTAAAAAAGTTAATGCAATGTATCTCCTTTTAAGAGGGGGGAATTCTGTTTCTTTATAAGAAAAAAAAAAAGAAAAGGAAACCTCAACAACTCCAGTTTTTATGTTGTGCCCTATCCAGCTGACACTGTCCTTTTGGAAAGCCAATGACTTGTTAGTACCCCTAGCAGCAGTGTGAACAGATGCGTCCCTGACAGGCGATGGATGGTCAGGGTCCATCTGGCCAGTGCAGCTCGGACAGAAATGATGTATACAGCTTCATCAGCGAATGACTGTCATCAATCGTGGGCCATGGATAGCGTAAATGACAGCTCTGCCGCAGCTGAGACCCCAGGTGTGAGGCTGGGGAGGACTGATTTAAGAATGCTGGGTAATCAGGAATGTATAGGCTCCTGGACTTTAATTTGTATCTTTAACCTCCTATAAATATCCTGCTATACTGTAGCAGGTATGTGTTTTTTAGTGTCTCATCATGAAATTAGCTTCAGGATGACGGCTACTCTTTGCTCCCTTTTAACTACTGAGGACTTCGGTTCCTAGGCTCCACGTCCAATTGCATGAAATGTCCTGGCTGCTGTATGGTGTGCCCACAATTTAATTATTATCTCATTGATTTTTCATATATTTAAATTTTTCTCTTCTTTCCATTATAGTGGCTATTCTGTTGCAGAGATATTTGTTTTTCCTTTCAAGATTTCCTTATGGAATCTTTTGGAGTCAAAAAAACCATTTACCTTTTCCCCTGCTTGGTTGTGGCTCCACTCCTTAGGAACTTGCAACTGCAGCAGTGTGGAGGTAGGCCTGTGCCTGCAGACCATCCAGAAAGGAACCATCCCAGTTGGTCTGAGATCTTTTAAAGGGAACAATATCCCACTGCTTACTAGCCAACAAAAGGTACCTGGTTTTTAAATGGTCTCTGTTTAGTATGCATTAAAGATCATGCATAATTTGCATCTATTAGCATTTTATTATACCACTGGCACTGGGGAAAGGAAAATGAAAACAATTATTGTATCCTCAGAGGACATTTCTTTACTTATAACTATTTTATAATAAATCATTTTTGTTTATCAGTTTACTGGATGCAGCAAATGCAGAAACTGGAGACTGAGAGGGTTCTAAAAGCCTAGGAATTTATAGAGCGGCTCCACATGTTTTTCACTGAAAGCTCTTCAAATACTTCTACCTCATTAAAATGAATTATGTCAATTACCACCAGTAGATCTGGAAAACATTTGAATCTGATGGAGGAGGATTCCCACTGCCCAAAAGGAGTCTCCACAGAAATTCATCTCTGCCTTATATAAGAAACTTAATTCAGTTTCAATAATATCTGAATAAAAAAAGAGGCCAGCCTGTAAGATTTCCCTCCTCAAAATGGGAGTAGAGTTTACTCTCTGATAGTCTGGCCATGAATTAGGGAGTCAAAGGTTTGGAGAATTCAGGGGACAATGTGGTCCATTCTATGGCCTTAAAGAAGAATATACCAAAAGCATCCCAGTCCCAAGAAAGTTCATTTTGTTTTAAATAGACTCTGTAGGAGAGAGGAAAAAGAAAGAATGATGTGAACTCTTCAGACGTTCTCTCTAGACTTAAAAAAAACAAAATTCACCACTGACCTTAGTGTTGTCCAAAACAAGCACAGTTCAGGGATGGAAAAAAAAAAAAAAGAAGAATCCATTCACATTTTCTTGTAAAGATGACTTAAATATTCTTTTAGTGGCCAGTGTAAAACTCACTGCATCTTAATATAAGAACTGTAGACAACAATTGCATAGTTATATAAATTCAGAGGCAGGAAATAACATCAGAAAACGGTTGCAGTGTTCCGGAGACAGATCTTAAGAATGTGAAGTGCCAAATAGTTTGTGAATCATACAATGACATTTAGAATAGCAGAACTACCACAAAGATTTGCAGTCATCACCGTGTGTGTGTGTGTGTGTGTGTGTGTGTGTGTGTGTGTGGAGAGAGAGAGAGAGAGAGAGAGAGAGAGAGAGAGAGAGAGAGAGAGAGAGAGAGAAATCTCAAGTAAACTTAAAAAGAAGTTACATTGACATTTTGTTTTCAGGCCTGAAAAACATCTGGAACATAGCTTCAAGGATAAAATGGTAGAGATAGTATTACTAAAGATGGCATGTCAGCTAATCTGCTGTTTGGAAACGAAACTGAGCAAATTAATACAAGTCTGCTTACAGTATTGGTCACAAATCTTAAAATATTTATTTTTGTATGCCAATAATGATTGAAAGTGTTCTTTGAATATAATTAGTATTATAATTCTCAATACTTTTCTGTGGTTGCACTAAATATTTTCAGAGGATTACATATTTGGTAAAAGTCATTGTTTTTACAAGAAAAAATGTTTTTTTATAATAAAAAGTCTTCAGTTCATGAATTTGCTGTTTGATTTGATCTCAGACATTACATGTTACTTAGAGTCCATATAATTCAGTCTGACAAAAGTCAAGTTTTAGATAACATCATTTAATAAACATGTATGGAAAATGAAAGGCTTTTACCTAATGTATGGATACCCTAATGTATCCATAATTTCTTCTTCTTTTTTTTTTTTGAACATGTTTTAGTTGTAGATGTACACAATGTTTATTTTTATTTATTTATTTTTTATGTGATGCTGAGGATCGAACCCAGGGCCTCACATTTGCAAGGCTCTACCACTGAGCTACAACCCCAGCTCTGTATCCATAATTTCTATACTGAAGATTTTCAGTATACACCTGTCAAAAAGAATTAGTATTTTCACCTGAGACTCTATGTCATTGCCTAACCTTGAACTAAGTGCCTCCTTCTGTCTGACTTTTCACCTGTTAGACACTCACATCACAGCAGCAAGAGCAGCATACTGAGAGAGGCACTTCTGCCAGTGGGCAGCTGCTATGCCCTTGTCTGGTGCCTACCTCTGTTCTCTCAAAACCAAGTTCTGATAAGGATCAAAAATCCATCAGAGAATATTCCAGAAACACAATTTAAATATTTGTCTTCCATGGTAATTGTCTTATTCTGGGATCTTTTCTTCTTTGGATTACTTCTTGCTTTTGATGTTTCATGAAACTTATTTTATCTTAGAATAGATGCTTTCTCTTATTTGGAAGGGTTCCCTAACCTAGTTGGGCCTAATAGAAGCTGAGGAGCCAGGAAGGGGTAAGGAAACCTCAAAATCATAAAGCCTGTTTCTAGTTCAGGCAGGTGGAATCTTAGTGGTATCCTAATCCACCACAGACCAAAAGGAGAAGAGACAGTATGTGGATGTGAGGCTGTTGTGTCTGCCACTAATAATATATCTACTTTAATGGAGTGTCTCATTTGGCACTATGAAGTAGCAATAGGGAGTTGATGAAGAACTAAATATTCTTGATAGTAATAATACTTTGTTTCTCTATTTGAAAACCAAAAAGAAACACCCATCTTTTTCAGAAGGTCTGCATAATTATGGGGAAACAATGAGAACCAGTCACATATTTTTCTGGTATGCATGAGGGTATAGGTTTGATCCTCAGTACTACCACACACACACACAATGTGCCAGGTAGGTTGTAGGTTTGAGATAGAATAATAACTACTGAGAGTTTTTTTTTTCCATCTGTGCTTAGGTTTCTATCTTTATTTCAATAGTTGAAATAATTTGGGGGAGAATATTTTTACTCTTTTCTTAGAAAGGAGTTGGGAAAAAATCTGTAAATCTAATTAAATAATCATAGATTTATGTCAAGTGCTTAAAAAAATGGTAAAAATTTAAAGGAAATACTAAACTCTGATCCATTTGATTATTTTCCTTAAGGGAAAATTCTATAAACTGTATATTGTGAAAACAGATACTTTTTCATTCAGACAGTGATAACAGAAGCAACAAAAGGCATACCAGTTAATTATTGTGAATACAATTTAAAGCAACTTCAAATGGAGAGGGACAGAAAAAATTGGAATCCTTTTAATTTGGTGTTTTCAAAAAAGAAAACACCAAAAGAGCATTTGGGACAGCTCAGTGGAAGAGAGCTTTGCTAGTCTGCGTGAGGCTATAGGTTTGATCCTCAGTACTGCCACACACACACACACACACACACACACACACACACACACAGAGAGAGAGAAATCCTTTTCAAAAATTAAAGGATAAGAGCAGTCATATATAAGTCATATATAGTTACCAGGCAGATTTTTTTTCTTGTTTTATTTCACCTTCAGATTCAGAATGTTGCTTGCAATAGAGTCAAACATAATGTAGGAGCTTAATCAATATTCATTAACTGTATGATCAGTTTTTTTAACTACAAGTCACTTAATTTATTACATTAAAAGCTATGCAAATTTTGTGTCATTACTAAGAGATTTAGATCATGTAATTTTGTTTCACTCTGCAAATACAAAAGCTAAAGCTGATAGCATGGGCTGATTGCAGAGTGAGCCATCTTACTAGCTCAGAATGAAGTCCTATTGGGGTCCTATTCCAAATGGTGGCCAGTCTTAAATATGAGCAGAGCTGGCACTGCACACACTTTCCCAGAAGATGGCAGCTACAATGCAAGAAAAGTGAGGAGGGAGACCTTCTCATTGTTTGGGGATTTAATAATTTTTAAATAACCTCAGTTAAAAAATATTTTATCTAGTATCATCTAGTATCTTATCTGGTATCATAGAGATTTTTTAATGTTGTAGTTGGTTTCTATTTTTTTGAGCTATTGAATATATGTCATCTTCCTATTTCTGAGACTTAAGTAAATGGACCAAAAGAATTGGACACATTTAGCTGTTCTTTTTTATCAGGCTGGTTCCCTTTAGCCAAGCACCAGTAGAGCCCAACATCATGGCACATTTCCCAACAATATACTCACCCTCAACCACCACCTAAGAGAGAAAAGAGTACCAGGGCTATTGAGCACTGAGAATTTTTCCAATGAATCACAATTACATGAACACCTGTGCTAACTAAGTTTGTGCTGATCCACTGTGAAATTTTGCAAAGTGCTCAACAGCCCTGAGAATTTCTCATTTATTATCTCAGGTGGGGTGGTCTGCGACTGCACATTAGGTTGCAGTGTGAATCATGTAAGGACACACATTCAAGACCTCACCTAGGACCTTTTCATTCTACCTGCAGGGTACAGCTGTGCCTCTTAACAGACCACAGTTCTGCCTTTGAATGTCTGCCCAGAAATGTTGAGGGCAAAATCAGGAACCCTTCATCTGCAAGTGAAAGCATTGCAGGACATACAAAATGTTGACTTACATTTCTAGATGAGTCTGCCACAAGATTGATCTTAGAAAGAACCTGACAACCAATGGCATTTTTATGTCTCTATAGTTTTTACCATATATTAAACTGTAAGGGTTTCAAAACTCTGAAGGATGAGAAAGTATTTTTCCATAAACATCAATTTTGAACTGCCATTAATTTCTCTTCAGAGGATGATAAAGATGTAGTTTAAACTTGTCTAGATACCAAAGAGTCTATAGACTACTTTATTTTTAGAGTCAATGACTGATGAAAATTGTAAAAATAATTTGTGAATGAAGTCATCAAAACAGCTACTTCATGTCTAGATATAAGCAGTGAAATTGAGATCATTGAATACGTTGGATACAGAATCAATTGTTGATTCCATAATAATGGTCCTACATAAGCCAGGGACAGTAGCATTCATTGAAAATTCTCCCTGTCTCAAGAACTATAAACTACTGTGTGGTCTCTGAATGTTAACGCAATGTTAATAATAGACTTTTCTGTGTAACTCTGTAGACATAATATATTTACTGAAAATTCTTCAGTGAAAAATGTATTTGCTACCTTAAATAATTTTTAACAGAGGATAAACTCAAGGATATGCATACAAAAATGAGAGACTACTCTGGTAGCATAAAGTTGCTTTAAAGTAATATTTCTGGAACTTAATCATATCTAGCATCATGATTTTATTACCAATAAGATCAAGGACAAAGTATTAGTGGCTAGTCCAAATGTTGTTGAAGAAAACATGGTGGTATGAGATAACAGAAGGCACCAGGGGAAGGGAAATCCTGAAGCTATCGAGAAACCCTAGGAAAAGACTGTTAGTGGGTCCCTGGTTAATGATTGTGAGTTGGGGTACACAGAGAAAAGTCTAAGGGATCTTAGAAGGTTCTGATTTGTTTCTGGTACCTGGCTTGGAGATATAGGAACTCCAGATGAATAAGCTTTGATCTCCTTTCCTTAAAGTTCCGAGTCATCTAGGTTTGAGTCTATTTCTAGCATTAGATGAAAAGATGCCCTATTCCCCTGATGGTGCCGCTGTAATTAGAGGAAAAGTGAAACAAGATGCTCAGGTGAAGCATTGCTGACAGGTACCGTGGCTTAATGCCAAAGAGTCTTCTAATGGTAATTTACTTTTTCTACATCTCAACCAATGACAATCATTTTAAAGATAGAAGTTTTTAAGGTTAGCTGAGGGTAGGAGGAGGAAAGGAATCAGTAGGTTGGAATAGATCCATATATCATGTATTTGCACATAAACATTTATTTATTGGGTTTTATGATACCAGCCATATGTAAGCTCTCAACATACATTATCTCATTTAATCCTCACAACAGAATGAAATACTAATGGATCTTTCTCTGTTTTTCAAGATGAAGAGAATAACCTTAAAGAGGTTAACTACGTCACTGTCACATTAAATGCAGCCTTTGTCAAGTCCACGTCAAAATTTAAGATTTAATTACTACAAAATACTGCCTCCCAGTGGTTGGATTTTGGTAAGTATCCAGGCAACATTGGCCATTGAAGTGGTTCTTTGGGGGGAACTGGTCTTAATCCTTTAGGCTTCGTTTCATTACACAGAGGCATGTAGAAAGTGGCCTTGCTTATTAGAATTATTACAGTGTTGACTGTCACTTATATAAAAGTGGCTGGCTCAAGCCAATTTCCAAGCCTTATTGCAAACAAATAGGTAGCTGTATTGTTTATGAGGCAAATACTTTGAATTAATTCCTACTCAAATACAAAAGTGCTCAGTGTTCACCTGAAGCATAATTTGTGCAAACAAAATTCTACCAACCAAAGACAGATTCTGTTGTATCAGCGTTTTAAGTGTGTATGAATATTTGCTTCAGTTTCCACAAAACATAAAATAAAAAAATAAATAAAAACACAAGGAATAAAAATATATTTTATACAGTATTAGGAGAATAAGCTCACAGTATATATTTGGAAGTGTTAAGTAAATTTTTTTCTTTAGTTTTTAAATTAATAAGGTGGAATGAAATTCAGTTTTTGCACAGAAAGTTAAGTCATGGGAAGGATCACCAAGTAGGTAGATCTTTTTCATGTCCACATCTCTCCCCCCACCCACCTCTCTCTCTCTCTCTCCATCTCTCTCTCTCTCTCTCTCTCTCTCTCTCTCTCTCTCTCTCACACACACACACACACACACACTCACACACACACTCACACACACATAAACACAAGAGGAGTTATTCTCTGATGGCATTTTCTCAACTCTCAGTGTCTTCTCTCCTCAGCCTTCAAAGCATTCATTATTGGGTGCTCCTTCTGGTTATCTATTCTTTTTACAATGTAGACATTTTTTCCTGTCACTGATCATAAAACATGGCAGTGAACTTCCCCCACCATATCGCTAAATTACTCACTAGCAATACTTAGGAACAAATTTCCACCAGGTCTTAATAAATAACAAAATTTTTATGTGTTATTTACTTTAGTAATATTTATCTCCCATTGAAGATTTTTCTAGGTAAATTGTCTCAAGTCAAAGAAATTAATTCCAAATAACGGAAATTTCAGATTCTGTGGTAGGTTGGTGGGAAAGAGATTTCTGTAAGACTGTCTTTGCCTCATGTTCCTTGAAATATGTTTGAAAGGTGAATGTTTACTTTGCCTATATTTAGGACTGACCTGGAGAACAGGTGTATTGAAATATTATACTCCCTGAGAAGAGAGGTCAGTGATAATGGCATCAATGCTGCCAGTTCTTGCTTCCTGTTAAATAATGCCTCAATATGCAATAGTCCACACTTGATCCCTGGTAAATGGATATTAGTGACCTTGAGTCAACAGTCTTTGCCTTCTTTAGACACTGGGTAGCACTGTAACATTTTAAATTCATAGTTGTGTTTACTTTTTAAATGGAGTTTAACAGTCTTTAAACTGGATAGGTAGAAAGATTGAAATAAAGACACAGAGAACCTGTAAGTGCTTGGATTGGTACCACATATCACAGCAGTTGTAACTCAGAAATTAATCCCCTGAGGTGGCAGAACCATCAGAGCATATCACATTAATTCCCACTTCAGGCTCTTTAAGTATCTGTGAGTCATTGACATGATACATTGCCAGGTCTTTACCATCTACCATGTCAATGCATTGTCTTTATATTAATTGTGTATGAATCATAACTTTAAAAGTTTCTGGACCAGTATCTTCATTCATAATAAAAAAAGATGCAGTTTCTGGCACCCATGGTCTCTAGTTGGTTGAACATGGCAGAAGCTCCCTTCCTTCCTTTCTCCTCAGCCATGACCAGCATCGTGTAGTCTCTCCCTATGCATACTTATCACAATTTCCAAAGGGTGAATTCTTCCACAGAGGGGTGTGAATTACTAGCAAGACTTATTGTCATCCACTCTCTGTCACATCTTGCATGGGCGAGGAGATGGGTACCGATCAGAGGGATGAGCTGGCTGTGAAATAAAGCTATGAAAGTAGAACCATGAAATAAAAGACCAGAAATACAGATTAAAGAGCTGATGAAGTGACAGGTTAAGCCAATCAGGGGGGTACAGCTTCTAACAAAACAAGGAGCCCCCGCTTGCCTTATTTAGAGCAGTACAGATCAAAAGGGATGGGTGGGAGCTTAGGGAAAAGCAGGATATGGGTGCTGGTAATCAAGCTGTTTGATTCTTAGCGGGTCACTCCCATCTCTGCAGCTGTGCTTGAATGTCAGCGGTGAGCTAGAACAGGGTGCCAACCTGTTGAGAGCCACAGCTGAAAGGGGCCCCAGCAAACTTCCAGCTGCCAGCTGATGATTGGCTCACAGCGGCCCCAGCAACCTCTAGCTGCCAACTGATTGGCTCCTCTGTGGTGATGCTCACTGGGCTGTTTCCCTGCCCTTTCAGACCACAGAGCTGCTCATTGGGGGACTTTTTGGCCCCGCCCACACGACCCAGCCAATCGGACTCAAGAGCAGGAGGAGTGGGGAAGGGGGAGAGGCTTGTGGGAAGCCTGTGGTGGCAGTTGGGCTCTGAAGGCTTTTCCTGAGGAGCTGTTTTGTTTGGCGTGTGTGGTTCTGAAAATAAAGTTAGTTTCTTTTGACAAGTGGCTCCTGAATTGTGCCCAGCCAGACTGAGGCACCAACCTGATTGGGCATTCTTGAACCAGTGAATTCCTCCTAGGAGTTCCCAAGGCCTGGCTTCCCTGCCTAATGGCTCGAAAGTTACCAAGTTCACCTAAGACTCATAGATGGCTTCCTGCAATCCACCATTATATAGAATCCTAAAACACTGTTTTGTACAGCAAAGACTTTTTAAAGTATCAAAAGTAAAATTACAATTCAGAAAGGAATGAATTGTCCTCCTTCACACACTAAATTACTTTATAGGTAGACTTATTTTCTTTTTGGTAATGCATTCATGAACTGTGTGACATTCATATCCACAGTGATAACCTATTTAAAAATTGAAATAAGTGAACCAATTCTACATACATGAACATGTATCTTGTAAGCACAATAGTAAATTAAAAAGCAAGTAGCAGAAATTTGGCATTTAGGTAAATTTAAAGCAATAGAACAAAGTAACATTTATGGATGGATGCATATCTAATTAACATACAAGAACATGGATGTGAAACCTACAAAACAATTTTTTAATATTTATTTTTTAGTTATAGTTGGACACGATACCTTTGTTTTATTTATTTATTTTTATGTGGTGCTGAGGATCGAACCCAGGGACTCACACGCGCTAGGCCAGCGCTCTACCACTGAGCCACAACTCCAGCCCTACAAAACAATTTTAATCTCTGGCAAAATGGGAAGAGGTTTGTGATTTTACTTTTGGGTACAGAAGTCTTCAAACTCCCTTCATAACATTTTATTAGGGAAAAAAGCATGAAGGCATCATGTAAAATTTTTATAATGTATCTATTATTAAATGTTAGTGAATACATGATTGTTTATTATTTTTGTACTTTTATGTATTTGACATATTTCATAACAACAGTAGTTATGATAATAATGATGGTGATGATGGTTAAAAAAAAATTCAAGTTTAAAATGAGAAATAGATAGTAATTCTTAATACAGTCTCTTCCAACTTTTCGCTAAAAACCCGAAAGAGACACGAGAAAAGATGGGATAAATAGCTAGTTGACTCTAGAATGTGGGAAAATTTGATTCATAATAAAAGTCTATTGGGGCTAGAGGGACACAAATCTCCCCACTTTTAGGAAGTAGAATATATTTGCTTTGCTTCCTGGAAAACAAAAAAAAAAAAGTGTTTATATGGTATTTTGGAGGGGTAGGTGAGACCCCCAAAATGAAACTTTTTAAAATTAATGTGAACTGTGCATATGGGAATATTTTGGAAAACACAGAAAAAGAGAAAGTAGGAAAGCAGAACCCATGACTATGTCATGAAACCAGCCAGTCCTATTTCCAATCCCTGAGCTACTGTGGCTTTTGACAGTAGGGAAAGAAAGGAGACGTTGAATGATCCTCCTTTGATTGTACAATGAGGAGGTGTTCAGCCACTGGGGGACCCTCATTTCATGTCCCCCTTCAATCTTACAGCTCAAAAGCCACTTGGAATATATATATATATATATATATATATATATATATATATATATATGACAGGACATTTTCTTTTTCCACATGAAAAGTTTTTCCTGAATCTCTTTATTGCCTATTCCTTTCTTAACTTTAGTTCCCTATAGAAACATTCAGTGTCTGGAGAATAAAAAGGGGAGAAAAAAAGGATCTTTTTTTTTAAATTAAAAGAAAAAAAACTAAAACATGTCATTGCATTGTTGGAAAGAACTAAAATTACATTTTGTTGCTCTAACTTTAAATCAAGTTACTTGATTTGCATAAAGTGACATTTGTAGAAATAAATACAATACAAAAATGAATTTCTGAATTTAGAACTTTTTCCTCTACTTTTATTCTGAAGTTTTTTGTTTTTTTTTTCCTTATGATCAGGTCATATATTCTTAAAAAAAAATGGTTTTAAAGGAACTCTGGTCCACCTTTATCTCTAATGGCCCGGTTGGGAGTTTCTATAATAATCCTTTTGCTTTTATGTGGCCATCTGGAGGCCTATTAAAAGGAGTATCTAAAACAGACTCCCCAAGTGTGCTGAGTTTGTACGTTTTCACCAAGTCACCAAAACAGGAGCATTTTTCCTACTTCAGGAAGAAGTGGCTCTTTACAGAGAGGAATGGGTCTTGGGGAGGCAGGGAGGAGAGAAGAGACACAGCCCAACACAACTTGACCTTTCACCCTTGCCGTTGTGAACAAGCAAGTAAGAAGAGTGGTTGATTCTGGTGCATGCATTTTAAGGGTACAAAGATCTCCAGCAAGGCTTCATGACACCTCTGGGGCTCTGTGAGTAGATGGAAGAGGTTAGGGGACGTGGGAATGGGCAACATTGAGAATTTAATGAAGCATCATGTTTCAGCTGGATAATATTCGGTTTTGATTTGTGTGGAAAGCAAATATGAAATATTGAAATAATATTTCAAGTTCCCAATTTTGTGGTGCAAATAGAAATACAGAATATTCTTGCCTTTCTGAAAACTATACCTTTCATCAAAAGTATAATCCAACAGAGTTTAGGACATAAGGGCAGGTGAAATGGAATTAGATAAAAGTTGGCATTTGTCTTTAGTAGATTATTAAAATCACCACAGTAAGAAATCTGCTCATAAAGACAGAACAAGTTAGCAGGGGCTGGATATCATTTGTCTAAAATAGAGTCTTTTCTCTACACTCATTAACCATCTCGCCTAGTAATGTGGTTGTAATCCTATTAAACCTGATACATCAAAAATTAAAAAAAAAAATTTAGTTGCTGTCTCAAACTGCACTACAACTCAGATCTAGGACCAAATAAGATGCATTAATTGCTTTACTGCTTCACCGCAAAGCCACTCTTAAAACATAATTCCTTAATGAAGTCCGTTAATTTGTTCATGGCAGTACACAAGCTGTTCAAAATGACACAGAATTGCACTCTGTTTTCTAACCCCTGCAGTTTCTTCTGTTAGTCACTCTGTCTTGTGTTGTTATCCCATGGATAGTAATTATTTTATAGTGGCTGTAATTAGGAGAGAATTAGGCTTGGTAAACAAAACCTGCCTTCTCCTGTTAATAGCTAAGGATAATAAATTTGGCTCTGACATTCACTATATTTGGACAAGGCTTGGCCTACTTCCAGTTTTCCCAATAAGAACTTTATTATATAATTATGCCTTGGAGGGGCTCATATTACAAGGTAATTTTTTTTGTAAAGACACATATTGCATGGCTTCCAGCCAGTAAATGATATACTGTAATATGTGCCTCCAATAAATGTTTTAAACAAAATCTCTCTAAGCAATGTACTGCTGGAGCTACACACTGCTTTTTGGCATATATTATTTACAGGATTTAGTTGCTGAGTTTTTCATAATGTAAATTATTTCCTTTTGCTCACATTGTCCAATATTATGACAAGTGTCTTTTAAAAAGGCCTACATTATTTCTATCAGTAAATGACATATTTGAATCTTTAACTTCCCATATCCCAGTTCCTATAGCTGGTATCCATCAGACAGTAACAAGAAAAAAAAAATGTGTGTTTAAGTCACATTTTGTTCTTTTTTAAAAGATTGGCAGTTATTTGTCTTATCCATCATGCTTTTGCTAAAATTGATTTATTTTTCCATTTTTAATTTAAATGAAATAAAGTTATTTTATCTCACTCCAAGGCCAGATCTCTGATGATTCATTTACCTTTATTTGACCCTTTACTGAAAAGGTCACTTAAACTCATATAGATTGGTGGTCATACTTCACACCACAAAATGCTAAAACAAAAAGAAAAACATTCAAAACAGGTTTGAAGCCAAAATCATAAAAATATGAACTCTACTTAGAAAAAGTCAAAAGAAAATAGGTTGTGAGATAAAATTCAGAGTAAGAAATAAAAGCACCAAATTCTAAGTAAATGTAAAATAAACTAAAGGGCATAAAATACTGTTTTCTGCTGAGCGTGGTGAAGAATACTGTTTTCTCGGATGCTAAATCCAAAAATTCTTAAATTTTTGATATTAGTTACAAAGAAGTCAATAATATTTTTAAAAGGTGCTTTGCAATTTGTATCCCAGACACTCACATTGTATTTATATATGAAGTACAAATTAAGACTTTACCCCCCACATGTGCCTCAGTCAACATGCAAACTAAAGGAGCTTAAGCATCCTTCACTGGATTAGCTGGGTGTCTGTCCCAGTTAAACCAATGCACTTTGCATGTGTTTCAGAGCTCACAAATCACTTAAAGAAAAGGACAACTAGTTTCCGGAGTAGTTATTCATGTTGAGTAGGGTTGCCAGTTTATTTAGTCAGATTTTCAAGGGCCCTGCTGTGGAAGCAGATATGAATTATGCATATGCAAAAAGTGTCTCTTCAAGTGAGATTGGTTCCTGTTTCTGAGGAAGATATTAAGTGGTCATATTTATCCTACTCCTAAAGCAAAACCCTCACTTTTTGCAGGGACTGACTACATTGCATCAGATGTCTTCTGGTATCATAGGTATCCTTACCCTCCTTCCTGCTGTTTTCTGCCTGGTGTTGCCTAGAGCTTGCAGAATAGAGATCTCTGTAATTGGTCTCTTACTATTGTCACAACATTTTTTTTTATCTTAAAAATGAGCACACATTTATTAAATTTCAGTTTGTTAAGTAGCACAGAGTTTTGGCATTCAGATTTAATGTTTTCTTCAGGAAAAAGTAATTACAATTATTCTTCTGTTTTAAGCACACCATTCTATGTCAATAAGGTTAAACTATACAAAAATGCATATTCTAGGATGACATGATAGCTGAGGAAATTATTGGTATTCAGTTCAATTTAACATTTATTGAGTGTCTACTGCATGCACTGAAGCATCACTGAAACCAGGAAAATTTGAAAGCAGGCTAGAGTAAGCAAGGTTTTTTCCCCCTTCCTTCTAGTTTAAGTAGTTCTTAGTGCAACAACCTTGCCTATTCTCAGAAAATCCCAGAAGAATATCAAAATCCTATCTCCTGTTCTGGCAGGGGATGCTGTTGCTTTTCTTCCTTGTTCTACAGAGGAAACAAAAGCACAGTGAGATTACACTGCATGCTCAAAATGCTGCAGTAAATCAATGGAGAAAGATTGTCCAAGTCCAGTGATTTAGAAGCCAATCTTCAATCTGCAGCTCCTGCCCCATTCTGCCTTTTCTCTATTATATTGGAATTTCAGTGATATAGGCTTTACTTAGTAGACAAAAATATTAATTTTATTTTTGATAACATTTAATACCAAATCTTTATTCCTCCTAGTAAGAGTAATCACAAAAACATGGTAAAGAATGATGGGTATATTTGCATGTACCAAACCCCCTTTTCCAATGGAAAAATGACCTGCATGGAACTTACATCATTAAATGGCAGGTTTCACATCTTAGCTAGAAAAGAAGCTAATTTCAAGGTCTTTTTTTCCCTTTCTTTTTTAAATGATGGGAAGTGCTGTATTAGGATTCAAAAAAAAAAATTGCCATTACCATACTTCCTAAGTTGCTGAAATAATCATTTTGATGAGTCTGTAAATAGACTGTCAGAGAGATTTGCTTTGGATTTTGAAGGCACATGTTGATATGAAAATTAAAGATCTTTTGTCTCCATAATGAATTTGAAAAATCAAAAATAAGGACTCAAAAGTTGAGAGCATCTTAGACACTGAGGTTGGAAAAGATATATTAAGTCACCTCATTTACTCCCTGTCCAGGCAGTATTCTGGAGGATGTTTGTCCATTAACATTTAACATCATTCTAGCATGTGTCTTTCACTTCTGGGAAGCTCTTGCACTTCATCCCTTTGACTAACTCACCTGCCCTGGTTGTAGCCCTGTATACAACCTTCTAGCTAGGTAAAGGCCTCTCCCCCTCCCCCTCACATGACTATTCTGTCCTTGAAGTTCTCTGTTCACAAAACCCCCTCCGAACTTCATAGTGTTTGGCAGTGTTACGGAGTTGGGTCATGATTTGGCCACTCTATTAAGTTGTTTAATCCATCCTCATAAATCAATCCCTTTCGCTCTTTCATCATGGTGGTGGCTGTTTTGTGACATCCTCCCATTTTTTGACATGATTCCCATACTGGAATCTCTCAGGCCCGAACAGAATTTAAAATGAGGAATGCGTCTTGACAGAGTAATCAACATGTCCTAAAATTTTGCAGCTATTTAGTGTACCGAGGAGAGGAGAAGCAAACAGAAGCTTCTGCACTGAATGGGGTAAAGGAAACCGCATACCCAGGATTTTGTTGACCCTTTATCCTACACAGTCCAGTCACTACAGAAAGCACCCCCCATCCTACACCATGCTCAGTAATATATAGTCTGACTGAAAAAGGCAGAAAAAGTCAGTTTGTATCAGAGCAGTTAACTCGGCTTCCACAATTCCTCCCCTGCTGCTCTCCTCATCCCACTTCAGCTGTATTTCACTCCATTAACTACAGCAATGGGTATTTGCTCTCAATAAATGTGTGTGGGTGTGTATGTGTGTTTGTATTTGAGAAGAGTTTATGTAGACAACTCCAAATAGCTCCAAAAGTGATTGCACAATTAAAGAAACTATTTCCCTGCTGTTGATGCTTATTTCTTAAAACATCATCTGTCAGCCTAGCTACTGAGATTGATGTCCTGAATATGTTTTTCTTTTTAAACCCTAAGGAAATATCTTCTTCGTATCTCTGCCCTAACTTCATCACTCTTTTCTTCAATCTTTCTCGTGAGCTGATTTGAGATTAAGTCCCGAAGGGCTATCAACATCCACTGTAGAAGTTAAAGGAACGAGTTTGGGTTCAGATCTTGTAAGGTTCTGAACTCTTTACAGACTGTTCCAAGCACTTTGAACTCAAGTTTTGAAATTTTCTATTAGCCCGTGGAGATGGTAAAATAAGCTCAAACACAGTGACTTCCAACTGCGGGAAGCTTAGCACAGATCTGATCTGCTTACATAGAGCAAATGACAATTTGGGGTTCACCTGAGGGGTTTACTATAGTCATGATATGGTTTAGATTTCTCTGGAACAATACAGTGTTTTAGACACAGTATCATAGCCTGACATATAAGTTGGACTGATATACTTTCATAATCATGTAAGATGAGGGTTCAAAAATTGAGTAGGGAATATACATGGTCATTACTCTTTAGCTAAAGAAATAAAGAATAATATTTTTATTAGTTGAAATTTGATGGTAAGTATCAAGCATAATTTCTTAAATGTTTATACATATAGAAATTCAGATTTAAACTTTTTAAAATGTGCCTGAAATGTTATCCCAAAGTGCTCAATAGGAATGAGTAATTTATTGATGTTCAAGCTCAAGAATTTTGTGGGGAATCACTGAGCCCAAATGATATTCCTGTGTTAATAAGCTATTAGGGTGTGTTTTATAGGGAACGGGGTCCTCTGAACCACAATATAAAACTTACAAATACATCCAGTGACATCGTAGGTAACACAAAGCTGCAAATGGCTGATTACTTATACTGATTTTAATGAAAAAGTCTAAGTGGAGACAAGAGGTGTCCGTAAGGCAGAAAGGAGAGGCCTAACATTTTGAGGACAAATTTAACATTTTTCTTAAACATCTTCCTCAGATCAAAGATTAGGTGACATTGGGCAATAACAAAAAAAAATTACTTCTGCTCCTTGAAACTTGATTTCTTTATCTGTAAATTGTAAGGTTAGAAATGATCTTTGTAGTAACCTTTTTTTTTTCCCCCTCAAAACAAAACCCATGTCAATATAGGAAGTGTCTCTGCCTTTCAGACCACAGAGTGGGCAGCCTGATCCAAACCGGCCCAATCTGAGAGTCTCTTTCTGGAGAAGTTCAATTTTCACAGTAACATGCAGATGTGGAGGAGTCAGATGAGTGACCAGAATGGAGCATCCAAAGGGGAAGTACATGGGTCTCCAAGATGCTAGGTGCATTTACCCCTGCTTCTGTCCACCTGGAATGATGTGGATCAGCCCCTCCCCCATTTTGGGAGGTAATATCCCAGTAATATCCACTCCTCTTTTAACTTAAACCCAGTGAGAGCACATTTCTGTTGTCTCCAGTAAAGGATGTTAATTGATGCAGTTATTTTGTTGAAAAACATCTTAGTTGATTCTGTGAGAAAGTCCAGTAGCCCAACTTTGGCCGTGTAACGGGTAAAGATGTTTCAAAAGCAGAAACAATACCAGGTTTGAATCCCATATATACATTTGTGCTTAGGTCACACATTCTTTCTGAACTTTCTTCATCTGTTAGAGATCCTTAATTATCCATCTTGAAGTGTTAATAGGATCACTCATTGTTTGTGGTCCCTCTGTCTACCTTATAATTCAGATTCTAAGTTATTGTAAGATACTTGCAGTAAATGGGTGGTAGTAGAACATAGACCTGGTTCTACATTCAGATCCATTTTTTCTTTTTGACTCTGCACAAGTTTTTTAAACATATTAATGCAGTTTCCACACATTTTAAAATGGAAATATAGCTACTTCCTTTTAGTGTTTCTTTGAATTTTAAATAATATGTTAAATGTATAAACTGATTTATTGCCACTAATACTTATGTTTGTGGAAACAACTGAAAATTGGAATTCAAAAGTCTATTTTTATGAATATAAAGTATTATTATGTGTCAGGGATTGTTTAGAGATATAGTGTTTCCATTTCATTGGAAATATCATCTTTACTGATATTCTCATATCCTATATAGAAAGATATTGATCCCAAGCTTCAAAAAGACATTTGCATATTCCATTTCTCCAAGACCTGTCACACTGGCCTTCCATCTCCTAAGGAAGCTAAATTCAATTCTGTGTTTGGGCCTCTATGCTTGCTGATCCTTCTAACATATGATTGTCTTCCAGCTTGTCAAAAAACCAGCTTCTTATTTTTATTCAGGTCCAGCTCAAGTGGCATCTCCTGGTTGATCAGTTTTTCTTTTTCACACTCTATTAGTTTGTTTCATCTATTGAATTTATCCCTGTAGGAAGTCATCTTTGATTATATGGTCATACATATATCATCTTCATCAAATTGCAATACCCATAAAGATAATGGTTATATTTTGTTTACCTTAGCCACACACTAGAATATAATAGGTACTCAATATATTTTTTAATGAATGAGTTAATGACTGATAATTTTTTGAGAGTAGTTAGTGGTTATAGCTTGGGACTGTCTCAGAGAAGAGATGGCATAGACAATTTTCCTTACTGGGTGGAAACTGAGCAGAACCCAGTAGAAGATACAGGGTGCAGAGAGACCCTGGAAGAAAACAAAGGTGTGAATGTACTAATTAGTTACACCTGCCCTGGAGGTGGCGGTGTAGCAGACTATGAATGTACTGAGGGCTTGAGGAGAAAATGCAAATTTTTGACTTGATAAAAAGCAAAACTACTCCTTCTCCACAATCCCCATGGGGCTGGATTCACTTGGAAGAGTAACTTCAGTGTGCTTAACTGAAACAACTAGATAGTGTCCAGTGAGGAGGGCACTGGACACCAGTGACGGCTCTGGCTAGTGACCAGTTCCAGAGAAGTGTTATGCAGGCTGGGAACTTGAAAGATCAGAGCAGCAGCTATCTTTTTATGTTTTTCATAACAAATAATGGAACATTGTGAAGAAGCACAAGGGAGAGGGATGCCAAGCAGGGCTCTTGCAAATAAAACCAAGAATCCCCCAAGATACTGAGGTTAACAAAGGAAAAATGCAGCTATTGTGAATGCAGTTTGTGTCCCAATCTTCAGCATGGTACATAAGGGGACGTCTTCACTTAGCTATTGCTGTCCCTGAACAGAGGTGAGAGGGATGCTGTTAATAACAAAGACGGTCCCGGATGATGGCAAGTCTAATTACAGGAGGAAAAAATAAAGCACAGGGAAAGAAAGGGTTTGGTTTCCCCAAGACGTCATTTTATTACCAGCCTGACACGGCAACTTTAAGGGTCATTTCTTTAGAGTCACTAAAATACCAAAACAGTCGGGAAAACAGCACAGAGGCCATAGTCAGAGCCCCTGATGCTTCATTTCTGAAAACATTTTCCCACAATGGAAGCTTTTAAAAATTGTTTTTCCCCTTTTAATTAAAGAAACAATTTTGTTCCTCTGGATATCTGTAAATAGTCCACAGGATAAAAAGAAGAGGTAGGCTGTAGGGAGAAAGGTGAAGAAATAAGCACACAGGGGCGGGGGGACAAGAAGATTACCTGGATGTTTAAAGCATTAAGAAAAGGAAAACAGTGTTGGTTTAAAAAAAATCAAAATTAGGAAAGTCTCCTGTCATACACATTATATTTTTCTTGAATGGGCAATAATCTTTTAAAATGCCCTTTCTTAATTATTAAGCATGTTAAAATGGAAAAGATTTTTGGGCTGGGGTTGTGGCTTAGTAGTAGAGCATTCACCTAGCATGTGTGAGGCCCTGGGTTTGATCCTCAGCATCACATAAGAAATAAATAAACTACAACTAAAAAATAAAAATGGAAAAGATTTTTAATATCTCAAATCTAGGGAAGGTCTTTTTGAAATAATACTATTTTTTCTACACAATCTTCTTGTAAAAATATTGATTATAGTTATTGTATGTTCATAAATGACCCATGACATTTTAATAAATATGCACCACAATTCTAACTTTTCTGTTAATTCAAGTAGGTCTTCAATTAGTCTGAATTTTCAAAGATTTATCATGTACTTAGTGAAACATTTAGAAAAGAAGGCCAACTAGAGATAAATTATACATATTTGAAACTACAGATATTCTTAGTATAATAAATTTCAACTACAGAGTTCTTTTTAAAGCTATAAGCAAATTTCTGCATAGCAACTCTGAAATTTTATCCCTTTCCTTTACAGAATCTGATGTACTTTGGAGTGAATTTTAATTCACAGACTTCCAAATCATATTTCATGGAACTGCAGCCTCTTAGTTGAATAGGAAGAACAATGATGTTTTCTGATATAATAACAATTATTACCGTTCAAATGGCATACATTTTTAACTGCAAATTCCCAACATGTTTTTGTTTTCTTTGCATGCCTAAATGGTACTAGAAATGTGTGCATAGAAGTGAAAATCATTAGACCCTTTACTTTAATGTTCATATCACTTTACTGCCCCAGGCATTTGCCAATGGAGAGTGGCAGTCAAACCAAACATCCTGATAGCTCTTTCTTCTTTATTTTCCAAGGTGCCACAAACAGAGTACTTCCATGTCTTACAAATTTCTGCTCTTGGTTTGGGGATAATCCAGGGAAAATACACAAGGCTAGAAACTTAATCCTACTATCAGAACTCACTCTTTCTAAAATTTCTAGTTCATTATCTCTAGAGGAAGGGTACTTTGGATCATCTTACCAAACTCTCAAACATGCCACCATCTTGCTATGGTCTGTTCTCCTTTCCAGAACCTTCCTGTTTTTCTTCTCATTGAAGTTAAAAATCTTTGATAAATCATTTGGAGCATTACCTTTGTCTCAATCTTTCTTTTAGATAATGTCTAAGGAATGTTGGTACTTATTTGTGACTGTTATAGTTTGGATCTGGAATGTCCCGCAAAGGCTCACGTGGCTTGGTCTTTTATGAAGCAATGTTTAGAGGTGGGGCCTTTGAGGAGGTAATTGGATTATGATCGTGTTAACCTCATTAGCAGGTGGATCTATTGATAGATTCATCATTTTGATGGCATTACTGGGGGTGATGGAAACTTAGGGGGTTGGACATAGTTGAAAGGAGTGGATCATGGGGCCTATTCTAGTTAGCTTTTCTGTGTCTGGGACCAAAATACCTGACAAAAACAAATAAGAAGAGAAGTTTATTTGAGACTCACAGTTTCAGAGGTCTCAGTCCATAAATAGCCAACTTCACTGCTCTGGGCCCAAGGGAAGCAGCACTTCATGGGGGAAGGGCCATATCTTACAAAGACACAGTACATCATGGGGGAAGATCTTCCCAGCACAGGAAATTTGCTCCCCTCATGACAGCCAGGAAGCAGAGAATGAGAGAGTGAGGAAGGGTCAGATGGAAGATATACCTTCCAGGGCATGCCCCGAGTCACCCACCTTCTTCAATCATATAACACCCATCTGCAGTTTACCAGTCAGTCCATGCAAACTAGAATGAACTAATTAGAATATAGCGATCACAATCTGATCATTCCACTCTGAATACTCCTGCATTAAGAGGAGCTTTGAGGGGCACTTCATATCCAAATCACAATCAAAAACACAATGAGGGGAAGCCCTTTGTGACTTAAGTTTTGTCCCCAGCACTTTTTCTCTCTTTTTTTTTCCTTATTTCTGTCTTTCTTCATCTCTTTGTTTCCCAGCAGCCGTGAGGTGAGCAGCTCTGCTCTACCACCCACCTCCAACCAAGATTTTCTAACTAGTCAAAGGCCCAAAGCAACAGAGCCAAGTGAATCTGGACTGCAATCCCCCAAATAAATATTGAATCCTTTAAGTTGTTTTTCTCAGGTATTCTGTCACAGTTATGAACTGACTAACAATGAGCCACTAAATTATGTCCTCACAAAAAGTAGCAGTCTTGTTTCTATTAATTCTCCCTCCTCACTCCCAAATACAAAGTGTGTTCAGAGTAAAATAAATAAATAAATAAATTAATTAATTAATTAATTAATTAATAATCATGGTACCAGAAATGTGTTACAAATGTTAATGCTAAAGACTTTATATTTCTTAAATATTTTCTTTTTTATTGCACAATTCTATTTTCTTTCTTTTGTCTAACTCAAATCACCTAAGATTACTCAGAATATGTTGAATTTAATGTTTATTTCATTTTATCTTTTTTATGAGGAGGGGGATTGAACCCAGGGCCTTGTAATTATTAAGCAAATGTTCTACCTCTGAGCTACACCCAAGTACAAGTTAGGTATCTAGTAGACATAGGTATTAACAAAAATATAATTATTCATGGAGGCAAAAGTGATGGAATTGACTGACCCTGCTCAGTCCTTTTATTTAACATAGATTATTTAGTAATTATAGCTATCATTACCTATATGTATCTATTTTTATATTTAGATTATATATGTATGTTTACATATATGTGGTGTGTGTGTGTGTGTGTGTGTGTATCGTGTGTATGTATAATTACATTTTTCTGTGGAAAGCTTGATATTGAAAAGCAAAAAGAAAAGACGTTTAGTATAGCTTCATTTCATTGTTTTCCTTAGCTAGGCTATGGTTACTTGTATATACAAAATAATTTAAACCATTTGTTTTCTTAAAATAACCAGTCCAATAAATTATTTCTTATTCTTTCATATATCAGCTATTGTTTTCTTTAGTTAACTAATTAATTTTGTGTAACACAGGCATAGTTATTGCGTTAATATTACTTCTATCAAGTACACTTCCTATTGAGATGACGTCAAAGGACTTTGCAGTGTGGACAGAACCATAAATCTACCTAGTTTCAAACTGAGATGAAGATCTCCAAACTCAAATTCTGTACAGGTCATGAACAGTGCAATGAATCACATTCTCCAAAGGCATTTGACCTGACTACAAATTATTCCCATGTTTTGTAGATATAACAGACTGTATAGGGAAACATTGTCTCTTTTGCCTATAACCCCTGGGAGATGATATATGGCCATCTTGAGCACACATAGTATGTAGAATACTGGATCCTAGCTTGGGTAGATTACAATGAATCCACCTTTTCTTACCCATAGTAAAGACAACAATTGGCTTTTGACGATATTTTTAAAGTGCCTACTATGTGCCAGGCACTTCAATGAAAAAGCAGAGGGTGAAAAATCATCATTCACTTTTTAGTAGCCCATTGAGAATGACAAACAATTGATTCAAAGGTTCATATTTAATAATCTTCTTTTTTTTGGAAATGGCTTAATAGTGAACAATCTTATTGTAGTTCTTCTCCAGTATAATATGCTGACAAAGTTGCTTACCAGACATTTCTGAGCTATTATCATAAAAAAGTAAACAAATTTTAAGGCTATTAGTTTCCTGTTTTTAAAGAAAACAGAGCATGTAGAGGGAGAAGGGCAGGTTCAACATTGGATAAGACTTAATGCCAAAAAATGAAATATTAATGTAGACCAAAATAAACCACTATAAAATCTGCTTGTCAGAACAGGAGTTTTGTTTGTGCTTTGTAGACATAGAATTAGCTCTTAAATTTTTTTTCTACATAGACCCCCACAAAAGCTGCTAACAGCTGTGGAGAAAGCTCAGAATAAATCTGATGTTGGAGTCAAATCATCAAATCTTTCCAAAAGAATTTTGATTTATTAAGGCTAAATTATAACTCTATCTGATTTTCTTGTTAATGTACAAATGGAGACAAGATGTCATTTTCCCACTACTAACTTTCCATTTATGTATTTTAAATGTAATTTAAAGCAGAGAGAGCAAGCTTTAGTGACTTTGATATGCAATTTTTTACAAATCAGCTAAAAGAAAGCATGCAATGGATGGTGACAAAAATTAACTCACTATTCCATTTCTAGGAAACTGATTCTTATTTATTTCTACATAAATCAATTAATAGGAGATATGAGGTTTAGAAGAGGAAATATTAAATTTGGACAGCTTTTCTAAAGGCATTTGAGGATCATGGAAAAATTTTATGCTTTGGTTTTTTTCCTTTTGAAGTAAAGGCCGCCTGACAGGTCTGTAACTTACAGGCAATGTGTGAAATTAAGGATAATTGGGTACTAATTCTGGTTGGGGCATTAGCTAGCTGGGTCATCTTGAATAAGATCTTGAGCCTGTCTGGATCTCAGGTTTTGATCTAAGAGTGAAGCGGTTCAAAACCTTGTTTATAGGTGCACTCCACAGGTGGTCCAAGGAGCATTTTCACAAAAATTTAAGAACCTTGGCAACAAGGCAGGTTTCCTCACTCCTACTTCAACCAAAGCAGCCCAGCTTCTCTCAGAATCATATATCTTGACTTCCAAATAAGATTTTGTTTAATAAGTTTTTATTTATTTATTTTGGAGGGTGGGGACACTAAAACAATAAATTAGAATTGCATTGGGCTGGGCTGATATATCTTTTCACTCCCTGTATCTTTCGTCTCTCATTCCTTTATCCACTTTGAACTACTAGTTACCAAGCAATTCACCTTCACCCCCTTACTGGTAAAAGGCTTGAGCTGGGTAAAATTAAGCCAAGTAGGTAGGTTTACCTTAAGACGTGATCCAGATTTCACTTGCATAGGGAGTCATGAAAAGCTGTCCAACTCTTAGAAAAGAATCATTAAATGCAGTAAGATAACTTCAGAGATTTTACAGCAGTTTATTTTCATCTACATTAGTAATTCAATTTTTTGGCATATCAGCCCCCACTAATGTCAAGTTGTGTTCCGGGACTTTTGGAAAATAGATCACACTTTAAGCATATTTTCCGGCTCTCATGGCAATACAGAACATTTTTTTTTTGCAGGCTTTTGTCCAGTTTACAAATAGCTGAAATAATAATTTTTGCTTTCTTATCTACTGTCAACCATCTCTCCCTGCCAGATTCGGGGCCCACTGTTCAGCTCCATCTTCCAGCTTTCCAAGACATGCCAATGAGACTGTCTGTCATTGATGTGAAGTCTCATGCCATTGTAGGTTCCTGATTGTCTTCCTTGCTCACTGAGTGTTCCTTTTATTTTCAGTATAAACATTAACGGATGCCTTAAATCATTTCATTTATTTTCTCTTGCTATTCTCTGCCCACAAATTACCCTTGACCTCTGTTCCCTGGTGTCATTTTTACTTCCTTGCTGATTTTCACATCCATGGAGATGATACCCAGATCAATGTTCGGGCCCTTTCTCTGTACTCAGACTTCACAAGGATGACCATATCACACATCACACTCATGGGTGGGCCGGAGGTCCCATTTGCTCCCCAACTCCCAGCCCAGTCCCAACCTCCCTCTCAATCAGCTTTTTAAGTCCATCTGTAGCACCATAGATTTTCAAATGTGCTTTATTCCTATAAGAGAAATTTTTAGACTTTTTTCTACTAAAGCTATTAATTTTATTCTCAAATTTAATAAAATGCACTAATAAAGAGGCTGGAAAAACAATTCCATATGAAACAGTGGTTGAAGAAATCTTTGGTGCCAACATTTTTTGTTTTTCACATTCCTCTGTGTGAAGTGAGTCCTTCACGTTTCCTCTGTCTCTTATATTGGAGGAAAGTTTGGGATCCACTGCCTTCAAATTTACATCTGACTTGTTTTCCTTCACCTTAATTTTCTACTTCATCACCAGGTTCCTTTTTCTTGCTTCCTTTCTCTGTAGCCTCTGAGAGTTGTTTTTGTTGTTGTTGTTGTTGTTTGTTTGCTTTTGGTTTTTGTTTCACTTTGCCTTTTCCATCATGTTCTCCATCCTCACCCTGTTAGTTATAACAGAATTGGTAGCTCTATTCTCCAGGTTCTTGTACCACACATGCATATGATACAGCTTATCACCAACATGCTTTCAAATTAGATTTTGAGTGGATACATTTTTCTCCAAGACAATAAGTATTTCTAGGGATTAATTTTCCACCCTTTTCTCCCTTTATCCAGAGTATTTACTGAGCCTACTATATGCCAAACAATAAGTTAAGCATTGGAAAAATAACCGTAGCAAAAGCAAATTAAGTTTCTGCCTCCATGTTCATATTCTGCATTAACTAACTATAGAAAATGTGTATTTGAATTCAGAAAGTATGTGGGCTGGGGATATAGCACAATTGACAGAGTCCTTGTCATGCATGCACAAGGGCCTGGGTTCAATCCCAAGCACCACACACACACACACACACACACACACACACACACAAAACCCTGAATTTAGAAAGTATGCATTTAATACTTGCTAATTAATTAAGGAGAAACTGAGCAAATGCCTGTCTTTCTATTTTCAAAAATGAGAGCGTTTTTTTCTTCTTACTGTGCTCTTCTCTATGAGGGCCTGTTTATTTTAAGATAGTGGTTCTAGACCAGAGTTTATTTTGTTAGTTCCTGTACTCACAGACCTACCTCCAGCAACATTTAATAAGGTCTGGAGACATTCTTGTTTCAACTGGAACTGAGGCAGGGGATGCTGCTGTCATCTCATGGGTAGAAGCCAGGGAAGTTACTTAATATCCTACAATGCCCAAAATAGTCTACCACAGTAAAAAGATTATCAAGCTAACAGTGTTAATAGTGCCAAGACTAACAAACTCTGGTATGAGATATTGAGTTCACAAAAATTCATTTTCTTAAACTAAATTATGTGTTTCCTACATTATGTGTTCTTAATTTTTTAACCAACAATTTTGGAATCATTTTCTATTTTGAATTTAAAAATTTAAATATAATTTTAAACTATACATAAACCTTTAAAATCATACGTATTGGTGGGGTAATGTGTGATGTTTTGATAGCTGTATACATTGTGTAATTTTTAATTCAGGGTAAGTGTATGCATTTCCTCAAATATTTATCATTTCTTTATGATGAAAACATTCAAAATCTTTTCTTTTGGCTTTTTGAAATATATAGTACTTTACTGTTACCAACAGTTAATTTATTATAAAACAGAACATCAAAACTTTTATGTTCCTACCTAGCAGTAACTTATTATCTATAAATCAACCCTTGCCAATCCCTCCCCTGTTTCCTTTATTAGCTAGCCTCTAGTAACTATCATTCTAATCTCAATTTCCACAAGATCAGCATTTTTAGATTTCACATAGGCATGCAGTGTTTATCTTTCTGTGCCTGGCATATTTCATTTAGCATAAGGATCTCTAGTTCTAGAGATGTTGCCACAAATGGTAGGGTTTCATCCTTTTCATGGCTGAAGAGTATTTTATGATGTAGGTGTACCACCGTTTTCTTTAGCCACTCATCAGGTGATGGACAGTTAGGTTATTTCCATTTCTTGGTTGTTGGGAATAGAGCTACCTAACATGGCAGTGCAGATATCATTCCATTTCCTTTGGGTGCATACTCAGTAATGGGACTGCTGTATCCCATGGTTATTCTGTTTTCAATTTTTTGAGGAACCTCAATATTGTTTTTCATAATGGATTTACTAATTTATATTCCCACAAATGATGTGCTATAGTTCTCTTTTCTCCACATCCTTGCCAGCATTTTTCATTTTTAGTTTTTTTGATAGTAGGCATTTTTACTGAGGAGAGGTAAAATCTCCTTGTGGTTTTTCTTGCATTCCCCTGATGATTATTAATGTTGAACATTTTTTTTATATACCTGTTGGCCATTTGTATGTCTTCTTTTGATAAATGTCTATTGCCCATTGTAAAATTGGGTTATTCGTCTTTTTGCTGTTGACTTGTTAAGGACCTTATATGTTCTGAATATTAACTTGTCATGTGTATGGCTTATGAATATTTTCTCCCATTCTGGAATAGTTTCCTTTTTCTCTTCACGCTTTTAGTTTCTTTGCACTTACATCTAGGCACTGTTCAAATTATTATTCATCAAGCATACAAAAAAAATGACAGATTCTTTGGATAAAGAGTGCTTGGGCTAATAGTAACAGTAAACTGACATGAGGATTTTTGTTTTGCTCTGCTTTTTTCTTACTTTAAGCAGCACAAAAATTAAGGTGATCCCACTATGGATCAACTGAGTAGCTTACTATTGAAATCAAGTATTAGGATATTTCTATCTTTTTATTATTCCATGTTCATCATATTGGCTTTATCCTCAGATGACTCACTCACTTTGACTGAAAAATGCCTCACATTGTTCCAAGCAACACATACCCATTAAAAACAAAACAAAACAAAACCCAAAACAAAAACAAACAAAAATAAACTCTTAGCAGAAAACGTGAGATAATTTCCCCCCGTCAACAAACCTGTTTAATAGCAAGAAAATTTTCTCCCTAAGATCTCTTCCCTTGTCATATTATCTATAAATGAGTCACATACACATTCCCATCTAATCTTGGGTAAAGATAATGATATTTCTTGGACAGATCAGAATTTCCATGAAGGAAATTGGGAGATTCATAGACACAAATGATAGGGTTTCAAAGTTGGGACTTTGCAAGCAAATGAAGGGAAATAGAACCGCTGGGACGATGCTACCAATAGACACTGATTTTACAAATAGACACATCGTTGAGAATTTGACCATTCATTGCTGTCACAAAGTCCTGCCACTCTTAGTATACAGGTATGGTCCTTAGCAATTTGTATCATTACAAGCTATGAATTACCTTTTGACTCTCTCTAGTGTCCACTACTTAATTAGAGAAATTATTTCTTTTTCTTCTTTAAATGTGTAGGGACACAGTAACCTAGAAGTGATTGTCAGGGCTAATATAAAGATGACATGTGTGAAGTGATATGGATGCAAAAATGAAAGCAGCACTTGTTAAATTTTAGCAATTCTTTCTCAAAATCTGTGCCCTACATACCTCACTTCCTTTACCCTGGTGACTATCTTAAGTATATGCCTCAGTTGGTAGTGTAGAGAGTTTTCAGGTATTTCGAACCAATCTCCAGACAATTGTCATTCATTCTGCAGTGCAACTTCTTTTTTGTATAAGAAAACTTTAAAATGATTCCCAGTTCTTAGAAAGAAAATTCTGACCATTGGGTATATAAACAAAAACATGGCAATAGTTTTTTGAGTCAGTAAAACTTGACTATAAAATGATTTAAAAAATTCTTGTCTCTTGAAGCCCTGACATGATCAGCACTGGACGTGACCCAAAGATGGAATGAAGAACATAAATGGATGACTGTTTCCTTAGCAACAAGAACCATAGGTTTCTTCTGAAATAAGAAACCAAAAGAAACTGTTCTCCTCCATTTTTCTTTCCACCATTTTAGTGGTTTGAATAGTAATGGCATAAACATTTTAATACATATTCTAGTATTTATTAAAGACCTACCATATGCAAAACAATGATTATATTTTGAAGAGTTAGGTAGGGATTCTTTTACCTATTATCCATTCAGCTATGTTATTAATGTGCAGGAAACTTTGTAATGCAGTTATCTACTGAAAACAGTGAATCTCAGCTCTGTCTGCATCTAAGAGTCACCTGAGCAGCCTTTCAAAACAAGGATGCTTGGGGCTCCAGTAGAATATGATTCAGTTCTTATTAACTAACATGAGTATTTTTTTAAAGTGCCTCTCAGATGATGCTAATGCACAGATCAGATTGAGAATTATAGCCCTGAGAAAATTTATGGCATTGATGAATTAGCTAAACCATTTGAATTACACCCATTGGAGAATAGAGTTTATAGAAAGTTTCAGAGGGTTTAGCTCAGATTTTTCACTATTTTTTAGAACAAGGTTTCAATAAACTAATAAATCAGTATCCTTGCAATCAGTTAATATTTAAATGGACCTTGGATTTTGGGGTATGGAAAGAGCTGATGAGATGACTACAGCTGCTGCCAAACCCACCCCAAATCTGCTTCCCCACAGTCACCAGGAACGTTATCTAGAAGAACAAATCCAGAAGCTCTTGCCTTAGCCAAGCACCACTAGAAATGCAGCCTAGGAGGGCTCAGAGAATTGGCCTGTGTCTCCTGTTTGGCCCTTCCTGACCAGGCTGAGGCTCACAGAGGCTGCCTGACCTGACATAGCCATGTTCCAGGAGGACTGTGAGTTTGGTGAGAACTTGATCTTGTAGTCCTAATCCAGAACAGTATTGGATATTGCCTCTTAGATTTGTTAGGCAATAAAATGCAGAATCTATTATCTCTTTGAGTTCAGATGCCAAAGTTTTAGAATCAGTTTAGGAGGTTTTTTTCCAATCATCTATCCCATTCAACACAATGTCATAGGATGGCTACGACTGATGAGGCTATGCTAAGTGATGAGATTATAAACATACAGAATAGAGAGTGCACAGTTTTCACCCACATGCACCACAGTATCTAGGTGGGGAGGTGAAATGGCGCTCCTTTTGATAGATGGTAGTAGAGCTAAGTAAGAGGCTATAAAAATTGCAAGAAATAACAAAACATCAATAAAATTTTGAGGATGAAACTGATTACAACCCAGGTAAAGCTCAAAATACAAAAGTCATAGGAGATATATTAATTTAGCCTATTATTAGGAAGCAAGCTACTAAAAAAAACAGAATGTGAAAAAAAATGAAAGAGTTTCACAGGCAAATGAGAGCACTTTACATTTAATTAGTTTGGCAGATGTTTATTAAGCCATATGGTATTGATAACAATATGGGGAAAGGGATAAAATAGTTGATGTGGGGAACTAAGTCACTTTTTTTCTTTATTGAGATTCCATTTAGCAGGAAAGACAGATATTAATAACAATGAAATAATAATAATAATAATATGGGTAAAAACAACTTATAGATGCTCTAAAACATCCCATTTCATGGTGGTTTATTGGAGAGCAATGTGGTCCTCACCTAGAAATCTGCTAGAAATGGAAGTTCTATCCCACACTTATTACATCAGAATCTGTTTCTCAAACAAGATTCCCAGAAGACATATATGCACACTCAAGTTTGAGAGGCTATGACCTATAATATCCTGAATGCTTTGCATGGACTACCACCCTAGAATTTATTGTACAGCAATCTTCTGAAGGTGGTACCAATTTTCACCTATATTTGATACCTGAAGATCTTGAAACTTAACTGAGGTTAGCAATTTTCCCAAGGTAGCACAGCCAGTAAAGTGATACAGCTGTTTGGGGCTGGGATTGTGGTACAGAGGTAGATTGCTCAGCTCACACCCATGAGGCACTGGGTTCGATTCTCAGCACCACATAAAAATAAAATAAAGATATGTGACCACCTACAACTAAAAAATAAATATTAAAAAAGTGACACAGCTGTTTGAAGCACAATAAATTGATTTTCAGTCCCATGGTCTGTTTATCTGCAAATAAAATAAGCCTTAAAAGGGCAACAAGAACCCACAAAGAAAATAACACAATATCCTGGAAGCAGCTTTGGATTCATTCTATAAGAATCAAAATTTTAAAGTCATCTTTCTATTCAAGAAAACCTCAAAAATTTGTCTACCTGGTCTCCATAGGAGTTATACTGGATATAAAGGCTGTGGAGGCATATCAAGCTCCCCTTGAGACTTGTGAGTCTATGTGTCTGACTGTTTCTGCATCCACATCTCACCATGGGTCTTGAGAAGGCGAGACTTGTCTAAATCATCCCAATGTCTAAAATCCGTGCTGGATTTCACAAGCTGCAGGAATCCTTGGGCTCTGCTGGGCCTGCAGTGCAGTTTATCTTCTTGTCCAAATCTGTTAGGTCCCAGATAGTATGCAGCAGCTGAAAAGATCATCCAAAATTCTGACAGCTTCCAGAATGGAGGTGGGGAGAAGAAACCACCATGTGATAAAGAAAGAAAGAGAAAAAGAGATAGAGAAAAAATAAAGAACAGCCCAAACAATTCTCAGCTAGTTTCAATCGACTAAGAAATAAATTCTAACTAAAATCAAAGCAAAATAGTTTTCAAAAATGTCTTTTCAGTTGATGGTACGACCTTAAAATTTCTTTTTCTTAAGGCCTTTTCAAATTCAAGAGGTGACATGCAGGAAAAAATATGTCAAATTCATTTGTCTGCTTTTAAAAGACAAGACAGCTCTCTCCCAGTTTAGATGACTATTTTCAATTTTGTTTCTAACAGCAACTTAAAAGAAAGATTACTATAATCAAGGAAAATATGTGGCAAAATTTCATAATGAAAAAAACGTGTTTTATCTCTCAGGCTTTGGGGGAAGTCAGGCTGGTAAACCAAGGCAATTGCCTTTGAAACTGTTCTGTCCAGTTCTACATGTGAACTGTGTACAGGAGGGACATTTTCTATTACAATCACCATCCCCTTTACTTAATGTCTGTCTCTTCCTTCTGGGTTTGCTGGTAACATTGATAAGGTTGTGGCTGAATATTTCCTTTAACATGGAAGTTCAAAAGGATTACATTTGCAGGATAGCCCAGTGGTACAAGATCATATGAAATTGTTTTATTTAGTGTCAGTAAAGGGGGCCACTTGCACTTTTTATATGGCTGTAATAAGTATGTTTTAGGGGTGGTTGATGATGCCATGACATGGAAATTTTTCTGTGATTGTTAAGAATTATTCTGAGAATAGCAAGGGGATTCCAAAGTCCTCAGAAAAGTAGCCTGCTGGGAAAATTATACAAAACAATGGCCCTTTGGGACGTGTACTTATGTTTTGGACAGTAGCATAGACTGGCATTCTTCAAAAAATATATAGACAGTAAATGGAAATTTTGGCTAATTGGGCAAATTAAGTGGATTATACTGGCTGTGTCGACCAGTGTTCATGATTTTAAACTATTCTACAACCCTAAGGATGAAAGTTCAGAGGCCAATTTTAATTTCTTCTGTAGGCAATTGTGGGTGGGGTGGGGTTGGGGTCATTACACATGCTCCAGATTATTTGCCTTATCTGATTTGTACTCTTACTTCTCATAAGACCACTGAGTACGATATATATTTTCCCTGCTACAAAAGGCTTTTGTACTATTTTTATCCATATAATGTTCTTACTCTCCCTTATAAACACATCAGGAAGCCATCTGAAGCTTAGCAAGAAATAAGATGAGACAACATGAGTAATGAATGAAGATTTAATTCTCTTACTGAGCCTATACCTAGGAGAGTTTGAAAAACCTTTCATGTACCTGTCATTATACTTAAAACCTAAATCTCTTATCATTTTCCATTGGGGAAAAAGTGGATTTTTATGAAATCCATATAAGTCATTTGGATGATATGATTGAAATGAAATCATCCCACACTCAGCATCGCAGTGAATTGCAGTGGAAACTGAATGATCACGGATAAGAACTCTAAACGAATCTGGTACAAGCATATAGGTGGCAATGGAAAGGGGAGATTTTAGCTGGGTCCAAGAGTAAGGTCTAAAAGTTCCAAAGAGAAAAATCAAGGTGAGCAGTGGATACCCGAAGACAGACAGATGATGAGTGGGGTGGGGAAGGGAACGTGTGAGCTAGTAGGTCAAACTCAGGGGCAAGGACAATTTTTCCAAATTCTAGGTCACTTCAGAACTTCAATGGCCACCTTTCTGACACTTGCCATTAGTTTTCTTGCCATTTGTGGCCAACCATTAAAGCCAACTATTTTAGATGTGGTTGTATGTGTGTTTCACTTGAGGTACATATATCTGTAATAGTTAAAACAGTGGTAACTCATATGTTAAATAAACCACAACCTATCAGTGAATTTCTTCTTGACTTTTTTCTCATTCCATAAGGTTCAGTTGGCAATGGAGAGATGTTGTTGATCTATTCTGCCCATAGTTCATGATCCTGAACTTAGGCTCATGGCTGAAAATAGAGTTCAGCTGTGGAAAGGGAGGAAGTTGAACATGGAGCTAGTTTGTACAAAAGGTGTGCAAAGTTTGCTTTAACATTTGAAATGAATGTACATGAATTCTACTGTGTATGCTGTATGAGTATATTATATCTAGTCCAGATGGTTGTGTTAATTTTGTTCTGTTGTTTGTTAGTTCTGACACTCTTCTGGCTTCACAAGGCACTCTTAGCTGTTAACATGCAAGGGAGCATCAAAAGATACATAGGCAATGGTGTTGCAGTTCAATCACCAAATTTGTGGTTTATGTATGAATGCATGCAGAATGGATTTTGCAAATCCAAAACATAGAAGAATGACATAGGGGATGGGAAAATTCAATGAGAAATGTTCTTGTCGGGTATATGGAATTGTAGAAGAATTTCAAAAGGAGCAGAACCAGGTCAAAAGGAAGTGAATGTATTCTCTGAGAATAGCCATGACCTAAAAGTGAAAGAGCAGCTAACACTTCATCTTCCTTGAGACTTTAAAATATAGTTAATGAAGGCGAAATTCTGACAGCTTTTATGTGCTACCTGGGTGAAATTGCTCATACTCTATAAACTTTTTCACAATTTTAGTTATTTTTTTCATTTAAGTGTTTTTCCCACCATTTTAAATCATCAGCATTACGAATTTACAATTTCCTATGATATGTATTTTAACTTTACATCATTTCCAATCCTGGAGGTACAAACGGTGTGAAGACTTTTAGAAATTCTAATTTGTTTTATGCATCTTTACAAATTTGATATGCTCAAGTGTATTATCATGTTCATTTTTGGGTGGGAGGGGGCATACTAGGGATTGAAACCAGAACATCACAGACTGAGATACATCCTTTTTTTTTTATTTTGAGGCAGAATCTTGCTAAATTGCCTCAGTAGGCCTCAGACTTGCAATCATCCTGCCTTAGCCTCCTAAGTTGCTGGAATAACAGATGTACACAATTATGCTTGGCTATCATGTTGACTTTATGGGTAAGCATCGTGCAAACAAGTATAAATGTTGAATCTTCCTCAATAGCTGAAGATCTGTGTTCTTTTTATTTTTATTTTTTGGACTTTCTGCTTTTGGGAAACACAAAATCTTTTAAAATATTGGCTCTTTGTGTTACTAAATATGTACTGGTGACCCTTTGTGATTTTTAGTCACTTTCAGCAAGACTTGTGTTATCTGTCTTGATAGTTTAGATGACTATAGTTATAACCTATAGTTATGACTAATGGGCAACCATAATGATATGTATTTATACAGTTTGATTTTGGGCTGTTTTCTTTATAGAAAGAAATTAGAATATTTGACTGTCATTGATTTACCAAATATTTATGCTTGCAAAAATTTGTGTGCCAGTATTGTCTATTTCACTGTGTAAAGTGTCTCTGAGGTGTTCTGTCATGTTTTTATGTTTATAAAATCTGCCTTTTTCAATGTAAATAAATGCCTTTTAATTGTCTTGATTGCTTTCCCCAAAATTATATTTTTTAGTATTTTAAACTTAGAATTTTGAGTTTGGGGCCTTTGATGTTTGGGATTACACCAGATTGTGTCTTTTGAGATTATGACCCAAGTCTCTCATCTTTGCCTTACAGCACTCTCTAATTTAAAGACTCTTTTCTTATATCAATATTGTTGCAAAAATTTGGTGGGGGATACCTGAGTATCTAAACACAGTCTCAATAGGAATCTGCCTAAGGGATGTCAGGTCTAGTCAGTAGCACTGTAAATAGAGAAAAAAAAGAAACAGGCCTTTAAGAAAACCCTCCTTGTTGCCAGGTTGTGTAAATTTGGAATACCTTGAGAATGAAATGCAGAAAATCTGAGACTATTATGAAAGCTTCTTATTGTGACTGAACCATGTATATAGATGGGACGTGGAAAGGACCAGACCAAATCAAATAGCTATGCAATTCTCCATTTGGGTTAGCGCAGTTCCACCCACATGTTTTATACGTGTCCTGTTCTAAAAGCAAATAGGAATCCCAGAATTGAATTTGTCATGATTCACAGAATTTCAAAGGGTAAGATATGCTTAAATTATGAGGTACTAAAGAACTGGTGGATTACCCTTCTGATTATTCTTCAGTGATAGGACAAATCAGTTCTGAGTTGGCATTGTACCACTGACATAAAGAAGTTCAGAAAAAAAAATGTACGTATTGAATTTAATTATTTTTTGTTATTCTTCGGGACACTTATTCATTGAAAGATTAAAAAAGAATGTTCTTTTTCAATTGGTCTATTCCCTATTGTCAGCTCCATGAGTTACTTTAAATATGATTGTGCACTTTGCAATCCCTGACCAAAATCTAAGTAACACTAGAGATTTATAAAACCTAACAGATGATTTCTTTATTTAAAAATCATTCTTAATAGTTTGATTTTGAAAGAAAAGTTTAAAACATTTTTGTCAAGTACTTTCTATGATGGTTATTAAAAATAGATTTGAATTTAAGTATAGTTTCAAACCATATGTTCTTATTTGCTTCCATTTAGCACATTAAACTACTATTTTGTAAGAGACAATCAATATCCAGGAAACCACAAGAGCACCTTTTAAAAATAGCTTCATATGTTTCTTCTTTTAGCATAAAGTGACACTTTCCCCTCCACCTGCCAGCACTGAGCACACCTGGAAGGGTTTATATTTAACCCAAGTTCAGACCTCATGAAACAGGAATCATTTCTAGACTTGGCCAGCTTTCTATTTGTTTGATTGAGGTCTGAGTTAGAAGTTAGAACACAGCTTTACATTTCTTTTGGCCATTTTTCTTCTGGGTTTTTCCAGCGATTTGAACAATTAGAAGATTGGATATCAAGCAGCATTTATTGAGTATTTCAAAACTGTGCCAAAATAAAAGCTAATCATTTTGTAATCATTTTGTAATCAGTATGCATAGAAGAGAAGAAGCAGCATTAAAGCAGTTGCTGCATGTTTGCTGACAAAATATTTAATCCAAACATTTAATTTCAATCTGCCACTGTTCTCAGTCAGTATAATTACTTTAAGCAAATACCACGTTGGAGAAAATGGTCCCAGCCACTGAAATGTAAATAATACAATATAATCATCACCACACTCAAATTCATATACTATAATTTATTTGGATAAATTTCATAAACATGGGTGTAATAAATGTTTAAATTATTGTAAACATGCAGTTCTAGGCCAGACTTATAGGAGTAGTTTTACTCATTATTGTTGGATATATATATCTGCGGTTGAGTCACTGAACAAGAAAAATTACATAGATCATTTTTATCGTATTAATGGGGATGTACAAAAGTAGTTTTACACATTTTTTTGTCATGTGAAAGTTAGATGAAGTATATAATCTTTAAAAATTGGCAAAGCTTCTTATCCAATATATGTTTGTAACCTATGCTATGATAAATATATTTAAAATGTTTTTAGATATACTAATGTATATACATGACAAATGAGTTTTAAGTAAAACTGTCTAGAAATACTGTGAAACAACAGATTTAGTGTCTGTCTTAAAAGAGGTTACCATCAATAAAATTGTCAACTGATTTTATAAAAATAATCAATATAAATATGATGGAATAAAAATAAATAAACTATTCTAGAACAAGTTCTTGACTTTATTTTTTGTATTCTCAACATCTAAAAAATACTTCACATCTACAAGGTGTTATTTTTTGGATCTTTAATGTTCCTCTAAAAGCTCATGTGTTAGGCAATGCAAGAAAGTTTGTATGTGAAATGATTTCATTATGAGAGCTGTAACACCATCAGTGGATTAACACATTTGATGAATGAATAAACTGAATGGATTATGGGTGGTGACTCTGGGCAGGTGGGGCCAGGATGGAGGAAGTAGGTCACTGGGGGTGTGCCCTTGGTGATATTATCTTGTCCCTGGCTCCTCACTGTCTTTGTCTCTGTTCTAGCTGCCATGAGCTGTTCAGCTTTCCTCCACCATGCCCTTCTGCCACCATATTTTGCTTCATCTCAGGAGTATAGCAATGGAATTGGAGGACCATAGACTGAAACTCTGAAACCACCAAAATAAACTTTGCCACCTCTAAGTTGTTCTTATCAGATGGTTTGGTCACAGTGATGAATAGCTGGCTAACACAATGAGGTTATAGGATGTGCCCCTATGCACCGGCCTGCTCTAAGCCATTCTTACTGAATCTGCATTACCCAGCATTCCCCTCAGGTAAACAGTGTTTGTATATTTTTAATGAAGTAGAGGTCAGGTATTACACTGGGTTTAGCAACCCTTAAGATGATGTGATAAACAGGGCTTTTTTGCATAAGGCTCTGAATTTATCAGATGAGGTTGCTCTAAACTTAATAAAAATAATGGTCAATAAATATCTTTAATTAATTAATACGAGGTATTTTTCAAAGTCTATATAAAAACAAACCCTTAAAATATTCTTATTTTGATATCTGGGGTTGGTTTCAAAATAATATGGGAGCAGGAAAACAAGTATTTAGATGAAATAAAATTGGTAATGTATGGATAATTCTTAAGAGATGGAGATGTGATTATGAATTTATTTTAGTATTATGAATTTATTTTAGTATTCTTTTTACTTTGTACATTTTACATGATTTTCCTTACAGAAAAATTAAAAATTATATTCTTGTGACAAAAGTCAGTCTTAAGCTCCTGCAATATAGGGACACTTCTCCATAATCTAATAAGTATTTATTGGTACAACATTCCAATGTTTCCCAATGATACCTCTGCTTTTATACTTCCCTTTATCCATTTGTGGGGTTTAGAGAACTAGATCAGTGCTCTTAGCTTTTTATAGCAGAATATCTAACAATATGTGATGTGTTTAAGAAGGACCTTCATTATTTCTTTCAAAGTAAAATATCTAGAGATATTTACAGGAACAAATGGCATTAAAGATATTTTATTACCTTTCTGCTTTATTGTACACTTTGATATTTAGTGAAAATTTAGACCTTATAAATTGGGCTTGTTGTATCAGCCTCTAAAAATGACTGTCAAAATTCTGGCCTCATGCTCGACAATGTCAGATCAAAGAAGAAATTGTTTCCCTATGATCCTCTTTTTTCTAAATTCTTTTCCAAGAGATTACTATAAAAAATGATTTAATATCCCATTGCTCAGTGGCTAATCTCAAGAAAGACTGGAAAATCAATGTTTGTTACTTTTAGCTACTATAATCAAAGAGGAGTTCTGTTGCAGATCACATCAGTAATGGTATGTTTGCATTTATATCATTTACTATTGTCAAAATAATGCTGGGTAACAAACTGCCGCAAAACTCTACTTGGATATAGTAGATTTTTTAAAGCACTTTTGTTGTTGTTTGTTTGTTTGTTTTTTAGCATTCAACTAATCTGAGCTAGGCTTGACAGATTTCATTTGGCCTTATTCACTCACAAGTCTATGGTTAGCTTCTGTTTGGCCACTTGGCTCTGCTGATTTTGGCTGGCTTGCTCCCATGGCTCATTTGCCTAAATAACTCTAGTTCCTTGCTCAGGTCTCTGCTTACATGTCAATTTTCAACCGTCTTGTCTGACCTTCTTTATTTGAACCAATCACTCTAAATAACTTCTCATCATATTGTAAAAGTCCCTGTGTAGACTGTCCTAATTAAAGCATTACATTACTTTGTGTGTCATTTTTAAATAAAATTTATATTTTGAAATAATTTTGACATACAAAAGAGTTGTAAAGATAGTACAGGGAGTTCCCCTAGGCCCTTTACCTAGCTTCTCTTATATTGAATATTGTATATATGTATTGTATATACATATACTATATATAATATTGTAATATTATATATATGTAATATATAATATTACATTTTATAAAGCCATGGTACATTGACGAAAAACCAGAAAATAAATATTGGTATAATGCTGTTAATTAAATGACAGACTTCAGTTTGTCAGTTTTTTCAGATTTAACCAGTCAGTCTTCTTTAGTCCTTTTTCTGTCTCAGAACCCAGTCTAGGATATCATGCTTGATGCATTTACTTATCACATTTCTTCAGTCTTATTCAATTGGTGACACTTTCTCAATTTTTCCAGTTCTTAATGACATTGTCAATTTTCAAGATTTCTTGTCAGGTACTTTTTAGAATAGTGCCCAATTTGGACTTGTTTAACAGTCTTTCATGAGTACACCAGGATTATGGATTTGGATTAAAAAAATCACAGAGATAAAGTATACATTCATAGCTTCATATTGGGAATACCTACTGTCAATATGACATTATTAGTGATACTAATGTCAATTGCCTGGATACGGTGAACTGCCATGTGTTTCATTTGTAAAATTTCCCTTTTCCCCTTTGACACTTCACTGGGTAAAACTGACCCACTAAGAACAGCCCACATTCAACTGGTGGGGCACTAAGATTCACTCCTTGGTTGGGATGAGTACCACAGATATGTAAACAAGTTTAAAACTACAACAGTAAATAAATATTTAGGGGAGATGATTTGCAGCTTTGCAAAGTTTCTCCTTAAAGTTTTCACCAGTAACTTTTGCAGTCATGTATGGATCTTTCTGGAAACGGTTATTTCTCAGTTATTTCCTAGTATCATGATGAGTTTTTATTTTACTTCCTTCATGTGTTCTGTACTTCTGTATTTTCTCCTTTATTCATTTACTCACTCATTAAATCTATAGAGATATATTCAATGACAATAGAGTACTGCAGTAATTTATCTTATTGCTAGAGTTATTTCAGTTTTGGCCAGTGAGAGCACTCCCAGGTATGTTCCTGCATCAATTTCATATACTCCCTAATATTTTCTTGATAGTGTTTGCTGTGTAACTTAATATTGTAATTTTTTGTTTAATATTTCAGTGGGATATACAATATCAGGATAAGCAATTAAAACCATGTATTAGAATATGTGGAGAATACAAGACTTTACTTCTTCCTGTCATATTTTTATACTTGTTAATATTTTTCTCCTGCTTAATTGTATTGAATAGTATTTCCAGTATAATGTTGAATAACGATGGGAATAAACATCATTTTGTTTTGTTGTTGACTTCAGAAAAATTGTTTTGTTCCTTTTCCATACTCACATGATGCCAATGTTCCACCAAGATAGACACATTCATCATGTTTATTTCCATCAATATTATAATTTCCCATTTGATTGACTCATTTGTGAAAAATAGTTGAATATTGTAAAATTCACTGTAAGTACCTTTCTATGGTTTATCACTTATTTTTATTACCATATATCATCCAAATAAAAGAAGTATTGATACTAACACTTACCTCATCTTACCATAATGTCAAAAAATTATTTCCAAGCAACCTGGTCACAACTATAACCTGCTGACAGTAATGGCCAAACATTATGTCATTGATTAAAAATATCAATGTTTCTATGATACTAAAATAGAAAAACTAAAGATTTACAAAATAGGTTATATGATAAATGCCTTGCATTCATTCAAACAACTTATTTTGATATAGGTGTATTAATTATTTTGGGCTGCTGGAAGCAAAATTTGTTATTATCTTATGTTGTGTTATGATTTATAGATGCAGTGTTCCCCAAAAGCTCCTGTGTAAGAAAATTCGAGAATATTCAGCCATGTGCGGTGGTGCACACCTGTAATTCCAGCAGTTCAGGTCACCAAGGCAAGAGGATCATGAGTTTAAAGCCAGCCTCAGCAACGGTAAGGCCCTAAGAAACTCAGTGAGACCCTGTTTCTAAATAAAATACAAAATAGGGCTGGGAATGTGGCTCAGTGGTTGAGTACTCCTGAGTTTAAAAGAAAAAAGATGGAAAGGAAATAATCGTTGGTACCAAAAGAAAAAATAATAATATTTAGAGGTGAAATGATTAGACTATTAGAGGTATAACTTGATTAGTGGATTAATCTCTGACATGGATTAACTGGGTGGTAATTGTAGGCAGATAGGGTGTGGCTAGAAGAAGCACATCACTGGGAGTGTGCTTTGGGGCTTTATATTTTGACTCTGGTGAGTGGAGTTCTCTTTGCTTCTGGCTGCTTTCCTCCACATCACCTTTCTGCAATGATGTTCTGCCTCACCCTGGGCCCAGAGCTATGGAGTCAACTGACCATAGACTAAACACATGGAATCAGTCATCCATGGACTGAGACCTCTGAAAATGTTAGTCCCCCCAAAATTTCCGCTACTCTAAGTTGTTCGTGTCAGGTAGTTTGGTCACACAGCATTGTTAAAAAAAAAAAATAAAAAAAATAAGTACCTGAGGTGCAAAAGGTGACTAAAGCACTTCTGTTATCTTTAATAATTGTATATTTTTTTATTATATGTTGTTTTTATAATCTTGTAGCTGCTGAATTTTTAAAAAAATTGATACAAATTTTATGACAATGAATTTTCCTCTGTGCTCTGTTATAGCTGTATTATATGAATTCAGACACACACATTGCTTTCACTATGATTTTGATTCATTTATTTTATTCATTTTTGCTGAACTGAATGTTCTATAAAGTTAAGATCATGACCTCTGCATCTTTAATTGAATATGCCTAATATTACTTTGCCCATGACTATATTTTTACTTTTCTTAATCTCTTTGTTCTGTCTGGGTCTTTGTTCATTTTTAAGATTTCCTTTAGAAACCAGGCTAAAAAAATCTTGTCATGGATGAGTGGCAGCCATGGAAGTATGCCGGGCAGAGCTCCTATGAACAGACCTGCTGGGCAGAATGTGGACAGTTAATTACCTCTGCCTGCAAAAGCTTTGAGAGCCAGTGCTGTCCAACACCACAGTCTCCATGCTGCTCCCAGCCAAGGACCAACACAACCAGAGTACTTCTACTCCATGAGGAATGATTCTAACCACTAGTCTTTGCTGGGGTTCCCTGTAAATCTCACTGAAACTTTGTCCGAGTTGTACTGTAGCACAGGGTTTCCTGCCCAACGTTATTTCCTTTCCATTTTTTATGGGGGTTTAACCTGCGTCAGGATCCCAAGTCTCTCCTTCTCCTTTCCTTCAACCTTCACAAGCATTTTCCCTAGCGACACTCACCCCTTGTTTCCGTCTTGGTGCCTGCTTCCCTGTGGATCTCCCATTTATCAACACAACAGATATTTTGTTCTCAAGTTTTACCAGGTTGTGCAAGTTTGTGTTGAATCTCTCGCTGTCCTAGTCATATCTCTTTCTTGAGTTCTTACATTTCTGCCTTCATAAGTTTATTTATTTTAAATATATAGCAGATGTTTGGTTATAATTTTTATCTGCTGTATTTACCAGTATTTCCTGCCAAGTTGTGCTTTTCTTTTTGTTATGGTATTATTCCATTTCCATTGTTGCTGTCTGAGTTCATCTTTCATTATCCATGATCCAGTTTGGTTTTTCTAAGACAAGCTATAGGCAGAAGCTGTGTGTGTGTGTGTGTGTGTGTGTGTGTGTGTGTGTGTGTGTGTAAAATCTGGCAGCCTTTAAAATCTAACTTACATAGCCAAACTTAATAGCTAGGCCTAGGCTTGCAATACAAGGGTATTTTCCCTCTGTCCTGGCACACAGACAGAATTATTCCTTCAAATAGGGTTCTGCTATGTTGTTCCTTTTGAGGTCCTATTACTTTAAAGAAAAAAAAAATGAACTGTGTCTGGGATGGTTCAGTCTGCTAACCCTGTACTCCCTGTTCCTGCAACAGTATTGCAATCCACAAAGATTTTGTCCTTCAGAGTATATCACTTCCAATCAGAAACTATAATTTTTCTTTACAATTTGGATTTTTTTTATATTTACTGCTATTATATTCCCTGAGTTTCTCCTCTTCCTGTTTTTCTTTCCCCCAATCTCAGCTGCTTTAATAGTCTTCACCTTTAACTTACTCTTAGCTGTCTTATTGGCACTCTTAAGATGAAGTTTATAAGTGATTTTGTGTTCTTTGTTTCTTTTTGTAGTGTCCTCGGAATAATTCCAAAAATGCTGATGTCGAGTAATATGCTTATCTTGGGAATCTTTATCCAAATATCAAGCTCTTCCACTGCCAGAGATTCCCAAGGAGGGTGCTACTGACATTTGCGGCCACATGATTTTTTTGTGGGGATTCTCCTGTGTCTTGTAGGATGTTTAGCATTACCCCTGGCCTCTATCCATTATGTGAAAGTTGTGATAACCAAAAGATATTTTCATATTTTACCAAGCATCCCTCAAAAGCAAAATTGGTTCCAGAAGAGAATCAGACTATTAAATTCAAAACTCAGAATTATGACAATACCTGCTTTGTTATAATTTCTATTGCTATGACCTAGCATGTTTAAAATAACTATTTGGAGAAAGAGCACCTCTCAGACAACTTGCTATTCATTAGCTCCTAATATGAAGAGACAACATCTTATCATGTATTACATGTTGACCAACCATGGCTTTTGTTGGTGAAAACATAGACAGAATCATTGTACTCTAGAAGTGAAGGGACTATGGAGATAATGTGGTAAAAAGCTCTTATTTAATAAATGAAGATATTGGGATCAAAAGATTCTGTGGTTTATTCTCTATTGTATATATCTTTGATAGTAGAGCTGGTCTAGAACCCTGAAAACAAATCTCTCCAAATGTCAGGACTTTTCTACAGTACCATCCTGAGTTATTCAATCCATTATTGTATACCTTTAGTAAATGCACATATCAGAATGAAACCTCCAAAAAATAAAGTAAAACTTATCTGTAGTTTTATTATTCAGAGAATATGAAGATGATATCATACAAAAACGTTTTAACTTACTTGATTAAAAAACACTCCAAACTACAGATTTTTCTAAACTTGCTAAATTATAAAACAGGCACATTCTTTAATAGTAGAAAAAACAAAACAAAACAAAAACAAAAAAAAAAACATAGTAAACAGTCTCTACTTTTTTTCTCAAGATCTTGATTGTTTTGATAAGACAAATTCCCTTTTTATAAAGCACTAAATTTAATGTCGCTAAAGGCAATAAAAATTGGGCAGAATGTAGTTAGTAATCTACTTAAAGTGACAATGACTCAAATCAGTGGAAAATGCATTAGATTAAAGCATTATGTTTAGGAATAGTTTAAAAATCACCAAGCACCAAAATAATCTGTGGTAGTTGCAGAAGTGCTGTTTTCTCTTATGATGTGGATGGCAGGAGCTGAGGCAGGCTGATTGGCATGGGTAGGGACAGGTAATATGTAGACACTGTAACATAAGTCATATAATGTATATCATTCACACTTTCTTTCACTACAGAATTCAGGAAGGAAGATAAAGGTAGAGTCTACTAAAAATTGATATCTTTTTCATTTATTGAGTGATAAGAATACTTTTTTCAACAACATCTCAATGTTTAAACTTAAACCACTGGGTGTAACTACTTATTTTTCATTGATTCACTTGCTTGAAGTTGGTAGTTTGAAAAGCTCACAAAAATCAGTCTTTTACTTCAAGTGTTACAGATATGGACATGGAACAATTCCTACCTGACAGATATCAAGTTTTGCTTATTAAATTATACCAGTTTGAACACTGGATGTGTAAGAGAAAAAAAACTGCAATATTCTCTTGAACTTTAATCATGACAAAGTCATTCAAGTTTTTATAGGGAGATGAAAATCTCCAGATATCTTATCAAGCAACAACAATTTTAAAGTCAAGGGGGAAATGTCAGCTGAATTAAGGATGAAATGAGTAGAAATGGTGTCTGTCTTGTAAAATATAGAAATAGACTATGAAATGAAAAAATGAAACAAACAAATATGTTGCCATCTAGTTATAACCACAGCTAACATTCAGAGGTATGTTTTCTCTTGGCATTTTTCTTTCTATCACCAGGCTTTAAAAATATTTCAAAAGAGAGAGAACTTGAGGAGAAATAGGTTGTCTTCAAAACCTACTGTCATTCATTCAGGAAAGGTTTTAAGTGGGGTCACTGGTGAAGGTTTATCTTGAAGAGAAGACAAAAGTTAAAGGGAAAACTATACACTATATATATATATCTCCTTTGGTAGGCTTTCTTAGTGGCAACCATCATGGTGACTTTCTCCTTTGTGGTGAATTCAATATTCCAACCAATATCAAGAGAAAAAGAAAAAGAATGAGGAGGAGAAAACACTGTCTTTCTAAAAGAATAAGCACTACGTCTAAGTAAGTCAAATGGAAAACATCTCTTAAAACATACTGACCTTGTTGGTAATTGAAATTAAACAGATTTTACTCAATTTCTTTGTTTTATTTTTTCAGCAAGTTGATAACTAAAGAATTCTGGGATTTGCATCTCACAGTGCCAGATATTGTAGAGTCAAAAATATGTGAACAAGTACAACTAGAAAATATCAGGCATATGGCATGAAACACATTTTCATTCATTTTTCAAAGGGGGGAAAACATTTTAACAGAATGCAAAATATTGTGCTCTGGTTTACTTGCCAAATAGAGAAAAGTGTGAATTTCAGTAAGGAAATCAATGGCTAGTTTGAATTGAAGTGGTTTAGAGTAATTGCTTTTATAAGCAAATAATTAGATAGGTTGGATATTTGGTTGTTAAAACTGAAAGTTTATTGTGTGCTATCTGATTTTCTGTTTTTCTTCGTGACTAAAAGATTCATCTGGATGAATTTCACTTCTATAGCAATCTCAATTTTTGTTGACTGAAAAACAACCAAGTCAGTGCTACATTCTCCTACAGTGCTACATACTCCTCAATTTTTCACCTATTAGGTTTATTATTTTATGAAACTCCATAGTTAAAAGAGAGATTCATCTCTTTGTCAGTATCTGAGTCTTTCTAAATAGAATTGTGAGCATACCTAATGTCACTGGACAGAACTGGTCAACATGAAACATCAGGCAATTCAGCCTGCACAAATCATAAGCAATGCCCAGTTTTCATTACTTAACTGGAAATCCCTCATCCCATGATAAACAGACCACCTGAACCAAGACTATTTCAAAAAGCTGCTTTGGAATGATGCTCCTCTCAGAAAAATTACAACTGTAATTCTCAAAAGTGAAGACTTGCTTATATTATAGGTCAAGTACACATGTCTTAAGTGCCCTCTGAACAACAATGGCTTTTCTTACTTATCAGATTTGTTTACATGGGGAAATAGAACTCATTTCTTCTAAAACCCCAGCCTAGAAGAAAATACTGTGACTCTAGTAGTGAGCAAGATAGGAACAAACCCACAAGGGCAGGCAGAGTTCTTTATTTATTGCTCCCAGCAGGTGTCAGATACTATAGTTTCTTTGCAACCATCAACACCCTGGGGCTTTTTAGTTCCACATCCAAGACAAGGAAGAAGGGGAATAGTGAGTAACCCCAAGGGATTAGGTACCTCCTGAATCCTATCCCAACCACTAGCAGACTCCAGCTGCGTTTAAATGTTTTGCTTTTTTTTTTTTTTTTTTTTTTTTTTTAAGAATTTCTGATGCTCAGAGGTTGCTGATTACTTCCAGATTTTAGTTCTACCCCAGTGGAGATTTGCTACAAAGAGTTTTATCTGTTGTTAAAATTGCAATTGCTACAAAGAAATGTCTTCTCAAAAACCAGTTCCCCAAATATGAACTGTTACAACAGTTAAACAAACAAACAAAAACAAAATCTACCTCCCTTTTAAAAATACATTCTTCACAATGCTAAGAGAGTGAGTTTGAATATCTAGGTAAGCCTTGTGACCTATGTTTGTGATTCTCATCAAACTCTCCCAGAAACTAAGATTTGATTGCTGAAGTTACCAAATTAATGCCTTTAAAGGGGTGGGCCCCTGTACTTGATTCAATTATATTTAAACTGGCAGAGAAGATAACATTTGAAGCTAGAGAAATAACCCAACTAGTAAAGGGAAATAACTGTTCAATATATCTCTCTCTCTCCCTCCCCCCACTGCCTGCCCCTCCCCCCTCTAATGAATTTACTCAGAATCCTTTTTTTCAATAGTGAGAAGCACTCAAAGCACTAAGTTGTAGATACTTAATTAAAAATTAAGTTGTTTAGTGATCTAAACAGTTTTCTAAGATGATGATGATGATTGTGATGATGATGATGATGATGATGTGTGTGTGTATGTGAAAATTAAATCTCCTCTCTCTCTCTCTCTCTCTCTCTCTCTCTCTCTCTCTCTCTCTCTCCCTCTCTCTCTCATACACACACACACACACACACACTTTAGAAACCTCTAACGTACTTATTTGAAAGTTTTACTTGGGGATGAGGCTTTAAAATACCCACATGTGCTAAATAGAACTTCCATGGTTCAAACTTGGTTTACAAATTTACAAATATTATTTCTGTGGCTGCCACTGTTTCTATATTTAGTATTCTGCCTTGCTAGAGATATTGCATCTTAGAGGTCTGTTCTATCTGAAGTCTTTCCTCCAGTACATTTCTCCATCCCCAGTGTCACTCAGAACTATTAATTGCTCTTGTCCACTTCCTCTCAACTACACTGAGCACATAGAACATTAAAAATGTTTCCTCCTTTGAAAATTTTTCAAGTGAGTTCAGGCTTATTAGGTACTGCCTGACAAAAGTCAGTATTTTTCAAACATAAAATCACTTCACTCTATAAACAGGCAATTTATAACCTTCCTTTAAAAATACCCAAATCTCTGTGCAGGAGACTTTGCAACTATACAAGAGTAATACAAATATATAGGGGGAAAATTCAACAACACAACAGTCTCAGTAAGCAGAAAGAAACGCGAACAGTATGAAGAGACAAGGAAAGAAAGGACCACAAGCAATGCAGGTCACCTCAACGTTAGAAGAGGTAATATCTGCAGCAGATGGAATGTCAGATAAAGAATTCAGGAGATACATTATTCAGATGATCTGGAGTCTCAAGGAAGACATTAGACAGCAAAATCAGACAATGAAAGATCTCTTCAACAATGAAATACATAAACAAATCCAGGAAGCAAAAGATCAACTATACAGGGAGATAGAGGTTATAAAAAACAAACAAACAGAAATCCTAGAAAGGCAGGAAGCAATAAACCAACTTAAAAACACAATTGAGAATACTACCAGCAGAGTAGAACACTTAGAAGATAGAACATCAGACAATGAAGACAAAGTATTTCAACTTGAAAAAAACATAGACAGCTCAGCAAGACTGTTAAGAAACCAGGAGCAGAACATCCAAGAAATATGGGATAACATTAAAAGACCAAACTTAAGAGTCATTGGGATACAGGAAGGCACAGAGCTCCAAACCAAAGGAATAAACAATCTATTCAATGAAATAATACGAGAAAACTTCCCAGACTTGAAGAATGAGACAGAATCCCAAATCCTAGAAGCCTACAGGACGCCGAATGTGCATAATCATAAGAGATCCACACCTAGACACATTATAATGAAGATGCCCAACATACAGAATAAGGAGAGAATTTTAAAAGCTACAAGAGAAAGGAAGCAGATTACATTTAGGGGTAAACCAATCAGGATAACAGCTGATCTCTCAACACAGACTTTGAAAGCTAGAAGATCCTGGAATAACATATTTCAAACACTGAAAGAAAATGGGTTCCAACCAAGAATTGTGTATCCAGCAAAATTAAGCTTCAAGATGGAAGATGAAATTAAAACCTTCCACGAGAGACAACATGGCGGCCAGCGAGGAAACAGCACTGTCAGTACCTCTGCTGTAACAGGATCAGAAAGAATACACCCACAGGCGTCCTACTGAGAAACCTCTAGCAAAATTCAGCTGAAAGGAGACCTGCCTGGAACTAGTAAGTTTAATTGGAGGTGGCAGCGTGTCCCAGACGCCTGAACCTCGGCAACGCAGAGCTGGGACACAGTCCCGCCGGCTGCCGCCAAATGGCGGCAGTCCACACGTTGCGGTAAACAGAGAAGCGGGCGCTGTCTGCCTAGTCCCACGCCGGCGGTTCTGGGAACCGGCCCCAGCCGCTGGCTGCAGCGACCTTGGGGGCGGGCGCTACCTGCCTGGACGCATCCCGGTGGCTCGGTGAACTGGCCTTGGCCGCTGGTTGCAGCGACCTTGGGAGCGGGAGCTCCCTGCCTGGAACCAAGCCGGTGGCTCTGGGAAACGGCACGGCTGCTGGTTGCAGCGACCTAGGGGGCTGGCGCTACCTGCCTGGTCCCACGCTGCGGCTCGTTGAACCGGCCCCAGCCGCTGGTTGCAGCGACCTTGGGAGCGAGCGCTACCCGCCCGGACACACTCCGGCGGCTCGGTGAACCGGCCCCTGCCGCTGCCCATACGTTGCAGTGATTGTGGGAGCGGGCGCGGCCTGACTGGACCCGCGCTGGCGGCTCTGTGAACCTCCGCCAACAGCTGCTCACACGTTGCAGCCAGTTTAAGAGCGGGCACTGCCTGCCTGGGCCCCCGCCCATAGGGCTCTGTGAGTGGTCGTCAGCTGCCGCCAAACGCCCACTGCCCACACGTTGCAGCGACAGTGGGGACGGGCGCTGCCTGCCTGAGCCCGAGCCCGTCCAGCTCTGTAAATTGACACCAGCCGCAGACAGGCGGCCGCTGCCCACATGCTGCAGTGAGTGGGGGAGAGGGCACTGCCTATCCGGCTCCAGCAGGCCCAGATCTCTGAACCCCCTCTGGCGGTACAGGGCTCCAGACGACCACATCCAAACTGCCAGCCCAGAGCCACAAACGACCCCCGCCGGGCTAGGCAACAGGCCCCGCCCACAGGGCGAACAGCAGGAGTGGAGACCCGCCCAGTCCGGGTGGAAGATCTGCTGCACAGAGATTGAATCCCGACCACTGAGAGGAGGATCTTGGCCCGGTGGCCACAGCGCCATCTACTGGAAGAACAGTTAATCGCACTCTAGGGCTGCATTTATAAATATTTTTTTTCTTCTTTTTTTTTTTTTTTTTCTTGTTAATTTTTTTTTAATTTAATTTTATTTTATCTTATTTTATTTTTTTTTATTTTTTTTTATTTTTTTTATTAATTTTTTTATTATTAGTATTATTTTTTTTATTGTTACTGTCTTTTTTAAATGATATTTTTAATCCATTTTATCTTATCTTATTTTATTCCATTTTTAAACTTCATCTCTCATTTCTATTACTATTATTTGTCCTTAAATTCTCTTTAATTCTCTATCCTTTTCTCTCTTTCCTTCTTTTCCTCTGTCTTTACATTTCTTTTCAATTTTCTTATTCCCCCTTCCTTGAATTCTACCTGCTTACTCTCATTCTCTTTAGTGACCTCCTCTCTTCCCTTCTAATACCTTTCATCCCAAGCATCAAATAAATTTATAGGAGTAAACACTAGCTCAACAGTCAAACAGAACAAGAAGCAATATGAGCAGCTTCAAAAGGCAAGGAAGAAAAGGAGTACAAACAATGCAGGATAGCCTAAATATTCAGGAGGACCTAGAGTCATCAGAAAAATGGTCATACAAAGAGCTCAAGGAACACCTTAGACAGATGGAATGGAACCTTAAAGAGGATATGAGACAGCAAATTCAAGCAGCGAAAGAACACATTGAGAATGTATTACATAAACAGATAAAAGAAGAAGTTAAGCATCTGTATCAGGAGATAGAGATTATAAAAAAGAATCAAACGATAATCTTAGAAGTGAAGGAAACTATAAACCAAATTAAAAACTCAAATGAGAGTATCACTAATAGAATGGAGCAAGTAGAAGCCAGAACTTCAGATAATGAAGACAAAATATATCATCTTGAAAAGAGTCTAGCCAACATTGATAGGACGGTTAAAAACCACGAGAGAAACATCCAAGAGGTATGGGACAACATAAAAAAACCAAATTTAAGAGTGATTGGGATAGAGGAAGGGATAGAGAGTCAAACCAAGGGAATGAGTAACCTGCTAAAAGAAATAATTACAGAAAACTTTCCAGAAATAAAAAAGGAAACAGATATACAAATTGAAGATGCATACAGGACACCGAGCACACAAAATCACAGTAGACCAACGCCAAGACACATTGTTATGAAGATATCAAATATACAGAACAAAGAGAAAATATTAAAAGCTGCAAGAGAAAAGAGACAGATTACATTCAGGGGTAAACAAATAAGATTAACAACGGATTTTTCATCACAGACGCTGAAAGCGAGAAGATCCTGGAACAACATATTTCAAACACTGAAAGACAATGGATGCCAACCAAGAATTCTGTATCCAGCAAAATTAAGCTTCAGGTACGACAACGAAATAAAAATCTTTCATGATAAACAAAAGCTAAAAGAATTTGTAGCCAGAAAACCAGCATTGCAAAGCATCTTGAACAAAACACTACACGAGGAAGAAGTGAATAACAATAACCAAAGCCAACAATGGGAAGTACCTCAATAAGGACAGATGGTGGGGGGAAAGCTAACCATGGAGAAACAAACTAAACTATAAAAAAAAAAAAAGAGATAAACAATCAAACATGGCTGGAAGTACAAAATATACATCAATAGTAACTCTAAATGTTAATGGTTTAAACTCTCCAATAAAGCGACATAGGCTGGTAACATGGATTAAAAAAACAAATCCAACAATATGCTGCCTCCAGGAGACACATCTGACTGGAAAAGACGTACACAGGCTGAAGGTGAAAGGTTGGGAAAAAATATATCATGCACACAGTCCTCGCAAGCAAGCAGGCGTGGCCATCCTCATATCGAATAAAATCGACTTCAAGACTAAATCAATCCAAAGGGATAAGGAAGGACATTATATACTGTTAAAAGGAACCATTCACCAACAAGATATAACAATTATCAATATTTATGCACCAAATAATGGTGCTGCGACGTTCATAAAACAAATTCTCCTCAAGTTCAAGAATCAAATAGACCACAACACAATAATTATGGGTGACTTCAACACACCTCTCTCACCATTGGACAGATCCTCCAAACAAAAGTTGAATAAAGAAACTATAGAACTCAATATCACAATTAATAACCTAGACTTAACTGACATATATAGAATATACCAACCATCTTCTAGTGTATATACGTTTTTCTCAGCAGCACATGGATCCTTCTCAAAAATAGACCATATATTATGCCATAGGGCAACCCTTAGTAAATATAAAGGTGTGGAGATAATACCATGCACTTTATCTGACCATAGTGGAATGAAACTGGTAATTAATGATAAAAGAAGGAAGGGAAAATCCTATATCACATGGAAAATGAACAATATGTTACTTAATGATCAATGGGTTACAGAAGACATAAAGGAGGAAATCAAGAAATTCCTAGAGATAAATGAAAACACAGATACAACTTATCGAAATCTATGGGACACAATGAAAGCAGTTTTAAGAGGGAAATTCATCTCCTGGAGGTCATTCCTCAGAAAAAAAAAAAACCAACAAATAAATGAACTCACACTTCATCTCAAAGCCCTAGAAAAGGAAGAACAAAACAACAACAAATGCAGCAAAAGGCAAGAAATAATTAAAATCAGAGCAGAAATCAATGAAATTGAAACAAAAGAAACTATTGAAAAAATTAACAAAACTAAAAGTTGGTTCTTCGAAAAAATAAATAAGATTGACAGACCCTTAGCCATGCTAACGAAGAGAAGAAGAGAGAGAACTCAAATCACTAACATACGGGATGAAAAAGGCAATATCACAACAGATGCTACAGAAATACAGAAGATAATTAGAAATTATTTTGAAAACCTATATTCCTATAAAATTGAGGATAGTGAGGACATCGATAAATTTCTTAAGACATATGATTTGCCCAAACTGAGTCAGGAAGATACACACAATTTGAACAGACCAATATCAATGGATGAAATTGAAGAAGCCATCAAAAGACTACCAACCAAGAAAAGCCCAGGACCGGATGGGTATACAGCGGAGTTTTACAAAACCTTTAAAGAAGAATTAATACCAATACTTTTCAAGTTATTCCAGGAAATAGAAAAAGAGGGAGCTCTTCCAAACTCATTCTATGAGGCAAACATCACCCTGATTCCGAAACCAGACAAAGACACCTCAAAGAAAGAAAACTACAGACCAATATCTCTGATGAACCTAGATGCAAAAATCCTCAATAAAATAATGGCAAATCGGATACAAAGACACATTAAAAAAATAGTGCACCATGATCAAGTAGGATTCATCCCTGGGATGCAAGGATGGTTCAATATACGGAAATCAATAAATGTTATCCACCATATAAATAGACTTAAAGATAAGAACCATATGATCATCTCAATAGATGCAGAAAAGGCATTTGACAAAGTACAGCATCCCTTTATGTTCAAAACATTAGAAAAAATAGGGATAACGGGAACTTACCTCAACATTGTAAAAGCTATTTATGCTAAGCCTCAGGCTAGCATCATTCTGAATGGAGAAAAATTGAAGGCATTCCCTCTAAAATCTGGAACAAGACAAGGATGCCCGCTCTCACCACTTCTGTTCAACATAGTTCTAGAAACACTGGCCAGAGCAATTAGACAGACGAAAGAAATTAAAGGCATAAAAATTGGAAAAGAAGAACTTAAATTATCACTATTTGCAGATGACATGATTCTATACCTAGAAGACCCAAAAGGGTCTACAAAAAAACTACTAGAACTAATAAATGAATTCAGCAAAGTGGCAGGATATAAAATCAACACACATAAATCAAAGGCATTTCTGTATATCAGCGACAAAACTTCTGAAACAGAAATGAGGAAAAACACCCCATTCACAATATCCTCAAAAACAATAAAATACTTGGGAATCAACCTAACAAGAGAGGTGAAAGACCTATACAATGAAAACTACAGAACCCTAAAGAAAGAAATAGAAGAGGATCTTAGAAGATGGAAAAATATACCCTGTTCATGGATAGGCAGAACTAACATCATCAAAATGGCAATATTACCAAAAGTTCTCTATAGGTTTAATGCAATGCCAATCAAAATCCCAATGGCACTTCTTGTAGAAATAGATAAAGCAATCATGAAATTCATATGGAAAAATAAAAGACCCAGAATAGCAAAAGCAATACTAAGCAGGAAGAGTGAATCAGGCGGTATTGCAATACCAGACTTCAAATTATATTACAGAGCAATAGTAACAAAAACAGCATGGTACTGGTACCAAAACCGGCGGGTGGACCAATGGTACAGAATAGAGGACACAGAGACTAACCCACAAAGTTACAACTACCTAATATTTGATAAAGGGGCTAAAAGCAAGCAATGGAGGAAGGATAGCATCTTCAACAAATGGTGTTGGGAAAACTGGAAATCCATATGCAACAAAATGAAACTAAACCCTCTCCTCTCACCATGTACAAAAATTAACTCAAAATGGATCAAAGACCTTGATATCAAAACAGAGACTCTGCGTCTGATAGAAGAAAAAGTTGGCTCCGATCTACATATTGTAGGGTCAGGCCCCAAATTCCTTAATAGGACACCCATAGCACAAGAGTTAATAACAAGAATCAACAATTGGGACTTACTGAAACTAAAAAGTTTTTTCTCAGCAAGAGAAACAATAAGAGAGGTAAATAGGGAGCCTACATCCTGGGAACAAATTTTTACTCCTCACACTTCAGATAGAGCCCTAATATCCAGAGTATATAAAGAACTCAAAAAATTAGACAGCAAGATAACAAATCACCCAATCAACAAATGGGCCAAGGACCTAAACAGACACTTCTCAGAGGAGGACATACAATCAATCAACAAGTACATGAAAAAATGCTCACCATCTCTAGCAGTCAGAGAAATGCAAATCAAAACCACACTAAGATACCATCTCACTCCAGCAAGATTGGCAGCCATTATGAAGTCAAACAACAACAAATGCTGGAGAGGATGTGGGGAAAAGGGTACTCTTGTACATTGCTGGTGGGACTGCAAATTGGTTAGGCCACTTTGGAAAGCAGTATGGAGATTCCTGGGAAAGCTGGGAATGGAACCACCATTTGACCCTGCTATTGCCCTTCTCGGACTATTCCCTGAAGACCTTAAAAGAGCATGCTACAGGGACACTGCCACATCGATGTTCATAGCAGCACAATTCACAATAGCTAGACTGTGGAACCAACCCAGATGCCCTTCAATAGATGAATGGATTAAAAAAATGTGGCATCTATACACAATGGAGTACTATGCAGCAATAAAAAATGACAAAATCATAGAATTTTCAGGGAAATGGATGGCACTAGAGCAGATTATGCTTAGTGAAGCTAGCCAATCCTTAAAAAACAAATACAAAATGACTTCCTTGATATAATGAGAGCAATTAAGATTAGAGAAGGGAGGAAGAGCAGGAAGAAAAGACTAGCAATAAACAGAGACATGAAGGGGGAGGGAAAGGGAAAGAAAATGGGAATTACATGGAAATGGAGGGAGAGCCGCATTGTTATACAAAAATACATATAAGAGGCTGTGAGGGGAATGGGAAAATTAATAAGGAGAGAAATAAACTACAGTGGATGGGGTAGATAGAGAGGATGGGAGGGGAGGGGAGGGGAGGGGGGATAGTATAGGACAGGAAAGGTAGCAGAATACAACAGTTACTAATATGGCATTTTGTAAAAATGGGGATATTTAAATGATATGATTTTGAAATCTGCGTTGGGGGTAAATATGGGAGTTCATAACTCACTCAAAGCTTATGTAAGAAATATGCTATGTCAAGAGCTGTGTAATGTTTTGAACAACCAATAAAAAAAAAAAAAAAAAAAAAAAAAAAAAAAAAAAAAAACCTTCCACGATAAACAAAAGTTAAAAGAATTTGCAGCTAGAAAACCATCTCTCCAAAAAATCCTCAGCAAAACATTACAGGAAGAGGAAATGGAAAATAACAATGAAAACCAACAGTGGGAGGTAGGACAGTAAAGGGGGGAAAATAATCAAAGAGGAAAACAAACCATATTCAGTAACATAAATAAACAAATATGGCTGGAAGGATAACCCATATCTCAATAATAACCCTAAATGTTAATGGCTTAAACTCACCAATTAAGAGACACAGGTTAGTACAATGGATCACAAAACATGACCCAACAATATGCTGCCTACAGGAGACGCATTTGATAGGAAAAGACATACATAGACTGAAGGTGAAAGGTTGGGAACAATCATATCACTCATATGGACATCGGAAAGAAGCAGGAGTGTCCATACTTATATCAAATAAAATAGATTTCAAGCCAAAGTTAATCAAAAGGGATAAAGAGGGACACTACATACTGCTCAAGGGAACCATACACCAACAAGACATAACAATCATAAATATATATGCCCCAAACAATGGTGCAGCTATGTTCATCAAACAAACTCTTCTCAAGTTCAAGAGTCTAATAGACCACCATACAATAATCATGGGAGACTTCAACACACCTCTCTCACCACTGGACAGATCTTCCAAACAAAAGTTGAATAAGGAAACTATAGAACTCAATAACACAATTAACAACCTAGACTTAATTGACATATATAGAATATACCACCCAACATCAAGTAGTTACACTTTTTTCTCAGCAGCACATGGATCCTTCTCAAAAATAGATCATATATTATGTCACAGGGCAACTCTTAGACAATATAAAGGAGTAGAGATAATACCATGCATCTTATCTGACCATAATGAAATGAAACTGAAAATCAACGATAAAAGAAGGAAGGAAAAATCATGCATCACTTGGAGAATGAACAATAGGTTACTGAATGATCAATGGGTTATAGAAGACATTAAGGAGGAAATTAAAAAATTCTTAGAGATAAATGAAAACACAGACACAACATATCGGAATCTAAGGGACACACTGAAAGCAGTTCTAAGAAGAAAATTCATTGCATGGAGTTCATTCCTTAAAAAAAGAAAAAACCAACAAATAAATGATCTCATACTTCATCTCAAAATTCTAGAAAAAGAAGAGCAAAATAACAGCAAAAGAAGTAGAAGGCAAGAAATAATTAAAATCAGAGCTGAAATTAATGAAATCGAAACAAAAGAAGCAATTGAAAAAATTGATAAAACTAAAAGTTGGTTCGTTGAAAAAATAAATAAGATCGACAGACCCTTAGCCATGCTAACGAAGAGAAGAAGAGAGAGAACTCAAATTACTAGCATACGGGATGAAAAAGGCAATATCACAACAGACACTTCAGAAATACAAAAGATAATCAGAAATTATTTTGAATCCTTATACTCCAATAAAATAGAAGATAGTGAAGGCATCGATAAATTTCTTAAGTCATATGATCTGCCCAGATTGAGACAGGAGGATATAGACAACCTAAACAGACCAATATCAATTGAGGAAATAGAAGAAACCATCAAAAGATTACCAACTAAGAAAAGCCCAGGACCAGATGGGTATACAGCAGAGTTTTACAAAACCTTTAAAGAGGAACTAATACCAATACTTTTCAAGCTATTTCAGGAAATAGAAAAAGAGGGAGAACTTCCAAATTCATTCTACGAGGCCAACATCACACTGATTCCTAAACCAGACAAAGACACCTCAAAGAAAGAAAACTACAGACCTATATCTCTAATGAACCTAGATGCAAAAATCCTCAATAAAATTCTGGCGAATCGGATACAAAATCATATCAAAAAAATTGTACACCATGATCAAGTAGGATTCATCCCTGGGATGCAAGGCTGGTTCAATATACGGAAATCAATAAATGTTATTCACCACATCGATAGACTTAAAAATAAGAACCATATGATCATCTCGATAGATGCGGAAAAAGCATTTGACAAAGTACAGCATGCCATTTTGTTCAAAACTCTCGAAAAAATAGGGATAACAGGAACATACCTCAACATTGTAAAAGCAATCTACGCTAAGCCCCAGGCTAGCATCATTCTGAATGGAGAAAAATTGAAGGCATTCCCTCTAAAATCTGGAACAAGACAGGGATGCCCTCTCTCACCACTTCTGTTCAACATAGTTCTCGGAACACTGGCCAGAGCAATTAGACAGACGAAAGAAATTAAAGGCATAAAAATAGGAAAAGAAGAACTTAAATTATCACTATTTGCAGACTACATGATTCTATACCTAGCAGACCCAAAAGGGTCTACAAAGAAACTATTAGAGCTAATAAATGAATTCAGCAAAGTGGCAGGATATAAAATCAACACACATAAATCAAAGGCATTCCTGTATATCAGCGACAAACCCTCTGAAATGGAAATGAGGACAACCACTCCATTCACAATATCCTCAAAAATAATAAAATACTTGGGAATCAACCTAACAAAAGAGGTAAAAGACTTATACAATGAAAACTACAGAACCCTAAAGAGAGAAATTGAAGAAGATCTTAGAAGATGGAAAAATATACCCTGTTCATGGATAGGCAGAACTAACATCATCAAAATGGCGATATTACCAAAAGTTCTCTATAGGTTTAATGCAATGCCAATCAAAATCCCAATGGCATTTCTTGTAGAAATAGAGAAAGCAATCATGAAATTCATATGGAAAAATAAAAGACCCAGAATAGCAAAAACAATGCTAAGCAGGAAGTGTGAATCAGGTGGTATAGCGATACCAGACTTCAAACTATACTACAGAGCAATAGTAACAAAAACAGCATGGTATTGGTACCAAAACAGGTGGGTGGACCAATGGTACAGAATAGAGGACACAGAAACCAACCCACAAAACTACAACTTTCTTATATTTGATAAAGGGACTAAAAGCATGCAAAGGAGGAAGGATAGCATCTTCAACAAATGGTGCTGGGAAAACTGGAAATCCATATGCAACAAAATGAAACTGAATCCCTTTCTCTCGCCATCCACAAAAGTTAACTCAAAATGGATCAAGGAGCTTGATATCAAACCAGAGACAAGGCATCTGATAGAAGAAAAAGTTGGCTACGACCTACACACTGTGGGGTCGGGCTCCAAATTCCTCAATAGGACACCTATAGCACAATAATTAATATCTAGAATCAACAAATGGGACTTGCTCAAACTAAAAATTTTTTTCTCAGCAAAAGAAACAATAAGAGAGGTAAATAGGGAGCCTACATCATGGGAACAAATCTTTACTCCTCACACTTCAGATAGAGTCCTAATATCCAGAGTATATAAAGAACTCAAAAAATTAGACAATAAGATAACAAATAACCCAATCAACAAATGGGCCAAGGACCTAAACAGACACTTCTCAGAGGAGGACATACAATCAATCAACAAGTACATGAAAAAATGCTCACCATCGCTAGCAGTCAGAGAAAAGCAAATCAAAACCACCCTAAGATATCATCTCACTCCAGTAAGATTGGCAGCCATTATGAAGTCAAACAACAAGTGCTGGCGAGGATGTGGGGAAAAGGGTACACTTGTACATTGTTGGTGGGACTGCAAATTGGTGCAACCAATTTGGAAAGCAGTATGGAGATTTCTTGGAAAGCTGGGAATGGAACCACCATTTGATCCAGCTATTCCCCTTCTGGGTCTATTCCCTAAAGACCTAAAAACAGCATGCTACAGGGACACTGCTACATCGATGTTCATAGCAGTACAATTCACAATAGCAAGATTGTGGAACCAACCTAGATGCCCTTCAATAGATGAATGGATAAAAAAATGTGGCATTTATACACAATGGAGTATTACTCTGCATTAAAAAATGACAAAATTATAGAATTTGGAGGGAAATGGATGGCATTAGAGCAGATTATACTAAGTGAAGCTAGCCAATCCCTAAAAAACAAATGCCAAATGTCTTCTTTGATATAAGGAGAGTAATTAAGAACAGAGTAGGGAAGAAGAGAATGAGAAGATGACTAACATTAAACAGGGATGAGAGGTGGGAGGGACAGGGAGAGAGAAGGGAAATTGCTTGGAAATGGAAGGAGACCCTTAGGGTTATACAAAATTACATACAAGAGGAAGTGAGGGGAAAGGGAAAGATAATACAAGTGGGAGAAATGAATTACAGTAGAGGGGGTAGAGAGAGAAGAGGGGAGGGGAGGGGAGGGGAGGGGGGATAGTAGAGGATAGGAAAGGCAGCTGAATACAACAGACATGAGTATGTCAATATGTAAATCAATGGAAGTGTAACTGATGTGACTCTGCAATCTGTATACAGGGTAAAAATGGGAGTTCATAACTCACTTGAATCAAAGTGTGAAATATGATATATCAAGAACTATGTAATGTTTTGAACAACCAATAAAAAAAAAGTGTATTGTTGAGGCTGGAGTTGTGGGACCGTGGTAGAGTACTTACCTAGCATGTGTGAGGCACTGGGTTTAGCCCACATATAAATAAACAAAATAAAGGTCCATTGACAACTTAAAAAAAAATACCCAAATCTCATCTATGCATTTTAAGCCTTAAATCACTCTTTTTGTTGGTTTACTGCCATTAAAGAACAAATATTTTACTTGTTTAATTTCATCAAGATTGCAACAGAACCATGGAGCCTGAATTACAAAAATAAATAGAGATCATGTCCACACATATAAAAAAAGATGACAATTAAGGTAATTGAGCTAATTACGATCATTCTTGTGTCATGGACCCTTTATTGAGGATGCGTGTGAGGGAGGGGAAAGGATGCCCTCCTTTTTAAAATTATTACCGCAGTAGTCACTTCAGTTTCACAGGTAGATAAGAATGGCGTTAGCCATTCTCACCTTTTCTTGCTATATCCTTAAAATATTTCAATGCCCACATCTAGGGTATTATTATAGATATAGCCTTCTTTTTTGTAGCAAGCTTGCCTCAGTCATAGAACCTAGAACGGATTATGTTGTATAAAAACATGTTGTATAAAAGCTCACTGTTCCTGCATAATAAATTCTTCTTGAGAGCTGTCTATGATTTTCAGTGCTATAGTGCTTAAATTATCCAAGAAAAAGATTGTTTCACAAAATTTTATCATATATTTCTGTACCAAGAAATACAAATACAGTCTCGCCACTGAAATTTGCTACACTCCTCTGTAGTTCATAGCTCTTTGAAATCAATTCTTTTCAGAGCTTGAGCTCATCACTCAAGAAAGGATGACTTGCTTTTTTTTGTAATAAAAATAAAGAGCAGAAATGTCAGTGTAGCACCCATATTTTTGTAGGATAATCATTATATTAGTAACAGGAAACAATCATGTACTATAAATAAATATATAAATATAATAATATATATAATATATATATGTATATATATATTTATATATATGAATATATAGATATATATGCACTTTGTAATATGTTGTCTCCAAGCCTTCAAAAATGCAAGAGAATCACATGAATATGTGTTTAAAATTTAAGTATATTTACTTAATTCCAACTATTTTTAAACTGAGTACACAATACTAAAGATTAGAATATGAAAACTGACTTACAGGACACAGACAGGGAAAGAAGACAGACAAAACTTTAGCTAATGATAACATAGGGTAGATTATGAAGGTTTCCAAACCCAAATTAGTACCAGACTGCTATGAAGCATAGACAAGGGTATCAGTGATCCAAATGAGGAATATGGCTGGCTTTGTGGGAGAAGACACTGGAATTGGGCCTCATAGTATGAATATGAAATTGGTAGTTGTGGAGTCATCATATTTAGTGGCTAGAAATCCAAATCAAACTAACTTTGGTTCATTTGAAGACACAGATTTGTTGCTTCACAAATTGAGAAATTTAAGGATGAATATGTATATTAATGCAAAAGTAATAAATGAAAATTTTATTCTATTTCTTATCTGATTTTAATTATGTATCAGTTTCATTCTCCCCTGTCTCTCTATAGGTTTGTAATCATGTCCAAGAATTGCTTGAACTCACACGGTTGCCATCTGATAACCAGACAAGAAAGTGGCTTTGCTTTCCTTATTCCATTTTGAAAAATTCAAGATAAAATTCACAGCCCAGTTTTTATCATGTGTCTAACTTTTAGACCAATTGTGGGATTAGAAAAAGCATTGATGTTTTCTGACATGAAGAATTGGAAGAAAATAGAAATTAGATTAACTAATTAAAAATGTTTGTGGTAGCTGGGCATAATGGCATAGCATAATGGCATACAGCTGTAATACCAGCTACTGAGGAGGCTGAGGCAGGACAATGGTTACTTCAAGGCCAGACTATGCAAGTTAGTGAGAGCCTCTCTCAAAGACAAAATGGGTTGGGGATGTAGCTCAGTTTACAGTTCTCCTGGGTTCTATCCATAGTAATAACAGGGGGAGGAGGAGGAGGAGGAGGAGGAGGAGGAGGAGGAGGAGGAGGAGGAGGAGGAGGAGGAGGAGGAGGGGGGGGGAGGAGGAGGAGGAGGAGGAGGAGGAGGAGGAGGAGGAGGAGGAGGAGGAGGAGACAGCCATAAATGAAAAAGAAGAAAATCTGAAAAAAAAATGGTACAAATAACATTACAAAGATATGTGTAGAGAGATTATAGGGAATACTGAGGATGAGTTAAAGAGCTTACTTATTTTTCTATAGACTATAGGAAAACACAAAACAGTTAAGGACATGTTTCTTTCTGTCACAGACTCTACATTTAGAGGTTATGTGGAAAGGAAAGAGTAAAGTAAGAGAATCAGGGAGACTATCAGACTAGAGCCAAAACCAATAGCTTCTAGTACTGGTCTGTCATTGTCTAACTATTAATTTTTGGCAAGTCATCTTTTTTGGTGAAAAAATGTATGTAAATCAGACTATTTCTTCCATCTATCCAATTATGTTACCATAAAAATAATAAATATGATTGTCTTGAATAACTTAGAAGCATTAAATAAATTCAGGTCTTACATTAAGGAATGTAAGACCTTGTTCAGACTTGTCAACATGGATAAGCATGTCCACATAGCAAACTCATTCAGGCTGTACAAGAAAGAGAAGAAAATAAGCAAAGTTTCATTGTGAATTACTAAAATTAGTTAAATAGTCTCTGGTATTAACATCTCATTTCAATTCCTCAAGTAAAAGCACCATGAACAAGAAAAAATGCCAATATGATATAATGGAAAGATACCGAGTTTTGACAATAAGACTTACATGCTGTTTAGTACTCACTCCAGAAAGCACTGCTAGGCTTCCTTGGGAAGCAGTTTAAGCTCTCCAAGCCATAAACAAATGGGAAATAGATGTATTTCCTTGGGTAAGGAATCAATCTAAATCTTCTCTATAAAAATGACAATATCTTATAAGGATTAAAAAATACCAAATGTCCTAATAAATTATCTGTCATTCAAAAGATGTTAGTCTCCACATTTTTGGTTCATGACATGGACCTCAGCTCTCCTTTTCTAGTTCCTCACCATAATAACTAAATCTGGCAAGTAAAATCAGTATTTTAAATAAAATTGAGCTACCACAAAATGAAGGACCTAAATAATCTCTTCCTACCCTTTCAATTGTAAAGCGTATTATGTTATCTCATAGAGAAAAACAGTGTTCTGGGTAACCTGGTATTGGGTCCCCTCTTGCCTCTGCAGGAGTTCTATTTCTATTCTGCATGCTTCAAGAAATCAGACTCCTTTTCTTCTGAAGAAGAAAAAGAAGGAGGAGGAGGAGGAAGAGGAGGAGGAGGAGGAGAGGAAGAAGAAGAGGAAAAGGGGGAAGGGGGGAGGACGGGAAAGGAGAAAGGTGCTGAAGAAGAAGCAGCAGAATAGGAAGAAAAAGAGTATTCTCATTGATCTGGATATGCTTATCATTAGAAAATAAGCAAATTAGTACTACATTCAGGGAATAAGATGAATAAATATAATAAATCAAATAAAAACATTTAGGAGGAATACCATCTTTTCTTGCTTTCCTCTGGAAACTAACAAGGCCTTTATTTGATAAAAGTATATAATTTTGAAATTGTAAGTAAAAGGGTTTAAGTATGCATTTTTCTTTCAAAAGGAAAATGGTTATCATTTTGTTTTTAGGCATACATGAAATTTAAGACACTATTATTACTTCATCTTAGATTGCAATGATAGAAAATATAAAAACAGGGTAAGAAAGTTTGGCATTTTCCTTTCTACCTTTCAACTTTTTGATTCTGGTTTAACATTACATAGACAATCATTGTAAATCATAATGTTTTGAATTGTGTAGGGCACACTTAACTGCTTATATAGGTAGTGGTTATTCCAAACTCTGCTGAACTTTTGAACCGTTTTTAGTCTTTCAATCAAATTTTGCCTCTATTATAGTTTTCTACTTTTGAAAATACTTTTATAGTCCTGTTACTTGATAGTTCAATGATGTTGAACTCTGAACGATAAATAATATTTGAGGTTTCATCCTTTTGTACTACGCACATAAGGGTGGATTTTATAAATCTCTAATAATGGGCTATCCAACCCCAAAATATATTCCCCTGGAATAGTTAAATTGACTTATTTTGTGGTCTACCACAACATATGTATATTTAATTCTGTGATACATTTTTTCTTTCTTTCTTTTTTTTTTCTTTTTTTGGTACTGGGAACTGAACACAGGGACACCTTACCACTGAGATACTTCATGAGCTACATACCATCACTAGTCCTTTTTATTTTTTTCATTTTGAGACAGGGTCTCGCTAAGTGTCTAGGCTGGCATGGAACCTGGGATCCTCCTGCTTCAGCCTCCCGAGTCACTGGGGTTATAGGCTGAGGCAGTGCACCTGGCAAGAACAGCTTTTTCTTTTGAATATATTATAAGATAAGGAAGAGAGGAAAGTATAAAATTTTTCCAGAATAACTGTTAACATACTTAGCTTTGATGAAGCCCTTTAATTCCTCTATGTGATGCTGAAAATACGTCATTATTGACAAGGAAAAGAAAGCAAACAAAAAATGGAAAAGAGCAAACAGGAACAGAGAGCTGAGAAGTGGTAGACTATGCAGAAGCATATGAGTCAATCTTCATAAACTCAATTGAGGCTACAGGAAGAGGAAACTTCTCTCTTCTTCTCTAACTTCCCAACTGTAAATTTTGTATATGCTTTAAATAATGGAGTTTCCCAGAGAGGTACATTTCAGGGGAGGACAGAGAAGAGACTGTAATACCTGCTCTTCATCATAGGAATCCATAGTAACAACAAAAATCACTCCAGGTGATTTCCAGCACTCCAATGCCAGCACATCATGGGGCTATTTGAATTTCTTGTTGGAGTCAGGCTCAAAAGGCATGTGGACTGGTGTGTTTCTGAGATGGGCTATAAGGCAGTTATGATGACATGACCAGAGGCAAAGGATGTTACATCGGGTCTAAGAGAAACTTCTCTGAAGCTTGTCATTTGGTAGCATAATGGCATGCTGGGGAAGGCAAGTTTTAAGAGCCATGCAATCTGTCACCATGTTGCTCATTTAACCTTCTTCACATTTTTCAAACTTATTTGAATCTATTTATTTGCTAAGCCGTGAAAAAGTGTGTAGATCACTTTACCTTTGTGTTAAGTAGGATGATGTTTACAAAGCATTTGTCATGTATTATTTTCCAATAATTGATCACGTATTCATTCTACCCACTCCCACACTCCTGCACTGTCCTTAAGTGTACACAATCAGAGGCAGCAGCACATGGTGGTTGAAGGTAGGCTAAGTAGACAGATTACCTGAGTTCAAGTCCTGGCTCTATTTCATTAATTGATCTTAAATTGGGGACTCTACCAGTACCTACTCCATAAGGACATTATGAGTAATACATGGGATGATATGTGATTAGAGGAGAGGTTGGCACAGAGCAGGATAAAAATGTTTGTTGTTACTATTATTTAACTGGATTGTTGGTACTTTAATCCCCAAGTAGTCTCACAACAGTTTTTTTCTCTGTGTTCCCCTTGCTTATTGAAAAATTGAATAATTCTCATTTTTGTTCTACTCATATGAATGACATTTTACAGTGAATTTGGTTTTTAGAAAGGGTGTTGTGGCAAAGAAAGGCTCATATCCACCAACAAAGAAGCACCCAGTAACACATGCTTCTGGACAATAAATACAGGAAGGAAAAGACATAGTTTCAAAACTGGCCAATAAGGGGTGTGCACAACAGAAATCAAATAAAAATTGAGAATTGGCCTATATATATCCACCATCTATTTACCAGGGATAATAATACTAATCTCATAGATTTGCTATTTAAAAAACATAAAACAAAATATTATATGTTAAATAAATGCAAGTTATTCAGGCTCTATCTTCTGTTTGGTGCTTCTATTTCTGTTAGCTAGTCTATCTATCATCTATCTTTAAAGGATTGGCTCCTGTAATTGTGGGGGCTGACAAGTCCAAATCCCTAAGAGTGGAAATGCAAGAGGCATTAAGGTTGAAGTTTTGAGGCAGAATTCTGTCTTCTCTGGGAAACCTTAATATTTGCTTGGAAAATCCTCAACTCCTAACCAGATGCAGCCCACCTTCAGTAGAGAGGGTGATCCTATAATTCAAAGTAAGCAAATGTTAACTGCCTCTATTAAATACCTCCATCACAGTAACACCTAGAATAGTGTGTGATTGAATAACTGGTTGCCACAGCCTGTTTTAGACAGGATGACATAACTTAGCCATCACAGCACTCTAAAGAGACTCTCTTTTAACAGAATCTAATTTTTCTATGGGTCCTGGAACTAGCCTTTTCAGTGAACATTAGCCACTAGGTATGAAAGGAAAGGCAATAAGGCACAGGCTCTAAGCTTAACTGACTGTGTCTGAGTCCTTGTTTACCTGTGTTATGATCTTTGATGTGGTATTTTGCTTCTAGGTGTTTTAGTCAATAACAAGGAGTCAATAATAGTATCTACCTCAGATTGTGAGTATTAAATCAGCTAACATTTGTAAAAGCTTTAATTAGTGCCTGTGAGATTATTGATGCTCCTATAAAACTGTTAAATAATTCTGTCTAGATTTTGAGGGCATGAGTCCACTTGGAATAAAGAAAGAATGACCGACAGCGACATAGAATACTATAATTGGTCTATCAAAACATTCTATGGGGTTAGAGGAAAAGACCATTAATTCATTGTGGATATTAGTGATGGAACAATTTCTAAAATTCAGAGTCTGATTTTTTTATATAAGCCCAGGGAAGTACAGATGTGGTAACTGTGTTAGTTGTTAGGGTCTGTAAACAAGTCATGATGGCGCCTGGCATTTTGCCAGAGGGAGTGGTTTGTGAAGTAATGCTAGCGAGCCATTAAGCGTGGAGATTCCTTATTGGTTGACTGCTGTATCTAGTTTATGTTAATTAAGATGAGCTGTGTGGAATGTATATATACCCCTCCTGTCCTACAATAAAGGGCTCCCACTCCTGCTGTATCAATGTACCAAGTTGTTTGTCACCCCCCAGTTATTTTGCTGCAGCCGGACTGCGGCAGTTAGTCTGCTTTTTCACTGCTGTGACTAAAAGATCTGACCAGAGCAATTGTAGAGGAGAAAAAGTTTATTTGAGGGCTCTTAGTTTCAGAGTTCTTAGTCCATAGAAGTCTGGCGCCATTCCTGGGAGCTTGAAGTGAGGCAGAACATCAAGGCAGAAAAGTGTGGCAGAGGGAAGCAGCTCACATGATGATACAAATATATACCCCATATCCATGTCCTTGGCCCACCTCCTTCAGACATATCCCACCTGCCTTCAGCTGCCACTCAATCCCATCAGTTGATTAAGTCACTGATTGCATTAAGGCTCTCATAATCCAATTATTTCTTCTCTGAACCTTCACACATAAGCTTTTTGGGGACATCTCACCTCCAAACTGTAACAGTAACAATGTAAGTAAAATATACATATGTATGTATATATACATTTTGCGATTCTTATGGAATTCCTAAAACATGAGTCTTTCAATATTTTCAAAAGATAGATGTAAAGGCATAGTTACATTTTTTTTTCAACCTGCTAGAGTACATTAGAAACAAATTGAAAGGCTGAGGCAGGAGTGTGGCAAGTTTAAAATTCTCAGCAACTTAGTGAGGCCCTAAGCAACTCAACAAGACCCTGTCTCTAAATAATTATTTTTAAAGGGCTGGGCATGTGGCTCAGTGGTTGAGTACCTTGGGTTCAATCCCTGGTACCATATAAATAAATAAAAGAAACCAATTGAGTTATTATTCTTAGACATATAGATTCAAAATGAGGCTCAATGCTACTTACATAAAATATCACTCTATTCTTTCTGTACCAGAAAACAAGTGGTAGAGCCATTCTGCCACCAATCAGAGCAAGTGAAATATTAGTGGGCTATATGTGCATGTGTGACTAAGCATTGACATTCCAAGCATTAGGAATCCTAAATATTTCAAATGATTAAGCCAAAGTTCCAAATCCTGCAAAGAAAACACCTTCCCTTGGGGACATGTTTTGGTCACCCACTGAATTCAACAAAATGGCCCTGGTGATGGTCTTCGATTGCTTATCATTTTGCATATTGTCTTTACCTCAAGCCCTGCCAGTTCAGTCATACTATCTGCCCATGACCTATTGGTTGATTGTCAATTATCCCCACTCTACTGGGGGAAGAGTATGAGGTCTGGGCTTTGAAGGATGAAGCTAAATTGTACCCTAGGAAAGGGCATTTTAGGCCTGACATAAAATATCACTCTATTCATTCTATACCAGAAAACAAGTGGTAGAAAGCAAGGACAATAGATGAAGAGGGTAAGAATCACTATGGCCAAAGTATTGGCTTTACCTTAGAAACTCAATACTATTAAAATTAAAACTTGAGCTTTATGTTTCTTAAATTAGTACCACTTTATTCTGTCTTTCTTGTTCTACATTAAAAAAAAAATAAAACACCACAAAACTCAACGGATTATAACTTCAAGCATTTTTTTTTTTAGCTCAGTGTTATGGAGGTTGACAATTTAGGCTTGGCTCAGAGGGGTGGCTCTTCTGGTTTGGGCCAACTACCAGTGATTATGTCTGTGATCATTCAGCCATTTGTGATCAGCCAGCAGGTCAACTAGAGGCTGGTGAGTGTAAGATGGCCCCAGCTGAGCTAATTCATCTCTCCTCTACGTGTCTCTCACCTCCAGCAGACTAATTAAGCACATTCACAGGGCATCTGGGCAGGGGTTCAAGAGAGACAGGAGGAGTCTAAATTCCTAACCAGCAGACTGCCACTTCTGTCACATGCCACTGCTAACGTAAGTCCATAGGTCAGTTCAGATTCAAGAGATGGGGAAATAGAATTAATCTTTTGATGGGAGTAGCTGCAAACTCATTGAACAAAGGGTGTGGATACAGAAAGGAATAGAGCATTGGGAGCATTTGTAATCAATCTAGGATACATCCAGTAAAAAAAAAATGGTATTTCAAAATTTTTGGAAACAGTAATACTTTTTTTTTTTTCAGATGCTAGGTTTTAATCCTTAGCAGGCATACATACTCCTAAGCATATAAGAACAAACAGATGATACAAGTCCAGACTCCTAATCTCTGAAAATTGGACATGGCTTCTGTCTGTTTTATTTCACAGCATTTTTTTTTCCTAGTGACTGGCAAGGCTTTAAAGGATTGGGCAGAGCATTTTGTTTTCGTTCTTTAATTTTGTGTCTTTTAACTTATCAACTGCCATTACAATAAGGGAACATCAATTAATGCTAAATTACAAAGGGGTTCTTGTGGGATTGCCTATTACAGCTGCCTTGATGCCAAAACCATTCAAAGTGATGAATGTTTTACACTGAATACCAAATACACTCATAATTATTTTGCCATTTACTGAAAGTGTTGCCAATCTACCTTTGATTCTAAAGAAACGGCACATCTTTATCCACTTGAAAATAAAAATCTTGTGCTCATGAGATCTACACAAAGGCCCTTTTATGTGGGTCAAAAGGATGCTTCCCCATGCCCATTTAATATGTTTTCTCTGAAGTTCTCTGTGCTGCCCTGAGGGCCATCCACATACCAGTGATAAGCATGTAACTTGCATTGCAAACTCCCTCCCTCCCAACCTACATCACAATATTCAGCATTCAGTATGTCCCATAATAAAATGGTATTTTTTGTATGCTTTCCACATACAGCTAAGGTATTGCTTTGTGAATAGAGCCCTACAATATAGACACAGTTTACCGGGAACTTAGCATTTAAACGACTTTCATCTTGACAATGACTGACATGTCTCGCCGAGAATATTATATATTTAGAAGATTTTTTTGAAGCCTCCATACTTAAGAATCATGTCTCATCACATTCAGTGAACTTCTGAACTAAGTCTTAAATGTTTAAAGAAGGGTCACAAAGCCACTCTGCTACAAAAGTCTGCAACTTGCACCCAACTCATATCACAGAAGAAATTCATGCATAGAATAATTTTTTTCTAAGTTTTCTTTCCATTTAGAAAAAAAAAAATTCCTTCTACTTTTGGCTTTGAATATTTATCACTGATAACTTGTACTAGAATCAAACAAAGTAGAAGATAAACTCTAGCGGGGGGGAAATATATCACATTCTTCATAAACTTTGGAAGAATTTCTTCAACACATGCTTCTCCATTTATACAGCAGATCAAGGAAGGCTAGAATCCAATTTCAAATCAAATAACCCCCATATCGATGTGCAGGGTGGTTGACAGTGCACTCTCATCAACTCTGTGCTTTCTGGTGGGTAATGTGCACAGTGTAACTTAGAGTAGCCATTTGGCAGAAAACCGCTCTAGTCAAATTGAAATAGCCTTTAGATCCTTGGTTAGAATGGAGAGCCATAATGTATGCTTGTCATTTGATGAAAAATAGTGCGCTTAAATTAAGGGAAAAAAATCCCGTCGTCGAGATCCGAGACTGCACAATGACACAGGTGTCAAGATCTTATTTAAAAGTGTTAAGGCACAGTACTGCTCAGCAGCACAATTTGTAAGAAAACATGGGATCATGTACCAGGGACTGAAGATTTTCTGCCTGATACCAGCCATAGGTAGTGATAAAATATGTTTCTTCCAGATAATTACTTGCTACTCAAGGAAAGTGGCATTTCTAAATTGATATTTCAATGCAGCATAAACAGATTATGTTGCATATGTAGACACGGGCTAGTTTTTGTCACACGATTGGACTTGGAATCAGTCAATGCCACCTAAAACTAATTCTGTTTTATGCTTACAAAGCAATGCAACTTCTCAAGAGCCAAGAAAATGTCCACTGATGTGAATATAATGAAAAATTTAGATTTAATATGGCAAAGGAGAAAAGTTTTATTTTTATTTTGATTCTTTGAAAGGATTTTAAGAATATTAATGTTAGATAAAGCTTTATAAGCATTTAGAAAGAAAGCAATTCTATGGTTTATGGAATTTCTCAGTTTGATAAAGGAATAATATTTTATCTTCCCAGTAGTATACTAAGGACTTAAATGGCTCTTATTTGATTCTTGAAACAACACTGCAATTTAGATATTAATTTTCTCATTTATACAGTGAGATACAGTGTATAAGTGAGAAAATAAGGTGAAAAGAGATTAAATGACTTGTCTAAGTTCCTACAGCTTAGGTTGAAGATTGAGGTATTTGGCCATGAAAATTGCGTTATATGATATTAAACACTTGAAGTGCTCACTATTGGAATCATGAAGAAATATGTCATAAGCTTGTTATCTACAAATATAAACAAAAATGCTGTAACCCATGAATACTAGAAAAAATAAACATTTTTTCTGCTCTCATTCTCATACCATTTTTATATGAAGACTTGATACAGAACTTGATACAGACAAGTGCTACATACTGCAAAATCCATGTACACCTGCCTAATCTTTTTTTAAAATAAATCAGCAAAATCTTAAAAAGTACAATTAAACAACTCCACCAGGTTAGAGTATAAAATGTGAATTTAAACATTCAAAGGAACACAATTCCACATTTCACAATGTTTATCTTTTAGCCACAGTTGAGACCAAGCCTTCTTGATTTCAGTTGTGCCTAATCTACCCAGCCAAATTTTAGGATAATCTGGAAAGGTTGTTTTCTTGCTGGATGGGTAGAAGAGACTTGGAAACTTAATTGTTTCTGTCATAGACTTCAAAAAATATTTCAATTTCACTTTAATTTTTATCTTCTGGGGTCCTTGATATTTTCAATTGCTAGTCATAACCAGGATTCTGGTCTGCAAATTTTCTTACTTCTTAACTTTGTAAGCAAATTTTCAGGGATTTTGTTTTTCAAACTGTTAAGTCAATTATGGCTCATTCAACTCGTTCTAGTTTCCTAATTATGCTGATTTCTATTACAGATAAAAGAATATTCTGCTTTCTCCTCTCTCATTCCTTTCATCATGGATTGTGTGTGGGTGGGTGCATGTGACCAAACAAATATCCAAACAAACAAACTTTCTTGGCATTTTAGAGAGTATTTGGAAGGGACAGAGGTTAAAAAGGTATTTGGCAAATGACTATGCATTTGTTTTCTGAAGATATCTTAGAAATGATATAAAAGATAATTATTCATAAAGATATCAGACATTAGAGAAAAATTATGCCTTTAAGTCTATCCCTTTGGCTATCAGTGCCATATTCAACATCATCAGAGTGGTAATAACACAAATTTTTATTAACCTTTCTAAAAACTTACCAAATTTTCTTCTTCCTTTGATCTTATTTTACTGTTTCTTCAAAAGGTAGTTGCCACTGAGTGCCAACCTTCTTTCAGTCCTTAAAACCTTAAGTGAATTCTAATTGTTTTTCTAGCACCCACCAATTTAGACTGCTTTTAAACCACAGGCCTGTTCTCAGCCATAATTTTATGGAGCCCTGAACACATCTGCTCTGTGTCTTCAGAAGACTCTTTGTTATTTCTGTGACATTCTGGTCCTGTTTCTCCTTACTGCCTTTCTCTTCCTCAAGACTTCGCAGTGTTATTCATACTCTTTTTGCCACTCACTTAAACTAAATGAAGGGTATTCAGAGAAGATCCTTCTCTATGCCTTCTAATAGCAATTTCATATTTTATAGTCTAAATAACAAACTTCATGAAGTTCCTTCCAAAACCCGGTTCCTTCCAAAACCCTGTTCCTTAGGCCTTGGTTAACACTCACATGGGCTCTGGATCACCGTCTGCTGTGGAGTCCTGTCCTTACTAAAGTCCAAGCTTGCACATTTAGTCCATTTGCTGTTGTCTGCCACACAGCTGGTTGGAGTAGGATGGCCTCATCATGTCTTGAAATTGGTGCTGGCTATTAAGTGTGTGGATTGAGGATAGTGGGTCCTGCACTTTCTTCAGGGTTGACCAGGCTTATTCACATCCTCATTGTCTCAATACTCCCCAAAGCAGTAAAGAAGTTTAAGCCTCAGTGCATGAATACTTCCATTCTTTGCTTATGTCAGGTTTGCTAATGTCCTAATAGTCAAAGCAAGTCAGAAGGCCAAACTCAAGAGTTTCCATCTGCAGAAGCTGTTCATAGGCCTGGATACAGGGAAGCATTAGATGGATCAACATTCTACATCACTCTGCAGTTTTTCTTATTTTGCTTATTATTCTTGCCATCCTCCCAATCACACTAAAGTGAAATGTTCATATTTTACCTTCTCCTAAGCAAACCCTGAACATTCCACTCTCAGCCTTAGTTAATAAGGCTGGGACTCCAGCCTGGGACTTCCAGGGGTGACAGATGAAGTTTCATTTGCCTCACTTTGGCTCTTTCAATTCATAATTTTGAGGTAGATTTCAGCAGTATGCAATTTTAGTAGATCCATAGAATCCTCTTATGTGCAATAAAGTTTGATATTATGAAAATTTTTGAAATGTAACCTAGCATAAGATTTTAAACTAAGTTGGGATTAATGGTCCTTTAGGAAGTCTTTGGGAATATAAATCCCTTAAGATTGCAAACAATGTGAATGTGAGCCATTGTGAATTTTTTTCAGTGTCTGTCATTTGTGCCTGACCTGATCTGCTTCATTAGTACTGCTATTTCTCAATCAATTTCTTAGTTACCCACCACCAAATCTCTCTCTACAACTTTACAAAAATGTTGTAGAGAACCAAAATTTATTCCCTGAATTCAACTTCCCTTCCTCATGTCTTTTTCTCTGCCCTTTCCACTCTGGTACTAAATAACAAAACTGTTTTATATTTATAAAGAAATTAAAGTTGCAAAGTTCTTCCATGTTTCTGAGCTCATTTGATCCTCACAAACCTCTCTGTGGGAATCAAAGTAGTTATAAGTTTTATGTTTTATAACACAAGAAACAAATTTGTTGGGGGCTGGGGATGTGGCTCAAGCGGTAGCGCGCTCGTCTGGCATGCGTGCGGCCCGGGTTCGATCCTCAGCACCACATACCAACAAAGATGTTGTGTCCGCCGAGAACTAAAAAATAAATAAATATTAAAAATTCTTTCTCTCTCTCTCTCTCTCCTCTCCCACTCTCTCTTTAAAAAAAAAAAAAAAGAAACAAATTTGTAAAACTTTGTAATCAGTCAGTAATAGTTTCAAAGAGAAACCAAGTCTCTTTTTTTTTTAAAGAGAGAGGGAGAGAGAGAGAGAGAATTTTAATGTTTATTTCTTTTAGTATTTGGCGGACACAACATCTTTGTCTGTATGTGGTGCTGAGGATCGAACCCGGGCCGCACGCATGCCAGGCGAGCGTGCTACCGCTTGAGCCACATCCCCAGTCCGAGAAACCAAGTCTCTTGACCTTTAAGCAAATAACTATTGAGTCCTGAACGTCTCATTTGGGTCATTACAAATTTGGACCTGTTACAAAATTTTATTTTGTTTTAAAATATGGGGAAACAATGTATATAATTTATATGATCAAATTAACATCAGCTTTTGCCTCGAATTCAAAATAGTCTACCTTGAGAAATATCTGCTGAAACTTATCATTTACTCTAAAAGATAGTTAGCAGCACAAGGTCCAAAACAAAGCAATTCCTATGTAGAAAAAAAGTGCATTAAAATTTTTGCATAAGCCTGAAAAGCATGGAAAGGGTTGGATGTTTCTTAGGATTGAAAGTGACTCTGTTCTTATACTACTAATGTTTTGGTTTATAACATAACATAAAATGCTTTCCTACAGATGTTACTTGCTGTACCATATGCAAATTGGATGATTCATGCTATGACTTTACATCAACTGTACAAAAAATTCAAAATATGGTATTTCTACCCAAAAGGGCTAGACAAACAGGTAGCAAGTGGATTTGTTGGTTTACTATTAGCACAAGAATATTTTTCTTCCTGCTTGGAAAAGCTACCTTGTGAAATTGGAAAACATATTTCTAAAAGCTTTTTTTTTTTTTTAACTAGCAGATTGGCATTTCTTTGACTCTTGACAGTTGATTGTGTAGATTACATATTTTACAATCCATCAATGCACAAAAATTCATAGAGGAAGATAGATAGGTACCTGGTGGCTCTAATCAAATACTAGCATTACTTAAGAAGTAAAAAATTGTGTATCGATGGTAAAGTGAATTTCTACACTTTGTAATTTGTGTCTTGTAGTATGATATCAAAACTGTAGTCTTAGAAATACAATGTGGAACTAAATATAAACAAATATTGCATGAGTTGTTGAAAAATAAATAAGGTGATAGAGACAAAATCTATCTCTTGTAGGAGTTAAATACAAGGAACAACAATGTCATCAATTCTCCTGTAGAACAGGACACAAGTGGTAACTTTAGTGGGCAGAAGACACACAGACCATATCTAACAGTATAAGATGTTTTTACATGTTCAGGTGTTTTCCTTTCAAATTAGCATCTGGCAGGACAGGTGCTTCCTGTTTGGTAGAGTTTGAGGGCTTCATCTTGCCAGAATTTCCACCCAGCCAACTTCTCTTATTCTGGTTTTCATGGCTTGTTTAAATGTTTTCCACCCTGGATTTAACTTAACTAAAGATAGAATATCTTAACTAAAAATATTTCCCTGAAAATATCATAGTTATTGGTAAAGGTTGATATTAAATACCACCTTGATAATAAGAACACATATATTGTTACAAGATATTAATCACTATGCTGATGATAAAAGCAAATACTAGACAAAACAAGGGAATACTCAAGTGCAAAATGAAACAAATAAACACAACACAGGCTTAAGATGATTTTTAATGAAGCATTTGTCTACAGGAAGGGATGTTCTTAAAACACTGAAAGGTTACCAGCAGATCCTGGGTTCAGGGATGTGCTGGAACCCAATTATACCCACACCTGAGGGTTAGTAGTGCTCATCTCTTCCATCTTCTTCCATGACTTCACACTGGTAGCTTGAAATCATCCATAGGGAAAATATTGATGTCACAGAAATTGGCAAATGCTGCACACACACCGGGGCTTTATTGATTTGTGTGTGTGTGTGTGTGTGTGTGTGTGTGTGTGTAGTTGTTGTCAAATGTTTATGAGCACAATACTGAGTGGTATGATATCTAAATATGTCTAAAGTTTTGAAAATACATGTAAACCATAGGAAAAGCATGGGGAAAGAAGCTTTTCTCTAAGCTATTAATAATGATTATCTGAAGGGTCGACTTACGTGTTCTTTTTATTGTCATTGTTAGTTTCTCCTTTCTAGATTTTCTTCAACAAACATCTCCATTTTGCTATTTCCTGGATTGATGCAATTATATTAAATAAAAACTCTTCCTTATTAAACAAACTTATTACACGGAAATTTTTCACTTATCTTTTATTTCCACATTTAAGAATGTATCAAATACTAATGTATCCTTAAGAATGCCAAAGATTTATCTAGGAATTAAAATTCACAAGAATACACCTTCACCCACAGTCTCCTAAACTTTTCAATAACACCCAAAGTACAGTAGATCCACTGGAGGGAGGAAAAGGCCATGGAGTGCACAGAAGGACACATCATTTCTCAGCAAAGCTCAGGACATGGCTGAGGCTCTGGTGCTCGGAAGACTCCTTACCCCAGTACCTGGGATAGTTCTAGCTAACCTGAGAGTGATTGGAATGTAGGCAGACCAGTAGCACTGGCATTCCCAATGAGGGAAGATAGTCAGGAGGGGGCAGTCATGCCCATTTGGATCATTTTATCATTGGTTGTGACAGCTTCTACTTTGAGTCCTCCTGACATTAGTATACAGTTGGAGCCTAGTTTGTTGCATGTAAGACTTGGCTAAAAATGACTCAGGGTATGTTAAGTGTGTGGACATGTACTTGTTTCTAAATGAAAATTTGTTAATTTCTTTTCTTAAGTCCTAAAAACACTGGATCATGGAAAAGTGATAATGGATGTCATCATATTTCAAAATTACTTTGAACTTATATATCATATATGTAATTTTCACAAGTTTTGTTTGTCAAAGTGTGTGCATGTGTGTGCGCGCGCACACGCGCACATGTATCTTTGTTTTTTGCTAGATGGACTTAGAAGTAGAGGGAAACAGAAGTAGAGGGAAATTGGCAACATTCTAAGTAAGGAGAGGAACATGGTATCTTTTTCTTTATAATCTTACTAGTATTTTTATTCTGATTATATAAAGACTCTTGCTTTTTAAAAATTTTACTTTCACTCATCTATGTCTAAACTTCAGAAAAATGGCCTTAAATCTGCATCCCTGACATGCTCTCTAGTGGCTGGCCTGGGAGTTCACAGTCCTGTGCTCTGGTGGTTATTAAATAACCTCAGGGAATTACTTGTTTGCTTGGTTCTTACCTTTTGGCTACAGTTTTCTTTAGGAAATCATTTTATCCCTCTGTATTCCCTATTCAGTTTTCACTGACTGTATTGCTTTTTTTTTTTTTTTTTTTTGCCTCTTGTCATAATTATCTGTAATGTTGAGTCAATTTCAAAAGTAAGCTCAGATTTGCCCTAAAGGTGGCAGAATTTCTGTGGTGGGTAAGTGAAATGATTGCTCCATATAACTTTATAAAGTGTAAAGACCTCTGAGATGAAAGGAGCTATATAAATGTAAGGCTGTCATTTTAAATTGCCATTACCGTTAGAAATTCTCAAGAGAAGCATTACTGAAATCTGGCGTATGCACCATATTAGATTGCTTAATATCATTAAAGCATGTGCAGCAAATGAAAATACCAATTTCCTCTTATATGTAGCTCATGTTTAAGGCTGTGTATCCAAAGCTAGCATGTCTCCCAGCTCATTCCAGCGTATTAATGCTCACGAAGGAAAGTGAAGTTAACAAAGTATGAAGACAATGATGTTTCTTGAGACTGGTGATTGCTTGTTTTTGTATGTATGCTTGTGAAGACAGACAGATTTGAGAAACTAAATGAAAGGAGACATGTACCAGAGAAGTTAGATATGACCAGGAAAGAAGGCTGGACAGAAACATACAGCATATCACCATGTAATTTATGTTTAGCTTTGGTCATGGGGGAACCAAGAAATAACACGTAATTTACAACAGCAGAAAAGAATTACAAGAGGAGAAAAATTACCATAACAGTGAAAATGGCCTGCCCTCTAATGTGAGACCAGCTGTTCTTGTCGACTCTGTTTGTAAGTTTGTTTTAGGAAAGGAGAATGCCCAGTGTTATTGGAGCCACGCACACCTAGCAATACTGAAATGCCAAGAAATAAGCAAGTGAGAGTGAAGGCATCAGTGGCAAATTGGAATCTAAGGCCTTTTGTGCTTGTTAAATGGTGGAATGATTATAATTGGAAAAAGTGATGTGCATTAGTTCTGAGTGAATGTACAAGAAATGACAAGCGTGTAACTTAATGATTACTTCACAACACTGAGGACTGCCTTATAGTCCCACACCAAGGAGTTCAGCCCTACAGCAGAGAAAGCCACATGCTTTCTCCTCCTATTCATGAGTATTCTCCACAGGTCACATGGAAATAACCCTGAAGTGATAAGTCTTGGCTTAGGAAGTCTGCTGCTTAAACTAGTATAAGTCACTGACAAAGAATGGCAAGATGCATTTTCTCTATTCCCTGCACCATCGCAATCGTTGGCAAGCACATGGACAAGATCTAGCTTTAAAGGAAATAGCATATGTTTGCTCTCCTAGGGAAAAAGAGGGTGTGGGAAAGTTTCCTGAAATTCAAATTGAATATTCAAATCAGTGGGAGTGTGTCCATTTTCTCTTTGCTTTACACTATTTACACATAGTATGTTGACTTTATGATAACATCCCAAATATGTATTCCAAAATTTTCTGAATGAGAAAATCTACAGTGAATGGAAACATTCGTTTGATGAAAGAGTTTAGTAAAAAGTATTGGTTTCTTCAAGCTCTTACTATTCAAAACTCTTTTTTAAAAAGGAATTTTGGAGAGGTTGTGGGTGGGAAATGAGGTTAACTACAAAGAAGCAGCTAAAGGGAATTTGAGGGCCAATAAAATAGTTCTGTATCATAGTTGTGGCGTGCGAGCATAAGTCTTTTTGGATTTGTCAAAACCATAGAACTGGACCCCACAAAGAGTGGATTTTACTATAGGTAAGCTAAAAACTGATAACTGTTCGAGGAGATAGATATGTTTACCCTAATTTAAATATTGCATAATCAATACATGTATCAAAACATCACAAGATACTTCTTAAATATGTACAGTTTTCATGTCTTTATATATAAGTTAAAATAAACCAAAATTACAAGGAAAAAATAGAAACAGATACAGGTAATTTTCAAAATGTCTTCACATTAAGAAAAAAAGGATATTCAGCATATTTACAACCAACAGCACAAAGAATAACAATATTATTAATAATAATAAATATATGAAAATTTCAAGGTGCCGCTTCTATTTTATCTTGAGAACTGATTCTGGATTTGCTGTGTAACATGAATTTAGATTTACATATTAATAAACTTGCCTGGATGACACTTTCTGAAACCCACACACTGATAATTATAGACACAGCTAAAGTACTGAGAGGAGTGTGAGGACAATATTATTCAAGAAAAGAAAACATTATGTAAGTCAAAGATACGTATAAAATCCTCTCACATGTTGTAATTTAATGGTTCAGGATTAAACAAGAGATGTGTTTAGAGTTACGCACCTTCATTATGTACCTCACAGATGCTTGGAGAGAAATTCCTTCAGCTGTCACTAGGTGGTGTGCGTTGTGACACAGAAAAATCAGGAATGCTTCATTGTGGACTATAAATGAAGACTAATGAGGAATAATACTAAGCAAAACTGGGAAATCTACAGTAGAGTTTACTTTCCACAGCTTAGGTTAAATCTTTAAAACAAACTACTATATCTACAACATATGATTCCTAAGTGCTTTTCCAACATTTCGAAAAGATGTCTTCTTCTATTATTCGAAAGGTTCAACAATATTCGGTAAGGCAAACGTTTACAATCAGGTTTTCTTGACATAAAGGAAAGAAAGTCTATTATTACCTCTTTTTTAAAAAGGTAATATTTATTTAGACATATGATTTACTGTAGAAGGGTGTAAGAGAGAGCTTTTTTCTTTTTTAACATCTATTAGTAGGATGAAGCGAAGATAGTTATGATGGAGAATATATTATCAAGACCACGTGCAAGTAATATCCTGCATATTGAGTCTAATCACCCATTTAAGTTAAAGGAAGAATTGTTAAGAATATGGAGAATCACACTCTAATGATTAGTGATGAGAATCACCTACATAATGAAATTAGTATTGAGAAACATATTTTTAGGCAGAATGATTATCTTGGGAGATGGATTAAAAGGATAATTGAAGAACAATGTAACCTTTTTCATAGTTATCAGGTTGAACTTGTTTAAGGCAATTTATCATAATAGTGTAGCTATGCCAAATCATAAAAGGACTGACCATTGCTTAAAAAGATGTTTATTACATATTAATATAGACATGTTGTCATACCAGTGAAATACTGCCAATAAAAACGTGAAGGCTAATAAGTGGAGTTAAACAATATCTCAAATTTCCTCAATAACTCTCATGAAGAAGTTGCAATTTCAAAAGAGTTTTCAGTGTTTAAAAAGTGTTTCTGAAATGGAATCACAATTTATTGGCTTAGCACATTGGTAACAACAGGAGAATCTAGTATTTAAGTTGATTTGAAATATTAACAAGGATTGCAGAATAATTTCCTTCTTTGTATATAAAACACAAATCAAATTTGTACTTTCAATTAGTCATAAAATTGGGTTGAGAGGGGAGTTTATTAACTAATTGAAGCTGGAATACAAGAAATGGAAAGATGCCTCTTGAAAAAATTTGCTTTTAACCTACAAATTCTTTACTTTTAACCTATTTTTTACTTTAAAGCAATTGTAGGTGCACAGAAAAATTGAATATAAAGTATAGAGAATTCCTATATAGTTTCCCTGCCCATTTCCCACAGCTGACTCTCATTATTTTCCTGATTATTAATGTCTTCCGTGGTTGTGGGACATTTGTTACAGTTGATGAGTCAATATTAATATATCATCTTGAATAAAATACATTTAACCTAGCAGTTCTCTGTTCCTATCATTCTTATAGTTTTTACTGAGTGTATAATACATTACCGTATTGTACTCAGCAGTTTCACCGCCCTCAAAATTCCTTGTGTCACCTATTTATTTCTTCCCTTCAATCCTCACCCCTAGCAGTCCAGTCACTGATGTTTCTACTATCTGTATAATTGTAGGTTTTCCAGAATATTATGTAGCTTGAACATACAAAATACAGCCTTTAGAAAAAGAATACTTCTTTCTCTTAGTCTATGCACTTAAGTTTCCTCCATGTCTTCTCAGAGTTCAAAAGCACAAGAGCACACTTTGTTTTGTTGTTTTGCTTGGTACTGGGGATAGAACCCAAGGATTCATTACCAGTGAGCTATACCTCAGCCCTTTTTAATGTTTATTTTTAAAATTTGAGTCAGGATTTCACTAAGTTGTCATAGCTTTCCTTGAACTTGAAATCCTCCTTCCTCAGCTTCCCAGCTAGCTTGCATTACAAATGTGCATGGCTAGGCTCATCCTCCATAGGTCTTTTATTACTGAATGATATTCCATAGTACTAATGTATCACATTTGTTTATCCATTCATCTAATAAAGGGCATCTTGATTGCTTTCAATTTTTACAAATACAAATAAAGTTTCTATAAACATTATACATAGAATTTTGTGTGGACATGTTTTCAGAACATTTGGGGATCCAGTGGCATGATTATTGCAATTATGGAAAAATTGCACTTAGCTTTGTAAGAAACTGCTAAATTGTCTTCTGAAGGGTCTGGAACATTTGGCATTCCCACCAACTATGAATGAGAGTTTTCGTTGTTCTCAATCCTTGCCAACATTTTATATTGTTGGTGTTTTGAAGGTTACCCATCCTAAGAGGTATAAAATTAACTATTTTGGTATATAGTTCTATGAATTTTAACACATGCACACATCTGTGTAACCACAGCAACCAAGACAGAACAATACTATCATAACCTAAAACTCTCTTATAAAATTCCTCTTGGATAACACTACCCTCTTCCAAACCTGGTAACCGCTTATTCATTAACCATTGCTATTCTCTTAAGATTGTTTCATATAAGTGGAATCAAACAGGATTAATAATTTGAGACTGACTTATTTCACAAGAATGATGTCCTTGAGATAATTTCTACTTATTGCAGATATCAGTTGCTCCTTTTTATTTACAAGTATTATTTCATTGTATAAATGTATCACATTTGAGTTCTCCATTTGTCTGTTGAAAACCACTTGGGTTGCTTCCAGTTGTTACTACTACAAAAAAGCTGTTAATTATAGTTAACCACAGCTTTTTGAATGAATATGTTTGCATGATTTTAGGGCAAATACGTCGGAATGGCATTACTGTGACATAGTTTTAAATTTATAAAAAACTGTCAAACTACTTTTCAGAGTGTCCTTACTATTTTCTACTCCCACTAGCAAAGAATGACAACCCCAAATCTTCTGTATCTTCTCTAGCACTTGTTATTTTCAGTATTTTTAAATTTTAGTTATTCTAATAACTATGGAGTAATATATTTTCATGATTTTAATTTTATTTTTCTCATTTGCATTAATGTGTAGAATATAATTTATGTGTTTACTTGTCTTAACTACACTGTATATGATAATGAGTGTTCAAGTCTTTTGACTTGAACCCAGGGTCTTGGATATGTATGATATCTCGAGAGCATTCCAATTATGTGTTTTGAGGAATGATTTCATATCATCTATGTTGTTGAATTTATAGATAAAGAACTACAGTTAGTACTTTCAGATTATTGATTTTTTTAAAGTTTTAAAATGTTTTTTCAATTACATGATAGATAAAAACATAAAAATTGTCCAGATTAATAAAGTGCCATTGAGTTTTCCATATATGTATAAATTATGCAAAGTTTAAATCATGTTAAACCAATCTGTCTCTTCAAACATTTATACTATCCACATGGTAAAATTTTCAGAATCATTTCTTCAAGCTTTTCTGAAGCACATGGTACTTATTCACGCTGCAGTGCTATAGTACACTAGGACTTTTTACTACTATCTACCTGTAATTGAATATCCACTGATCAATCTTCCCTCATCCCTCCCTCTTTGCTACTCACCCTGGCCTCTGGTAATAATGGGTCTTCTCTCAACTTGTATGAGACCAACTCTTTCAGATTCTGGTGAAATCATGTATACTTGTCTGTGCCTGGCTTTTTTCACTTAGTATAATGATCTCTAGCTCCCATTCAAGTTGTCACAAATGGCAAGACTTCACTCTTTTCCTAAATGCCTGAATAGTGTGCCATTGCATATCTGCATCACATTTTCTTTATCCATTCATCGCTGATGGACTCTTAGGTTGTTTCCAAATTTACTGACTCTGTATCTGCAGGATCTCTAGAATGCTCCCACCTTTCCTTCCTAATATTTTTAATTAGTGTGTTCTCCCTCTTTTTCTTAGTATAACTAGAAATTACATTGAACCTTTCCCTAAAAGGACATATTTGGAATTTATTTATTTTCCTGGTAGTTTTTCTGTTTTAGATTTCATTGATATTCTTATCCATGTTATGTACTTCTTCTGTGCACTTTGGAATACTTTCACTCTCCCTTTTCTATTTGGTCTCATAGGTTGTAAAGTTATCATTGATATACATATTTATTAATAAAAATTTCCTCTATGCATTGCTTTAGCTGCATCCCATACATTTATATATGCTAGGTTTTCATTTTTATTTTTATTTTATTTAAAAAAAAATTTTTTTAGTTGTAGGTGGACACAATTCCATTTTATTTTATTAATGTGGTGCTGAGGATCAAACCCAGGGCCTCACACATGCAAGACAAGTGCTGTACCACTGAGCCCTGGCCCTAGCCCCTCATTTTTATTAAGATAAATAATCTTCTAAATTTGCTTGGGTTCAATTTTTGTCTAATATCATATAAAAATTGTATTTTGTTTTCAAATATTTAGAAATTTTCATGTTAATTTTTTGTTAATCTCCACCATTTTATATTAGTATTACAATAACTTTGTAATAGAAACAATATTTTGTATCTTTTAATTAAAATTTATTAAGGTTTGTTTATAACCTAGGATATCTTTGATATTGGTGTTGAATTTTTCCAGGCATTTTTGGAAGGAATGTGTATTTCAGTTATTCTTGGACAAGGTATTCTATAAATGTTAGTTACATCCACTTGTTTGTTGGTGGTATTTTGTTGTTCTACATCCTTTTTTATTTTGTGTTTATGATTTCTATTAATCAGTTTCCAATTTATAATGATGTTTTCTACTTCTCTTTTCAATTCTGTACATTTTTGTTTCATGTATTTTGCAACCCTACTGTTAGGTGTGTAAATATTGAAGATCACTGTGTCTTGCTTGAAATTAATAATTTTATTATTATGTAATATACCTCTTTATCCTTAGTTATTATCTTTGGTCTAAAGTCATCTTTCTTTGATATTAACACAATCACTTCTGTTTTGTTGTTGTCAACAGTGTTGCATGGTATATCTCTTTCTATACTTAAAACTATTGACTTACTTACACCATTATATTTGAAATTAGTTTGTTACAGTAATTTCTTTTTATCCTTTGTTTAGGATATTATTTAGTGTAATTATTGTATTTTTAAATTTAGTCTATAATTTAATTATTTGTTTTCTGCATGTTCCCTTCTGCTTTACCAATCTTTCCCATTTTCTATCTCTTTTAGGTTATTTGAAGTTTTTTTTTTTTTTTTTAGTATTCTGTTTTACCTAATTTGTTGTGACTTTGAATATAATACTATATAGATTCTCTAGTGGCCACCATATTGCAATAGTTACTTGTTTTAATAATCTACATAGAGTCAGCATGCATCAGCCCAAGTAGCATGTAGACATTTTACAACATGAAAGTCTCTTTACTCTCTTTTGTTATGCTATCACATATATCACAGAAACATGTAGTAAAGCTCTCATCATCCAAGGTTATAATTTTTCTTTCAACCATAAATATATAAAGACTTAAGAGAAGAAGAACTGTTGATTATATTTACCCAGATTCTTGCCATCATGATTGCTCTTCCTTCATCCCTTATAAATTAAAATTATTTCTGGTATCATTTCCCTTCTGGTTTGAAGAATTTATATTGCACTTCCATTAGAGTAAGCTTATTAGTAATGAATTCTTTTAGTTTTCTTTTAAAGGGGAATTTAAACTTTTCTTATTCACTTCTAAATGATATTTTCATTGCATGTTGAATTCTGGGTTGACAGTTCTATTTTTCAATACTTCAAATATGTCAATATACTGTCTACTCTGCATGTTTTAAGATGAGGAAACTGTAGTCAACTTGATTGTAAATTCCTTGACATAAGAGTGAAAATCCACATCATGTACACCAAAAGAATGGGATCCTAATTAGAATGTTATACTTCATCCTCGTTGTTAATGGTTTGGATGTTAATGGTTTGGATGTGAGGTGTCTCCCAAAAGCTCACATGTGAGATACTGCAAGAAAGTTCAGAGGAGAAATAATTGGGTTATAAGGGTTCCAACCCAATTAGTGATTTAATACTCTCATAGGGTTTGATTTTGTGTTTACATTTAAGTAGTAAATGTAAAGGTAAGGTATAGCTAGAGGAGATGGGAATTGAGATGAGTTTTGGGGATACACACACACACACACACACACACACACACACACATATTTGTATCTAAAGAGTGGAGTCTCTCTCTCTGCTTCCTGATCACTGTGATGTGCACTGCTTCCCTCTGCCATCCTCTCCCACCATGCTATTCAGTCTCACCTCCAGCCTTATGGAACAGAGTCAGCTTCTATGGAAGAAGACCTCTGAGACCTTGAGCCCTCAAATAAATTATTCCTCCTCTATAATTGTGCCTATTGGATCCTTTAGTTGCAGCAGTAAAAAACTAACTACAACTCATATATAATATGTCAAAATATAGTCTACTGTCACGTATATCATAAAAGAACAAATAATTAAAAATAATATAATTAAAAAAGAACTACTTTTCTTGAATTCTTATTTGTAACATGGAAAACTTCTAGATACATGTTAATTAACTAGATATATAATTGAAACCAAATATATACCATATAGTGGTCGTTATGTGGGGTGTTCATATATTTTATTTAAGCCATAACAATTTTGAGCAGATTGTGAGTAGATTTTTTTTAAATTACTTTAGAATAACAGACAAACCAGTATCAGAACTGATGGTCACCCAAATTTTAGTGAATTTTTCCTTGCAGGGAGGGAAAAACATGAAAACCTTATAGATGTTTATCACTCCTTCTTCAAAGAACAGTAGCATTAATGTGAAAGTGATCCTTCCCCATCCAATGTTTCTAATTTTTAATAAATATAACTATATATCTACAGATTCTGCCCAGCAATAATTGATTAGATAAGGTAGGAACCCCAACCCAGGTCTATCATGTAACCTCACCCTTTCAGGTAAAATCAGATGACTCAAGGATAGAGTTCTGATGACCTTCGTTATCACAATTTTGAAAACTTGTTTGATTTCAAATAAGACTCAGGCAATGGGATGTAGTTGTATTCTGGCAATTAAACTAAGTAACCACCAAGCTTTTGGCTTTATCCTCTGGCATTTGAAGGTAAGATCTATTTACTGCCAGAGGAAAAGAAGCAAAAAAAAAAAAAAAAAAAAGTCAAAGAGTGTCTGCTGGTAGCAGTTGGCTTCTAATTACCACTCACCTCCATGTGTTGACTCTGTCTCTTGGCTTCAATGCATGAACCAATCGGTCCTCTTTTTGCCTAGGTAAAGTTTGTTTGGCTTTCAGCCACTTACAATTGAATTTTTTTTTTCTCTTGGGTCTTTAAAATATGTTTAATGATTGAATGAAAAGTTATAACTTTGGTGATGAGATCTTTAATTTATGCTTTTTTTATGTATATGTGAGCATGTGTTGAGCAAGAAGCTGTTCTATCATAGTGCACTGAAAGAACAATAAACTAGTAATAGGAAAACAACTACATAAGCCATAAGTATTTATCTTTTATGCCTTAGCATTATTGTATTTATGAATAATATAATATTATCATATCCTACATCTTTTATAATACTCCTATCATTGTAAAGTCTTAAGTTTATATTCTCAATGATGTTTATTAAGCATGTTAATTCTAAGAAGGTAAAATACGCAGATGTTAAAGTTACTGTGTACATTGACTATTCCATATTCTTGAAGATGCTTGTTATTTGATGAAACATTGTGTAGGAAATATGAAAGTTTCAATTGTTAGTCCAACAAATATTTATAGTCCCTCCATGCTATCCAGATAGGTAAAAAACAACACAGAAAAGGTCACTACACCGAGAAAATTACAGAAAACTGTATGGGATGAGCAATAAACAAGTAAACAAATTAATAAGCAATAGATAGTAGTATATAACTATCCATTCGTCTATTGAAGGGCATCTAGGTTGCTTCCACAGTCTTGCTATTGTGAATTGTGCTGCTATGAACATCGATGATGTAGCAGTGTCCCTGTAGCGTGCTCTTTTTAGGTCTTTAGGGAATAGACCCAGAAGGGGAATAGCTGGGTCAAATGGTGGTTCCATTCCCAGCTTTCCAAGAAATCTCCATACTGCTTTCCAAATTGGCCGCACCAATTTGCAGTCCCACCAGCAATGTACAAGTGTACCCTTTTCCCCACATCCTCGCCAGCACTTGTTGTTGTTTGATTTCATAGTGGCTGCCAATCTTACTGGAGTGAGATGGTATCTTAGGGTGGTTTTGATTTGCATTTCTCTGACTGCTAGCGATGGTGAGCAGGTGTTGGTAATTGCTATAGAGAGCTAATCACACAGGGTAATGGGACAGTGTGACTGAAGTGGAAGATTGACGGAATTTCCACTGGGGAGTTAGGAAAGACTTCTGCAGGAGAGCCAGGCACACACAGAATGTTGAGAAGGAGTCAACCTTTGGAAACATCTGACATCACAAAACTGGAGTAAACTGGATGACCAGGGAGCTAAAGAAGCTGAGTTATAAGGAGAATGGGTGTGATACAACTTAATATCACTGTTTCCTGGACTAAGAGAAGAGAGGAACAGAGGAGAAATTTGAGAAATAAGAAAATATGGTGTGATTACGTTAGTGTTACCCTTCTTTACCTAGGGGAGAACTAAATGTTATCTCCTGAGTATGTAAAGTGACTCAAAATATAAAGGACTTTCCCTGCTAAACCATTTTTCCTCCTCCCTATTTGGTTTTCAGCTGTTCCTGCCTCTGAGAAAAGAGGTATAAAAGCAGCTAAGCGTCTGCTCATTCCTCTGAAGCCAGAGGTACTTGTAGTTTGGAAGACATTTTATTTCATCTCTTTTTTAACTTTTTAAAAACTATTTCTGAAGAGGGTAGCTAATAATAAGATAGATAGGTGGACAGCAGGGAGTTAACTAAAATGTTCAAAATAGCTCTGAGTACAATCACATTTAAAAATAGAGAGAACAGGCCAGGAACAAAACCCCACTCACTCAGTATATCTGGTTCAGATGTAGCTAATGTCCCTATTTAGCATCTTCAAGTTGCTCACACTTTCCTCACCAACCTAAGAATGTGCCTCTAGCACTCTATAGCCTGCCAAGTCCAAGGACATGGGAAAGTGAAGTATCAAACAAATGGAGGATGAAAGGTGCTGAAATCATCTTTTTAGAATATTGCCAAAAAGCGGCTTGAGATTCTAGGGTGCTAATTGCTAAAATATGTGTTGCTTCTGAATTCATTCTGGGCTTATGACCCACTAACCAAAAGGTAAGAATGATTTTTTTTTAATGAAATGAAAAGAATGGTGGTAAAAGAGAGCAATGTAAGAAAGTATTTTACCCAATCCTTCCTGGAAAGCTGCAGTATATGAAAAGAAGTTTATTTTGGATGTGCCATATGGCTAAACACATTAAATTTGACCACCAAAGGAATTAACTTCTTTACTGATTTTTTACTTCGAGTCTTCTCTGAAGAAGGATGTATGAGCTGTGATCTTGACAGTAAGGAATTTTAGGTACCTAGTTTGAATTTATTGTCTTTCATATCATTGCATTTCAAAATTAACTTTTCTAAAAAGCTGTTTGTGGAGGTAGTTGCACAATCCTGTAATCCCAGCACAATCCCATAATCCCAGTTATTCAGGAGGCTAAACAAAGAGAATTGTGAGTTCAAAGTCAACCTGGGTAACTTAGTGATCTCCCATTTCAAGAAGAAGAAGAAGGAGAAGGAGAAGGAGGAGGAAGAGGAGGAGGAGGAGGAGGAGAAGGAGGAGAAGAAATTATTTATGATTTCAGTCTTACAACAATTGTTTAGAACAAGTGAAAGTCTATGTTTTTTCTGTAGATGAAACTGAGGCGTAAATAGCTGGAGTAAATTGTCGTAAAATCAAGTCTCTTCACACTCAACTTCCTCATCACTAATCTTAAAAGACTTTGGGATATATTACAAAAAGAAGTAGGTGAAGCATATTTTCATATTTTAAAGAAAGCTTTAGTTAAATGACTTTTTTGAAGTAAATTATCAGAACTTTAAGAAAGGAGTAGGATGTGATAAGGGTACCTTCAGCTTTATGAATTTAATGGTGTGGAGGAATTTGCAAACTGCAATCACCTAGATGCACCATGTATACATACATATAGTCACTATATATATATATATATATGAATATGAATATGAATATATATATTCATATTCAGTTGCAATCAAACAGAAATCTAAATGTTACCAATCAAATACACATGAATGTTTTACATCCTTTTATGTGTGATGTTTCCTACTTTCTTATGACTTATGTAGCATTTCCTCATGCAAGGCCTGATTCTAAAACTTCACTTTTTTTTTAATATCACACCTTTCCAAAATAAAATTTTAAAATTAATTAGATAAAATGGTATATAAAATGATTGAAACAACTTCTTATTGTCCATAATTATTAAGTTTATTTTTTCAGCTATAAAACAATTCATTTTTAATTTTTTTAAATTTGTTTTAACTAGTTATACATGACAGTAGAATGTATTTATGCTCTTTGACATATCATACACATATGGGATATAATTTCTAATTTTTATGAGTGTACATGTTTATAGAATCATATTGGTCATGCAGGCATATATATATAAATTATATATGTGTGTGTATATATATACACACACACACACACATACACACACATAAAGTAATAATGTCTGTTTCATTCTACTGTCTTTTCTATCCCCACATCCCCTCCCCTCCCCTTCCTGCACTTCCCTCTACCTAATCTAAGGTAAAGCTATTCTTCTTTAGTCCCCAACCCAGACCCTGCCTTACTGTGAATTAGCATCCATGTGTAAGAGAAAACATTCAGCCTTTGGTTTTTTAGGATTGCTTATTTTGATTAGCATGCTATTCTCCAATTCCATCCATTTATTGGCAAATGCCATAATTTCATTCTTCTTTAAAAATGAGTAATATTCCATTGAATACATATACCACATTTACTTTATCCATTCATCTATTGAAGGACACCTAGGTTGGTTCCATAATTTAGCTATTGTGAATTGAGCTACTGTAAACATTGACGTGTCTGCATTACTGTAGTATGCTGAATTTAAGACCTTTGGGTATAAACCGAGGAGTGGGATAGCTGGGTCAAATGGTGGTTCCATTCCTATTTTTCTGAGTAATTTCCATACTGCTTTCCATAGTGGTTGCACCAATCTGTAGTCCCTTCAGCAATGCTTGAGTGTACATTTTCCCCCACATCCTCGCCAACATTTATTGTTGCCTGAATTCCTGATGGATCTTCTAGATATACAATCATGTCATCAGCAAATAGTGATAGTTTGAATTCTTCTTTACCTATTTGTATCCCTTTAATTTCTATCTTTTGTCTAATTGCTCTGGCTAGAATTTCAAGGATAATGTTGAATAGAAGTGGTAAAAGAAGATGTACTTGTCTTGTTCCAGTTTTCAGAGGTCATGCTTTCAATTTTTCTTGATTTAGAATGATGCTGGCTTTGGATTTAGCATATATAGCTTTTACAATGTTGAGGTACAGTCCTACTATTCCTAGTTCGTCTACTGTTTTGAACATGAAGGTGTGCTGTATTTTGTTAAAAGCTTTTTCTTCATCTATTGAGATGATATGATTCTTGTTTTTATGTCTAATAATATGATGAATTAACATTTTGAATGTACATGTATTAAACCAACCCTGCATCCATAGGATTAACCTCACTTAATTATGATGAAATATCTTTTTAATATGTTTTTATGCAATTTGCCAGAATTTTATTGAGAATTTTTGCATCTGCGTTCATCAGGGTTATTGGTCTGAAGTTTTCTCTCCTTGATGTTTGGTATCAGAATGATATTAGCCTCATAGAATGAGTTTGGAAAGATTCCCTCCTTTTCTATTTTATGGAATATTTTGAGGAGTATTGATATTAATTCTTCTTTGAACGTCTTGTAGAATTTGGTTGAGAATCCATCCGTTCCTGGGCTTTTCTAGGTTGATAGGCTTTGATGGTGTTTTCTATTTAATTGCTTGAAATTGATCTTTTTAAATCATGTATGACCTCCTCATTCAGTTTGCATAGGTCATATGTCTCTAGAAATGTCTTCGATATTTTCTATCTTATGGAATATAAATTGTCAAAATAGTTTCTACTGATCTTCTGTATTTCAAACAGATCCATTGTGATATTTCCTTCTTAATTTTGTTTTTTAGTAATTTGAGGTTTTTCTCTTTTTCTCTTTTTCTCTTCATTAGTATGGCTAGGGGGTTATCTATTTTATTTATACTTTCAAAGGACCAACTTTTGTCAATGTTTTCAATCGTTTCCTTTGTTTTGATTTCATTGATTTCAGCTCTGATTTTAAATGTTTTCTGTCTCCTACTGCTGTTTGTGTTAATCTGTTCTTTTTCTAGGGCTTTAGATATAGTGTTAGGTCATTTGTTTGTTGACTTTTTATTCTTCAAATGAATACACTCAATGCAATAAATTTTCCTCTTAGTATTGCCTTCATAGAGTCATAGAGATTTTCATATGTTGTATCACTGGTCTCATTTACCTCTAAGATTTTTTTTATTTCATCCTTGATTTATTTTACTATCCATTCGTTGGTCAATAGTGTATTATTTTGTCTCCATTTGTTACAGTAGCATTTTTTTATTTTATCATTGATTTCTAATTTCATTCCATTTTTGTCTGATAGAATTCAGGGTATTAGCTCTGTTTTTTGTTTGTTTGTTTGTTTTGTATTTACTATGAATTGCTTTGTGGCATACTTTCTTCCTAGCAGCCAGGTGCTGAGAAAGTATATTTGTTTGTTGATGGATGAAATATTTTATATAAGTCTGTTAAGTCTAAATTATTGATTGCATTATTTAGTTCTATAGTTTCCTTATTTGGTTTTTGTTTGAAAGATCTGTCTAGTAGTGAGAGAGTCATGTCACTCAGTATTATTGTATTGTGGTCTGTTTGACTCTTGAAATTGAGAAGGGTTTGTTTGATGTACATAGATACCCATTGTTTGGGGCATAAATATTTATAATTTCTATGTTCTGCTCATATATACTTCCCTTAAAATGTATGAAATGTCCTTCTTTGTCTCTTCTGATTAACTTTGGTTTGAAGTCTACTTTATCTGGAATGAGAATAGAACTCCTGCTTGTTTATGTAATCCATAAGAGTGATAAGTTTTTTCCCAACCTTTCATCTTTAGCCTGTAGATGTCTTTGCCCATGAAATGAGTCTCTTGGAGACAGCATATTGTTGGGTCTTGCTTTTTAATCCATTCTGTCAATCTATGTCTTTAGATTGATGAGTTTAGGCTATTAACATTCAAGGTTATTATTATTATTATTGATTTGTATTCCCTGTCATTTTGATTTATTTCTGGTTTTGAGTTGTCTTAGATTCTCCTTTGGTTGAATGTTCCTTTAGTGTAGATCCTCCCTTTGCTGGTTTTCACTTCAACCTCATGGAATATTTTATTGAGTATGTTCTATAATATAGGCTTTCTAGTTGGGAATTCTTTTAATTTTTGTTTATCATGAAAGGTTTTAATTTCATCTTCACAGCTGAAACTTAACTTTGCTGGTTATAATATTTTGGTTGGTATCCATTTTCTTTCAGAGCTTGAGCTATATTATTCCAGGACCTCCTAGCTTTGAAAGTCTAGGTTAAAAAATAAGTTGAGATCCAAATTGGTTTCCTCCTATACATAATTTGATTTTTTTTCCTTTCACAGCCTTTAAGATTTTATCTTTATTCTGTGTGTTAATCATTCTCATTATAATATGTCCTGGTATGGGTCTGTTGTGATTTTGTGCATTTGAGTCCTATAGGCTCTTGTATTTGATCTTCCATTCTATTCTTTAGGTTTGGGAAATTTTCTGCTATTATATCATTAAAAAGATTGTACATTCCCTTGGTTTCTATCTCTGCTCCTTCTTATATTCCAATAAATCTTAAATTTGGTCTTGTCATGTTATCCCATAATTTTTGGATGTTCTGTTCATGATTTCTTACCATCTGCTCTGCATGGTCAACTCTACTTTCAAGATTATATATTTTGTCTTCATTGTCTGAATTTCTCTCTTTCAACCAGTCTTGTCTGTTGGTGATGCTTTCTGTTGAATTTATAATTTGGTTTACTGATTACTTCTTTTTGAGGATTTCTGCTTTTTTTTTTTTTACAATATCTAATTCTTTATTGAAGTGGTCTTTCACTTCATGTGTTTTTTTCTTTTATTTCACTACTTTTACTCTCCTTTATTTCACATATAAATTTAACTATGTACAATATGAACTCCTTTTGGGACATTTCTTCTACTGTGTTATCAGTGGCTTCTGTTGTTGAAGCATCTTGGTTTGTTTGGGGTGCTTTTTTCCCTTGTTTTTTCATGTTGTTAATGTGTTTTCCAATCTAGAAGTATGGATCTAAGTCATTACAAATTCTATCTATAGACCTATGGTGTCCCTGAAGGTTTCTAGCACCTCAGCTTTAGTGGTGAGACCAATATCAACAGCACCTAGTAGAAACAATATATAGTCTTAATCTTAATAGCTCCCACTAAGGCATCTACTGCTTCCTTACATTAAACCAAAAAGCTGAGTTCAATAACTATTTATAGTATAAACAGAAAATTTGTTAAAATGGTTTATAATTTCAAATGGTGGACAAGAGAACAGAGGTAGTGTGGTATGCGATGTTCTTGAAAGAGGAAGAGAGAAGCTAGAAGTAAAAATTCATAGGAAGAGTGGAAGAAGAGCCAATAGAGATTGGCTATTGGTTGGAGAAACATTGGAGAGAAAATCCAAGAAAACAGAAAGAGAGAGGAAGGATATAAACAAAGAGAAAAAAAATACATACTTGAGAATACAACAAAAATGCAAAACACCATTCATATATCATTGAATTCACACACTATACATATGAATTCATATACAGTTGTGATGGAGCAAACAGAAACCTAAGTATTACCAATCAAATATACATGAATGCTTTATATCCTTTATGTGTGATGCTTCCTACTTTCTTATGACTTCTGTAGTGTTTCCTCATACAAGGCCTGATTCTAAAACTTCACTTTGAAAATCACACTTTTCAAAAAAAAAAAAAAACTTTTAAATTAGATAAAATGGTAAATAAATTGGAAAAATTCTTATTATCAATAATTATTAACTTTATATTTTCATTAGTTCTGTGCTTAAAATTTATTTCAAAGATAGAAAGTTTGGTCTTTGGCTTAAAAAGTTTTACAGAAAGATATTTGGTTGAGAGATATCTATATATTCATACCTGGGTCCACAATTTCTGCTCCTGATACATTATAACATGAGATAAAAGTTGAAAACGAAGACCTCAAAATACACATATTTATGGTTGTGTATGTGTATGTGTATGTGTATGTTATTTATTTATTTATTTATTTATTTATTTATTTATTTATTTATTTATGGAGGCAAACAAAAAAAAATGCAAATTGAAAGTGGAATTGAACTCAAAAGTCTACTGCACTCAGAGGCCTAATGCACTCAGATGCCTGGCTACCAGAAAATGTGTGAGTTAAAGGGGTTCTGAGGCAAGAAAACAGGGAGTAAAACCAGAATTTATCATTTCAAGTCAGGAGCTCAAATAAGAACTCATAAAATGAGGTGAGAGGTATTAAGATGGAATTTTAGTTCCTCACCCGGGAAGGTAGAAGGACAGTGGGACACAGATATAACATCATGACCAAGAATATACAAAACTGTATACCTCCTCCTTTGAAATATTTTCTGGGTGCTTAATATCTCTGCAGACTAGGTAATATGCAAGGGTCAGTAAAAAACTTAATTTTGGACCAGGAACCCTGTGAGTTACCTGAAGTCAATCATAAACTAGTCAGTAGAAAGGGAGATTAGGGGGTGAGGTACCAGGAGGTTGAGGAAGAAAATAATCAAATTTAACCAAAATAAGTCTGAAAACATACATCTCAAATGTGTGGATGCACCTTTAAAAAGACTAAAACATACCAAATATTTTATCTCTAGATCTTTACCAATTAATGTACAATCCTTGGACCAGAAGCCTTAGCATCACCTGGGAGCTTACTAGAAACAGAATCTCAGGCATCAACCCAGACTTACTAAATTAAAATTTACATTTTAATATAAACACCAGGAAACTCATATGTACAATAATGTTGGAAAAGTGCTGCTGGAGAAGAAAATATATTTATACAACTGTCTGACAAATACTTTAAATACGATTAAATCATTCTGAAAGCTGAAGGAAGCAAGTTTCATTTTAAAAAGAGCAAATAGAAGCTATGGGTGTAGCCTCAGTGGCAGAGAGGGAACTTAGTATGTATGAGGCCCTGAGTTCAATCCTCAACATATAAATAAATAAATAAATCAAGAAATGAAGAAACAAAAAGAGGCAAACTATATAGAGTCTGTTGGATATTAAAAAGAAGTCTTGGGCTGGGGATGTGGCTCAAGCGGTAGCGCGCTCGCCTGGCATGCGTGCTGCCCGGGTTCGATCCTCAGCACCACATACCAACAAAGATGTTGTGTCCCCCGAGAACTAAAAAAAAATAAATATTAAAAATTCTCTCTCTCTCTCTCTCTCTCTCTCTCTCTCTCTCTCTCTCTCTCCCTCCTCTCTCACTCTTAAAAAAAAAAAGATTAAAAAGAAGTCTTGAATGCAGAAACTTTGGGGAAAGGGGAGGGAGGGTGAGGAGGGTGCATGGGAGCAGGAAAGATGGTGGAATGAGATGGACATTATTACTCTAGGTACATAGACTGCACATAGGGTATGATGCTATATCATGTATAACCACAGAAATGAAAAGTTGTGCTTCAATGTGTACAATGAATCAAAATGCATTTTGCTGTAATTTATACCTAATTGAATTGAATAACTAATTTAAAACAAAAAAAAGTCTTGAAAGAGAGAAAGGGAGGGAGGGAGGGAGGGAGGGAGAGAGAGAGAGAGAGAGAGAGAGAGAGAGAGAGAGAGATTGATTCAAATAAAAGCAACAGACTGAGACAATCTAACTTACTTTCAATTAGAGTTCTGAGGCTGAAAGTAATAGTCAAGTATAATTTGTTTAAGTCGTGTTTGTAGATTAATTTTCAGAGTTAAAAACAAATGTAATATATCTTGAGTACCAAAAAGGACCAATATAATTAAGCCACATTCAGAAACATTGTAGTTAATCTTCAGAATATTACTGACAAAGAGAAAATCTTAAAAACCAAAAAGAAAAGTTGTGTGTGCCACATATGTGCCATCAGTAACAGATGACAGAAAACAAAGGATCAACAGCTCCCATGTGGTGAGATGACATCACTGACACCAAATGAAGAGAATTTCATTACTCTTCTCAATCCTTTTCTTTTTCTATAATCATACCATAGGCCACATAACTTTGCAATTTGTCCCAGTGAACAAGTAAAGTGTTTTTCACTGGTTTCTACATGCAGCAATATGACTGGTTGTGGCCAATACATTATGTTGGAAGTATTAGTATGCCAGATGTAAGCCTGGGTTTTAAGCCACCTTCCTTACTCTTATGTATTTCTGCCAACTTCATGATAAATCATGAAGGTCCAGGATCTCTTGCTGGTTACACAAGGAAGATGAGAGACCTGGGATGCATGAAGCACACCTTCCACAGCTAATCTATCATATTCTCTGATGCATGAGCTAAATGATGGCTTATTATAGTCTTCCAATGAAATTGTGTGTCTGCTACGTTGCAACAACAAATCAATTTACACCCACATATAATGCAAGAATAATCACAAAGATATTTCACACAGCAAAGAGCTTATCACCAATAGTTCCTCACCAAAGGTCTAGTAAAGTAGGATGCAGAAAAAAAAAGGGACACCACAAACAATGATAAAACATGAGACAAAAGAAACAGTGAGCACAAGTATTCATAAAATACTAATAACTTTAACAATGAGTATTTTTAAAGGTAAAATTAAATTCTAATGATGAGAACAAGATTGAACTTTTTGGTGTTCAGTTGGTAAACTATGTTGAAATCTATGTTGTATGAAGAAACAGAATGGAAATACTGAATAATTTTGAATTTCATGAGAAAACTTAAAGTTACCATGTGTTATGGTTCAGATATGGTTGTCCCTCCAAAATTCAAATGTTAAAGGCTTGATCCCCAGGGCACCTGTGTTCAGAGGTAGGGCTTTTGTTCAGAGGTAGGGCTTTTTGTGAAGGCTCTGACTTCATCAGTGGACTAATCCATTGATAAATGAATAGACAGCTTGAGATGTCAAAACTGTAGGTGTGTAGGGTGGGGGCATTTGTTGAAGGAAGTAAGTCACTGGGGGTATATCCTTCAGGGCATTTCTTGTCATTGGCCTCCTTCTCTCTTCCTCTCTTAAAGCCATGAGCTGAACAACTTTCCTTTACCATGTGTTTCCACTGTTATTTTACCTCACCTCAGACACAAAGCAATGTGGCCAGCTGACTATCAACTGAAATCTCTGAAACTATGAGACAAAATTCGTGTCAGGTGCATTGATCACATCAATGAAGAGCCAACTAGCACAACATGAATATAAAATATAAAAAATAAAAAATTTGCCTGGAGTTCTTCCAAAGAAAACTGAAAAGGAATATATGGAAAGAACTATGAAAATCTACTTCAATAAAAGATGTAAAAGAAAAAAAAATACATAATCACATCAAAGGAATAATTTTTAAAAAGCCACCATATTATATAATAGAAGTAAGCCTCAATTCTTGTAAAAACTTTAAAAATCTTCTACTAAAAATTTAGATAATTGGTCTGCCAATTAATATGCATAAATCTCACTAGTTAACAGGGAAATACATGGAGATAATGGAAACAAAATAATTATTTAAAAAAAAACTCAACACAGGCAAAAATGTTTAAATCAAACAGTATAATGTATTGATGAGGATTTGGGGATATTGAGATTGCTTATATACCGCTTGTGAGAGTGCTGAGTCAGCCATTCTAAGACCAGTTGGAATAGCTAGTAACACTGCTGATTAAGCAATTCCACTTCTTGGACCACACAGAAGAGAAACTGAAGTACATATGCACAGGAATTAGCTAATGAATGCTTGTTGCAGCATGATTAATAAAAGAAAATTTGTGAATAAATATGCATCAATAGGAAAATAGGTAAGCTTTTTTTCTTTCATTCATATGATAAATTTTATATGGCAGTTGAAATGAATGGACCAGAGACCATCTGTACCGTTTTGATTGAAGTTTAAAACATAATGTGGATAAAAAATCTAATTTTATAATAATATACATGTATAATGAATACAACTATATAATATTTTGAAACTGCTTGCTCTTTATTAATATATAAAAACATACATTCAGGACAATCATTTTATCTGATAAAGAAGGAAATGAATTTGAGGAGGTGATCATAGGAGCTTCACTTGTACCTGTAAAATTTTATTTTAATAATTTTCCTTTTTCAGTAAATTTGACCAATTCCCAATTTTTGAAAGGAGCAGTAAAAGGTAAGAAAAGTCATAAATATAAAAATGGCTATTTTTGTATTACCTTATTCTTTTTGGAAAAATATAATATTGACTTTAAGTATGAAACATCTAATAATGTCTCCTATTTATAAAAATATTTATATTGGGTGAATTTAGTGCATAAAAGAACATGTCAGGCATGTCATACAACAGTGAACAAGAATGACACAATTCTCATTCCACAAAGCAATATCTAGAAATATTTTAATAAAAATATAGTTTTCAGAATAGTTGTCCTGAACATTTTGAGGATCAGCAGTCCTTTACAAAGTTATTCACTCATTCAGCAACTATTATATTCTGTCATATACTGGACACTGTTTTTAGTTTTCAGGATGTAGACGTAAACATCATCATTAATGATAATCATTTTAGTAATGTTAATGGGAATAATACCTAACATTTAATAAGTACTCATTACTTTAGAAACATAGTACAAGTCATTCACCCATGTATACTTAATTCTGGCCAAAACCCAGAGAAGAAAATAATATCACTGTTTCCAATTCATAGATGTTTCATTTCATTTTTATTTCTGAAAGCCAGCTTTGTGTATCTAGAACCATTTGAAACAGCCAACCTCCTCAGATTTGGGAAGAAAAACATCCTCAACCACTTCATATGCTCTAACATTCTATGTGCTGGAGTTTAGTTTGTGTGTGTGTGTGTGTGTGTGTGTGTGTGTGTGTGCCCTACCCCAGCAGATCAACTTTTACTGAGCCACAAGACCTATGAGCTCAGAAAATATTCATATTTATGCATTTTTTTCTGTATGTACACCACAGGCCTGTGGAGATATCCTGGTACTTTAGTTGATTTCAAGTACACCTTGGAGCTAAAAGTGGCACAAGGTATACTACTATCTTCAGAAAGTGAAGAATCAGCATGTTATTGCAACTAGAGTAAGTTTTATATCAAAATATGACTATAGAATTCTCTTGGAGAGAGGACCAGATCTTTCTTTTCAATATTACAAGATGATAGAATGGATCAATATTTGTCTCAATTTTGGTTGAGGCCCAACAATAAATAGGTAGCATCAATGCCTAAATTCAAAATGAGATGTTCAAGCCCTAATTAAGGCCTCCAAGGGAGGTGGTTCTGAGTAAGAATGAGTTCTGTTCACTGAACCCCACTTCTAGTCTTTAAACAATGTTAGATAAGTAGGAAGAATGAAGTTGGGAATTAGAGGGAATGTTCTTGAAATATAGTGATGTGCAGTCATTCCACCACCCCATTATTATAGAAGAGGGAATGGCCTCTCCGTCCCCATAACCTAAGGGACAAGGGTTTCAAAATGCCCCTTCAGTGAGCTTGGCTAGGGTCTCAGGACCTTCCCTGAAAAGCCTTCCTGAAGGGAAGAGAACTAGCTGGCTGGTGTCTTTGAAGCATGGTACAGTGGGAAATGGCAGCTCTGCTGGGATGCCTGAGGATCATGGATGAGCCAGGGCTTCCCATCAGTGCATGTAAGCATCAAAGCAGAGAGACAGCTTGTCCTCAAGTTAAATGGACTCTTCCTAAGTGCAGCCCTTGGTTGAAGGGAAACAGAAAAAGATCATGTGGAGTAGTGCACAGGAAAATGGGGGATTTGCAGAGTAATAGTAAGCTGGGCAAATCCTTTGCCTGAATTACAGAAATTAAATAGATCAGAAGTCTCCAGAACTGAATGATCCTCCAAAGAACTTGTGAATATCACATGAAAGAAGAAACTGTTCAAATTTAAAGCATCTGCTGTGCTAGAGGAAACTAATGCCGAATTACGTGGTTTCCAATCATGGCCAGTCTCTGCTGCCCTCATCCACTTTCAACACTGGAGGAGGTAGAGCTGTTCACCATGAAGGAAGGGGACAGGACTGAGGTGTTGGGTCAAACAGGGCTTAACTCCCAGCTTTCTGCCCTCAGTAGACACTAAAATGGGCTTGGAAACATTTACTGTAAGATGAGCTAAAAGTACAGAATTTTTTGATTTTTGAATTGTCTACGTTTTGTGATTTAAAAATGGTTATTGGGCTCATTTGGTAAAGTGCTTGCCTCCCATGTACAAGGCCCTGGGTTCAATCCCCAGGACCACTAAAAAAAATAAAAAGGTTATTATGTGAAAGAAATCATAAAACTCCATGGGATTTCTGTTAGAATTCACTCAGGAACAGAAAATGAGCCCATAGAGAGGGTTTGAGTGAGCAGTGGAGTAGGAGATGGCAATGGGAGAAGAGAAAAAATATTATTTCTTTATGTCTCTTTGAGTTTTGCTTGTTCAGTCAACTGGCTGCATGATATGTTTGACAGGTTGTTTAAAGAAGGGTAAGCAAGGCTCTGTAGATGTCTGGGGCTGTCTGAAGAGCAACTAGCAGGAAAGTCTAAGGAATTTTTAAGAACAAGGGTGCCTAGGATTTATTTTCCAGTTTGGGGGGATATTTTACTGTGATAGAAAAAGACTAATATGCCCAGATACTGAGTAAAACCCTGCTCCTTCTGCATTATCATTTTCCTAACTGATAAGGGAAACTACCACAGTTCATATGTTTGGATAATAAAGGAAGAGCCATAAGAGACCAACTGTGGAAATTTATATCCAAGTGGAAGCAAGGAACCCAAAACAAGATGTGACTAGAAAAACTGAAGACTCAGGAAATCCTTGATTTTTACAATTATTTTATTAATAGGGAGTAGCTACCAGGTTTCCAGCAGCATATGATGAGAGCATAAGTATTATCTTTCAAAGGTAAAGATTGAACAAAAAACTGAAAAATTTAAGCACATCCAAGTGATTTCCACCTTTATTAGATTATATAGAAAGTATCAGAGAAACTATTTAAATTAATAGAACACATGTTAATACATACCCTTATAGCTGGGCACGATGGCACACACCTATAATCTTAGAGGCTCATGAGACTGAAATAGGAGGGTCATGAGTTCAAAGCCAGACTCAGCAATTTAGCAAGGGCCTCAGCAACTTTGCAAGACTCTGTATCAAAATAAAACATTAAAAAAAAGGCAGGGCTGGGAATGTGGCAGAGTGGTTAACTGTCCCTGGGTTCAATCCCCAATATCAAAATAAAACAAAATGATAAAAGTAAACCCCTTTATACTTTATAAAGTTGTTGGTTAATATTTGTTGATTAATTAATGGCTGATAATATATGCACAACTGATAGTTTTTGCAATTTAATATGTATTCTGTCAGAGTGAAATTATCAAGCAACAAGGTGTTTATTTCCTCTTTTGCCTTCAATAGTATTTTGTCTGCTGCTATGTAATCTTCATGAGACTCAGAGATGCTAAGTGAAGCTAGTTTTCAAGTGTCACTCTTGGCAAGTGAGATATTCCTTTTATAAAAATATCTGCTGAGCTTTGACACCTAGACTGAAGTGTGTATCCACATATCTGCTATAAAGTGAATATGTCTTTGTTCATTCTGACTTACAGATCCTTCAGTCAACAAAAGTGCTTTACAGATGAGCAATTCAAGACTGCGAAATCAAAGGTGGCATGTAAAACTGTCTCTCTCCAAGGACTACTGATCATCTTTCCTTGAGAAACTAGTAAGCAGATGTGGCTATTTAGTCTCAGATCTCTCCAGAATGCGTATGTATTGTCATTGTCATTCTCTGAAAAGACAGTGCTTGCTGGAGACTGGAGATGGTACCACATTTGTCTAGAATATGCTCGTTAGTCCATTGATTCTTAGAAAAATATCTATTTTATCCATTTAGTATAAGCTTCTCTAAAGTAAGAGAAAGCTTATTTTTCAAGGAATTTGTGAGACTATATAGTAAGCAGACTTTGCCCACTATGTTATTGATGCACATGTTTGTTAATATATTTTTTAAAATCATAAATGCGCCATTAAGTTTCATACTGTACCAACTTCTACTTTCAATCATAAAGTAATTTTTCAAAGGATTCTACAAAACATTATAGTACCTCATTATTTATTGCTATGGCCAAGTAGTCACATGATGGCATCTAAGAATATTTTTAATGATTTCCCCATCTTTGATTAGAGCAAAATATTCATGAACAGGCATGCCTTTAATTGTCTCTATGACATTTATCTGGCAGGTCCCCAATCTTAAATGATTTCAGAAGGTTGGTAAAATGCTGAAACAGTGATGACTCTAACTGGAAGGCAATGTCCAGAAATATTTTGAAAATACAAAGAAGTCTTCCAAAGGACCATGAACTCAGTGTGGGGGCTGGAGTATCTAATCCCCAAGCAGCACAGGCCATCAAAGATACAACTTGCATTTTCAGAGGAAGAAGTTAGACCTATAACTGAACACTCCATTTCTCACATTGCATGTCGCAAACTATCTCTCTTCAATTTAGAGGAGCCCTAGCCTAATACAACAGGGCAAAGTTCCTAATTTCTAATTTGCTAAGCAATTTATCACATATTACCTACTCCAAGTCAGATCAAATGCTACCACCAAATCATGGCAATGAGTCCAGAAATGGTAAATTTTGTGATTAATTCACTGAGAGGCTTTGTTGCTAAATATTGAAAATATATTTTTAATGTGCAACATTAGATGTGTGTTCTTTTATGTAACTGTGTTGATAATATTTGTGCAAAATTATGTAAAAAACAACAGGGTGAAACTTAAAAAATCTTTCCTGAAACAAAATTAAAACTTACAGATAATTCAGCTTCACATAAGTCACCTCTTGGGTTATACAGAGAGGTATTTTAGAGTACTTAGGTATTTCGCATGAATCTTTTCATATAGAAGATGTTCTGAACTAATAGACTAAGAAAGAAAGAAAGGAAATTTCCTTTCTGTCTGAACTACACAAGGGGACAAAAGACAGACAGGAAAGAGAGGAATTTTTGTATCTAGTTGTTTACTCACAAAAATCACTGGAACTTGAACATCACCACCACTGGATTCCAACAGTTTGAATTCATATTCCTGCACTTACTAATTACTTAATTGTAATAAACCTCAAATTCTTCATCAATACAGGAAGATAAAATGGTGATAATATTTAAGTACCTCGCAAAAAACAGAGTGTTTTCATCAGCTTTTTTGCTTCTGTAACTAAAAGACTAAACTAGAACAACTGTAGAGGAGGATAAGTTTATTTGTGGGTTCATGGTTTCAGAAATCACAGTCTAGAGACAGTTGGCCAAATTTCAACATTCAGGATGAGGCAGAACATCATGTCAGAAGAGTGTGGCAGAGGGAAGCAACTCACAGGATGATCAGCAAGCAGGGGGAGAGACTCACCAGATACAAATATATACCCCAGAGCCATGCCCTCAATGCCCCGCCTCCTCCAGCCACACCCCACCTCCCAGTTACCACTCAGTTAATCCCATCAGGAGATTAACTCACTGATTAGCATAAGACTTTCATAACCCAATCATTTTTCCTCTAAGCCTTCTTACATTGTCTCACACAATACCTCACATCCAAACCATGACACAGAGATTGAATGATGTAGAATTATTTTTTAAACAATTTGTTTTTCACTAAACTCCAGCAACAATATGGTTATATGATGATAATGTTTTGTAACTTTATAGCATGGTAATTGTAATCATCAATTAGAGATAATGAAAACCATGAGAAGCTGGAAATTTGATATTATAAAATGTGAGAAAGCAAAGACCATAAAGTATTAACGAGGACTCCTGACAGTAAGATATATATATATATATATATATATATATATATATATATATATATATATATATGATTATTTGGAAAGTCCTTTAATAAGTACATATAGTCAAAGAATAAGCATTTAAAAACATATTTATCTCTTTTCTTAGTTAATTTTCTCTCACATAGATAGCTACTACATAATTTAAGAATAAAGTAAAATATAGAAACTAATCAAATATTGAAAGTGTAAATCAATACCCATACCTATCTGTATAAGCCACATAATATGGTGATTTAGATGATCACTAAAATAGATCTGGGTTTAAATTCTTACTTTTCCTGTTATTACATTACAAAAATTACTTCTAAATCCACTTTCTCAATTAGAAAATGAGAAAACAAATTTTCATTTTATTGAATCATTATAAAGATTAGATGAAAAAAATATATGAAAACTCTTAACATAGTATCTAATCATAGTGGAAGTTCAATAAATGTTAGTAGTAGCTATTATTATCATCCTTGTTATTAATATTATTTTCAGTAAAAACTTTAGGCAAAATCAATTTACCATTATCAGGTATAAATTTCTAAAAATTAAAACTATTTTCACAAATTCAGCTTACTTGAGTGAAAGAAAACATTTAGAATATCCCTGTTTTAGTCAGCTTTATCCCTGCTGTGACTAAAAGACAGGACCAGAACAACTGTGGAGGAGGAAAGTTTGAGAGCTCATGTTTTCAGAGCTCTCATTCCATAGACAGCTGGCTCCATTCCTCAGGTGAGGTTGAACAACATGGCGGAAACATGTGGCAGAAGGAAGCAGCTCACATGATGATCAGAAGGGAGAGAGGAGTCTACTTGCCAGATAGAAATATATACCCTAAAGCTACACCCCCAATGAACCACTACCTCCAGCCACACCCCACTCAATTAATACCAACAGGATTAATTCACTAATTTGATTAAGGCTATAACCCAATCATTGCTCCTCCAAACCTTCTTGCATTGTCTCACATGTGAGATTTTATGGGACACCATATGTAAACCATAACAATCCATTAATTAAAGTTTGTTAAACATATACTGTACGCCTAGCACATAATGGTAAATCGAGTTCCCTTGTTCTTTCCTCTCATCTTCTTTTCAGTACTATGCAGCAATAAAAAAATGACAAAATCATAGAATTTGCAGGGAAATGGATGGCACTAGAGCAGATTATGCTTAGTGAAGCTAGCCAATCCCTAAAAAACAAATACCAAATGTCTTCTTTGATATAATGAGAACAACTATGAACAGAGCAGGGAGGAAGAGCAGGAAGAAAAGATTAACATTAAACAGAGACATGAGATGGGAGGGAAAGGGAGAGAAAAGGGAAATTGCATGGAAATGAAGGGAAACCCTCATTGCTATACAAAATTACATATAAGAGGTTGTGAGGGGAATGGGAAAATAAACAAGGAGAGAAATGAATTACAGTAGATGGGGTAGAGAGAGAAGATGGGAGGGGAGGGGGGGGATAGTAGGGGATAGGAAAGGTAGCAGAATACAACAATTACTAATAGGGCATTATGTAAAATTGTGGATGTGTAACCGACATGATTCTGCAATCTGCATTTGGGGTAAAATTGGGGGTTCATAACCCACTTCAATCTAATGTATGAAATATGATATGTCAAGAGCTTTGTAATGTTGTGAACAACCAATAAAAAAATAAAAAAAAGAAAAAAATAAAAAAATAAAAATATGACTGAAATAAATAAATGTTGACAGTTGCTTCAATTAAAAAAAAGATTAAAAATATCCCAAAAGGATGATTAATGCCACTTATGGAAAAGTAGAGGTAAAATGTGAATACCCAGCCCAGTCTTGCAAGGAAAAGCTGAGTTTTGGTACTGCACTAAGAGTTATCCAAAGGAAGAAAAAGGTAAGATTTTTGCAGAAACAATACTGAGAAGGTGCTAAAGCCGTCATAAATTGTGACTACATTCAAGTAACCGAAAAAAGACCAATGATTTCAGATTTATAAAGGATGGGAAAATGAGAGAAAATAAAAGAGACTGGAGAGACCATTTTAAACCTGATCTTCCTAGGCTTTGTAAATATTAGGTAAGTGGAATATGAAACTGTACCTCCAGAGTAATGCACAAAAACAGATAAGGTTTAACTTTCAATTCCTTTTTCCCTTTTCTTTTTTTTTTTTTTTGTTTGTTCATAAAACTTATCCAGAGGCACATTTTATAAATCTAGAGATGCTTTCACAAAGCCCAAAGTTTGGTATCTCCAGCTATATGATGGGGGCAGTAACACATAGTACTCTGGAACTTGCTACTTTCAAATCTGCACAATTCACTGTTTTCCTTAAATTTGTTCTTTTAATATCTAGGTATGCGTGGCTTTTATAATAGGTTAATGGTAGCGTCTGTCTCCTCAGATGGAATATATCAGAAATAAGATGTTTTCTTTTGTGAGCTGGAGTGAACAGCGATAGACTGTTCAATCGAAAGCCACTCAGAATGGTGACATCAAGTTTGAGCACAAACAAATGCTGACCTCTGCCTTGGTTCTAAAATGCCGTTTCCTTTCTCCACAGGCAATAGGGCAATATTTTTATTTCCTCTGTAACCCATCATAGATTTCAGTGAAGGAAAGTACTTCTGTAGCACATTCCGCAGGCAAGGAATTGAAGAAAATGGGAGGTCCTGTCCATTAGCTCATTTTAAGTTCAGGATAACGGGAAACTGTGGCCTTAAGAAGAAATAGAGAAATTGGACCAAAGTCTTTCTGAATTTTAACTTTGAAAACGTCCTATATTCTGCTGATTCAGTTGAATAAAGCTTTTTGCCCTTTGCCTTTCACTCTATTTGTTTCTTAACATTTTTACTGTCACTAAATTCTACACACAAGAACCACATTCAGTTTGAAATGATACTGATTTTTACAGGGGGAAAACCATTTGTAGTATGAAATACAAATCATTAACATCTTGAATAATTTTTAAAAAGGTGGGATTGGAATTTTTCTTTCTGAAATTTTGTAGATTTATCCACTTTAGAGCATATGTTAGCACATGATTTTGGAATATACCTCAAATGTTATAAAATTTGCCACCTGTGATATATACTTTTATCAGCTTATATTATCATTATCTTTATGTACTACTTTTTTTTAATTCCTTAAGTTTGCTGTTATGCTTATTAGTGCTTTCAAGGCTGTAGGTTCTATTGCAGTAATCATAGACTTGAATTGTTTCAAAGACTTTGTCAACTCAATAAGAGTTATTTTCCATAGAAAATAATGGGAGTTCCCTAAGATACCATATGATGCTCTATTTAGATTTAATGTCAATAATTAAACTGGTTGAATGTGATCTTTGCTGTTGGAGCTCCCTAAACAAAGATCTGCTCCCCAATATGTTAAATATGAATTCACTGTTTCTGTGATGCTTAAGCAAAGAGGGTTAAATGCCAAAGAGCAAAAGAGAGTAAAAAAACAAGGGATATCATTTGTCTCCCAGGAAACTTCTGCTTTGAATACAACAGCAAACTAACAAATACATGCAGTGTCACACCAAATGAGCACACAAGAACCTGAAAACCAAAAGTGTACTCGGGCCATGATGAATCATTCACTATTTTGACAAAATCATAGATTCCACTTAAAAAAAAAAAACACCAAAGCAATTTAAAAATTTCCTTTTCAATTGTGTATGCTGCTTTTCCAACATAATTGGAAAGTATGGTATATATGAAACACTTATCTTCATGGCAGTTGTGGATAGCAATTGTGTGTCCTCTCTCCTGTTTGTGTTCTAGTCTCCCTTTTCTCCTTGGGGTAAGTGTGAGTAAGGGAACATATGGTCGTTTAATTTTTTTTTCTTAATTTGTTTTATATGAGTTCAAGTCAGTACATCTTAAAAGAACTTAAAATCATCAATACTAGTAAAATATGCCCAGGCCTGATAAATTCAAAGAGCAAAAACCACTTGATGTTTTCAGTATTTCCTAAGAAACAAAGGGGAAATTAAAGAGAAATGTTCTAAAAAAAAAAAAAAGTGGAAGTAATATCTAAAAATGTAACTTCGGTTTTATGCTATTTTAATTCAATCCACTGCTATAATTAAATGATCTGAATTAAATTTTTGATGATAAAACACTGTGGTTTTATCATCACATGACTGAATTTGTTAATCAAATCTGTCTGAATTATGGTTTCTTCTTTAGCATCTTTTTTTCTTAGTTGAACTGAAATTTATGGTTGTAAACCCATGGATTTCTAAACCCAAGTGTATCATCACTTGTTGCATTCATTAAGTTCAATAATTTTTTTTTTAATTTTTTGAGAGTAAATTAAAAGAGAAAAATTCACAAGGGAATGAAAGCATTACCTTTAAAACTAGTACAAAAAAGAAAATTTACTAAAGACCATGGGAGCTTGAAGAAACCAAGGACAACTGTCATAAATTTAAATAAATGAAAAGAAAGTTTAAAAGACAATGTGTTCCCTCACTCACACTTAAAGCAGGGAAAAGAAGGGAATATGACATAGGAGAGAGGACACAATGTTGCTGTCAACAACCACCATTCAGTGATTTCCAAGAAGATAGAGTTCGAATGATTTACACTTCTAAATTATATTCTGATGCAGCATATACAACAAGTGAAAAGGAAAAAATTTAAATTGCTTAGCTTTTATTTTCTTCTTTTCCTTTGAAGTGGAATCCATGTTTTTGTTAGAAAGTGAATCATGCATCACAGTCTAAGCACACTTTCTATCTTCAGGTTTTTGTGTGTTCATTTGGTGTGACAATGCATATATTTGTTAGTCTTATGTCATATTCACACTGGTAGAAATAAACTGAAATCATTTGCACTTTAAAAAGCTCCAAGAAAACTGAAGTGAAGAGATAGAATTGGGAAAAAGGAACAAAAGAGATAGAACTTTCTTTGTAGTTGATTTTACTCAAAATGCCCTAAATTACTGGTCATGAAATATGCTGTAATAAGCTTTCACTTATATTTAAGAATAGCTGCTATTTCCAATTCATATCTTCTGGATATAGAGAAACTTTAGGACTTATTTAATTCATCATATTCTGGAACATAAAGTTGGCCCATGAGAAAAAGCTGCCCAATGTCAAAACAAACTGGAAACCATAGCCAGGCCTAAACATTCTTGGAGAGTGGTGAGTGCCCAGAATACACTAAGAGCCTGGTTATGAGCCTTCTTCACACTTTAAGAAGCTATGCTGGGGCTATGGTTGTAGCTTGCCTAGCATGCGTGAGGCACTGGGTTCGATCCTCAGCACCATGTAAAAATAAAATAAAGGTATTGTGTCCACCCACAACTAAAAAATAAATGTTAAAAAAAAAAACTCTCAATAAAGAAGCTATTCTGGGCTGGGAGTGCAGCTCAGTGGTAAACACTTGTCTAGCATGCTTAAGGCAGGGCCCCGAGTTTAATCAGAAGGAGCTGTACTGCTGGTGACTTTCTAAATGTAAAACATTTATTTTCTTTTTTTTTTAATTAAGTTGACCCCTGTATTTATAAAATTATTCTGACAGAATATTTCTAATTATTTTGCCCAAAAGTCACTTATAGGGCCATCTGATCCATCCCCTGAATGTGGAGCATCCAGGCCATCCACGTATCAGTGATGTTCTGTTCATAGTGCTGGGGATTGAATACAGGGCTTTATCACTGAGTTACATCTCCAGTTTATTAGGATTTTGAATTAAGCAGACAAGGTAAAGGAAAAGGTTAGGAATTCACAATGAAATATTTAAAAATTAAACCAAGGGAAAATCTTGGCATAAAATTCTACTGCTCATTCACATTTTCAAACCAAATTTACAATTTATTGAAAATACAGATAATTTGCTTTCTCTTATCCAAAACCCTTGGCCCAGATTTGTTGCAGAATAAGACTTCTTTTTTTTTTTTTTTAATGTGAGAAAGCAATATGGCAAATTGAATACATAGGAGAGAACTCTCACATAGAATTACATGAACACTTTTAACCAAGCACGTACAACTTCAGCAATATAATGTAGCTGAATGATCAGGTGAACTAGAATACAGACTAAAGATGCCCACATGACTGTTAAGTTTAGGTTTTGCTTCTAAATAAGTTATGAAATCCTTTTGGTTTTTATTATTAATTGGATATCCGATGGTAGGTAATGGACGGTAGATCCCTGATTGTTTTTCCTCTTAATATTTTGAAGGCAATGTTCTCATTGTAACCACAAATATTAATACACCATTTCCAAAACAAAATAGGTGAAGAAATCTAAAAATTGTTAGCTCAATGCCTTAGCACTTATTTAAATGAAGGTTATTTTCTTAGAAAAAGAAGATGGTTCCTGATAAGTCTTCAAGTGGTTTCAAGATTAAGAGACAGGTGTTCCAGTAGTTATTTTTCACTTCTGCTAAAAAAAAAAAAAAAAAAAAAAGGACTAATGGAAGTGACATAAGCTTCAGAAGATGATGGAGGAAACATTTACCAACAAAGCTATAACTTTTGGAATTTTAAGACATTAAAGGAAAATGATCACAGAAGTAAATATTCCTTTTCATGCAAAGAGAAGAAACATCCAGAAAATCAACTGTATGGAATGGATTTGTTTGGTTTCTGCTTAATGGAATCAGCCCTTTTATGTTTGTAATAGTAAGAATAGCAGTCTAAAACCATGCATCTTGACTATAAAGTGCTCATCATTGTCACTTCATTAATATAAATGTTTTTGCTCATTTTCTTACCTCCCCCATGTTAACCACCTGGAATAGATCCACATGGTACCTTGAGTAGAAAAGGATGGGTGAGTAGTCCACTATTTTCACTTACAAATTTCTATATTTATTGACTTTAAATGTGGTTAAATTGTCTTATTTAAGAAAAATATATCGTTGACAATAACAGAGTAATTACACAGTCATTGCTTCAATCTGGCTATATAAATCATTGTGATTTAACCTACAGTAGTAATAAAAATAAATGATATTGTTTTTGGTTCATTACTGCTGATCTAATAAAATGTAATGAATTAAGAAATTTCCTGAGTGAAACAGTCTCATAAAAATAACAATTTACTAATGGTGCTGTAACAGCCAATGTGAATGAGTAAAGAAAAAATAAGCATTTCAATAAAAATCTATCTTTAAGAAAATGTCTTCCCCATATTTTTTCATTGTCTATTTACTGGTCCAAATGCATATTTTGATTGCATTCATGGAGATCATTACCAGGAACTATAATCTCAAAATGATGGCTTGTTTATATGAAAATTTTAATAAAAATTCCTGGAACTCATGAGTTTCTGGGTAGCTTATGTGAATTTAAGGAGGTGGACATATTCCATCTTCTGGGAATGCTTATATGCCAAGAACTAATTCTTGTTAATGAGCCAACAGTTCTTCACAAAGGAAGAATTACTTCTCCCTTTGTGAAGTACTATGAAAAGGCCACCCCAAAATTCTTTTGAGTAGCTGATTTCTGACTTGCTTTGTTTCCTTGAGCTTCCTCTCCCATTTTGCACATGCACCCATAAACAGTCATAGCAGAAACACAAGATCTGGTCTTTCTCATTCCAGAGATGAAAAAATAATTTCAAATGTATGTCTTTATTATGAGTTTTCTTTATTGCAAAATTACCTGAATTTCATTCAATATGATGTTTCTAATCATGTCATTGCTTATTTTATGAAAGATTGATTTTTTTCTTATTATAAAAGCAATGAATGTTAGTTGCAGAAGGAGAGATGTACAAACGTCAATCAAAATCCCACTACTATGAGACAACTACTCAACATTTAGCCTATTTATTTATATTCTTTCATACCACACATGCTGATGTGCACAAAAAAAAATTGCCTTACTCAATTTTTGGTAACTGCTCTTCGCTTACCACTTTTAATCTCTATTCCACTAGATTGGCAGACAAATGTGACCTCAGTCCTTCCTCAGGCTGCTGTCTCACCAGGCTTTGTCATGGTTCCTGTGTCATACATAGCAATCGGACACCAATGACCCCTCTAGTTATTCAGTAATTGATTCACACAGGATATTGCTGAACAGTGAGAAGGACCAATTGATGGTGTGATCACTGACAAAGTCAGTAAGAGTGACATTCATGGAAAATGACATGAATGTACCCAAAACCTTTTATTTTAACTGAAAGCAAAAAAATGATGCATAAGCATTTGATAACATCTTGGCATGGGACCAAGGTTTTACTTATGACTGCTCATTCTTGAAGGGATTTTCATATCTTCTTTCCTTTGTACTCTACAATTTCAAGCAGTTCAAGCATTTCAAACATTGATTTCTTAAAAGTGCTATGAAAGCCTAAAGATGCATGTTATCTAAGAATTCTTATTTTTATATTATCGCACACCTTTTAACACTGTTTCACCTGTTCATAACTCCATAGCAATTTATTTTTCAAAATTCACCTTTATTTAAACTTTCCATCTGTTTTGTTTTTGCAAAATAACATTTTTTCCAGTAATTCTGTTTATATAACATTTAATTAAATTACTTAATTATGATAATAGGTTCAAGTGGCATGAATAGGTTCTTGCACCTTTAACTGAACTCACTCTTGGTAAGCAAATGGTTCAACTGGTCAGAGTAGAACTGAGCACACTCAGAGTGTGGGAATTTAGTGACTAACACAGAGGAAGTAGTTGTATTGAGTTATTTGACAAGCTGATTAAATAAGTTCAGCTAACACAATTCTTTTGTATATTTCTCATTAATTGAGTAGATTATTTCTGTAGAAATATGCTTTCTTCATCTAATATTGTATTATACACATATCCCATAGTTTGAAATAACCTTTAGAAATCTGATTTCTTATGAGATTTCTTTGAACAGCTGTCCCAAATACAATTTAATCATTCCATTACTGATTCAAATTTCAAATTTGTCATTAGCAATACCTTTCAGGTTATTGTTAGGATAATATTTACAGATGTAATTATTAAAGTAAATGTAATAGACATTTGTGCATAATCATAATATACAGTTTCAAATTACTCTTAAGCAGGCTTTATTTGCACACTTACTTTTAAGGGAGTAATATGCAGTTTGGGGATCCCAGTCAAGCATTATTATTTTAGATATCTTTAATAATTTTATACATAAAATCTTTTATTTCTCTTTTAAATCTCATTTCTTTTGATTAAGAAGTGAAACATTGAAAATGTTGTTATTGTTTTCCTTTTGTTGGTAAGAGATTATATAGAGGTTTTTTGTTTGTTTGTTTGTTTTACATCCTTCAACCTTTTTATTTTGAGAGAGGATGTTGCTAAGTTGCTGAGGCTGGCATCAAACTTATAATTCTCCTGTCTCAACCTCCTGAGTCACTAGGATTACAGGAACACATCACCATGCTTGACTGTCTATTATTTTCTTTTTTTTAATTATTTTCAACTAGTATTTTTCAGAAAGTTTTTATTTTTCTTTAATTTTGTTAACTTTCAAAAATGCATTATTTAATACAGTTAAACCATCAGTTTTTTTCTTGGTTTATTTTTAAAAAAAATCTTTTTGAAATTCAGCATTTTGATCAAACAGACCCCATATTTTCTTTTACTTAAGTTGTTGATTATGAGTTACCTTATTAAAAATAAATTAAATATATTAAATATTATTTATTTATTCACTCTAATTCATCTCAATTTTATTTTACTTTGTTGAATTAGTTGTTTCCTGTTTGTAACTGTGACTGTTTTTTAACCAATGAATTGTAATTCTAATATTAATTAGATAATGGTCATGGTTGCACATTTGTGAATGTAATTCATGCCATTCTATTGTACACTTAAAATGGTTCAAATGAAATAATTTTTGGATATGTATATGTGCAAGTGTGTGTGTGGAAACAGAGAGAAAGAAAGAAAGAGAGAGAGAGAAATGTTAAAAACAACAGAAATTGGAAAATAATTGAGTGAAATATAAAGTTTATAGTTTTTAAAAAATACACTCAAAAGATATGATAATAAATTCATAATTTTGCTTTTCTTTTTTGTACTGGGGATTTAACTCAGGGGCACTCGCTCATTGAGCCACATCCCCAGTCCTATTTTGTATTTTATTTAGAGATGGGGTCTCACTGAGTTCCTTAGTGCCTGGCTGTTGCTGAGGCTGGCTTTGAACTTGTGATCTTCCTATCTCAGCCTCAGGAGCTGCTAGGATTACAGGCATGCACCATTGTGCCCGGTTGCTTTAAATCTTTTACTTACTTATTATTGGACTTGCCATGATTTTGGCAAATTTTTTGTGTTAATTTTATTGAGAGGATTTGACACACAATGAAATTCAGCATTTTTTTTTATGCACAAGTATCTAAGTTGTGGCAAATATATGCCATATTCTAACCACTGCAACCAGGACATGAAACATAGATTTCCTCCTCCAAATGTTCCTTCAGGTCCCTTTGTGTCTTTGATTATTTCATTCATTTTATCTAAGTTGTCAAATTTGTTGGTATGATTTTTTCCTAGCTCATCTTTGTTCATTCACTTTCTGGAGTTTATACCTCAATTCCTCCTTTTTTTTTTTATTTCTTACATTGATGTTTTGTGCTTTTGTCCTTTTTTTTTTTTTTTTGTATTGTTCTGCTGTTAGAGGTTTATCACACATTTTAATAATTGCTTTCCAAATGATCAGCTTTGATTTCATTGACTTTTTTGTTTGTTCCTGATTCTCTTTCATCTCTCTTATGTTCTTACCCTTACTTTTACTCTCATTGTTCTTCTTCATCTATTTGTAAAAGTGCAATTTTTGATTCTGGACTTATGACCTTTCTTCTCTTCTTTAATAAAGGTATCTAAGTCTATACATTTTCTTTCATGTACTATTTTGGGGGCATCCCACACACTTTGCTATGTGTATCTATCTTATCATTCAGTTTAAACATGGTCCAATTTCACATGGTATTTCTTATTTCATTCGAATATCAGAAATGTTATGCTTAACATACAAATATTTGTGGTGCTTTGGGTTATATTTTATTTTTTATTTAATTCTTATTTGATTAGGAAAAAATGAATCATTTTAATCTGCTTAAAATTAAAAATCTTGTGTTATATCTTAGAATATGATACACTCAGATCACTTAACTCTTTTACTATTGTTCGATTTAATGTTCTATAAAGTATCAATGGTCTAATTCATTGTTTTATTAACCAGGTATTTTATGTCTTTGTTGATTTTACTTTCATGTTTTACTTGACTACTTAAATATTCATGTTAAAAAACTGAAGCTATAGTTGTAGAATTATCTATTCCTTTCATCTGTTTTTCATCTATTTTGACGCTATTTTTGTGTGCTTATACATTCGTGAATTGACATTTTTCCACTAAGTTGTATATTTCTTTATCTCTGGTACTATATTTTGTGTTGAAATCTGTTTTATTTGATAATAATATAGCACTCTAGAGACCTTATGTTTATTGTCTGAGATGTTTTGTGTAGTTTGAGTATCAGGACAGTATTAGTTTCACTAAAGAAATTGAGAAGTGTTCCCCATTTGTCCAATTTTTTAAAGAGTCTGTTAAGTGTTGATATTAATTCTTCTTTGAATGTCTTGTAGAATTCACCAGTAAAGCTATTTGGATCTGGGTTTTCTTTATGAGAAGTTTGAAAATGACTATTTTGATCTCTTTACTTGATATTTACCTGTTCATATTTTCTCTTTCTTCATGAGCCATTCGAGTAATTTTTCTTTCAAAGAATGTTTTCATTTTATCAAAACTTTATGACATGCTAAACAATTGCTCATCATATTTATTTCCTTTTAATCTGTTTTATTCTATTTTCCCCCAGGAATTGAGTACAGGGGTACTTAACCACTGAGCAACATCACCAGCCCTTTTTAATTTTTTTTTTAATATTTTGAGATATGGTCTACTTTGCTAAGACTGGCTTTGAACTTGTGATCCTCCTGCCTCAGCCTCCATAAGGCACTACAGGATTATGTGTGTGCACCACTGTGCCTAGCTAATCTATTCTATTTCTATAATGTAACTAATAATACTCTTTTTTTAAAAAAATCCTGACTGTAATAGTTTGTTTCCTCTCATTCATTTTTTAAATCAGTCTAGCTAAATGCCAGCCGATTTTGTGATTTTTTTTTTCCCAAAGAACCAACTTTATTTTTCATGGATTTTTCTTCATTGTTTTACATCCTATTTTCTCTATTTCATGAATTTCCACTCCTGTGAGTATCATTTTGTTTCTTCTTCTTTCCTTGGGTTCATTTTGCATTTTCTGTTTTAGTGTCTCCAAGCAAAGAGGTAATTTATTGATGAGAGGGTCTTCTTTCTGTTTAATACAAGCATTATAGTTACATGTTTTTGTCTAAAAATGCTTTAGCTGTATCCTCTAGAATTGTCTTGCTGCATTTCCATTTTCACTCATCTAAAGAATTTTCTAGTTTTACTTTTGAGCTGTTCTTTGATCCATTAGTCATTTATTAGTGGGCGGGTTAATTTCTATCTGTTTGCAAATTTGCAAACATTTCTATTATTGATTTATAACTTAACATATTGTGATTGATAAAAGCACTTTATATGACTTCCATGTGTTTAAATTTACTGAGTCTTGTTCTATGGCTTAGCATTAGTTTCATTCTGGAGTATATAAATGTGTATTCTTGAAAAATACACATTTGAAAAATGTATTCTTATGCTTTCAGGTGTTGTTGGAAATGTCAGATACAGTTGGTTTGTAGTATTCCATTTATCATTGAAAAATGTTACTCTTTGTCTAAAGAAAAACATTTAAAAATCAATCTCACATCAACTTTTGTTGTTTTAGAGTGATTTACACAGTATAATTTTACAACCTATTTTCAAATTATTGTTTTTTATAAACATAATATACCTAAGTTTTATTCAGTTTCTGAATATCTGCCTTTTGAATAGACCATTCAATTCATTCATCCTTAATGTTATTTCTGATTTGGCTAATTTTAAAATTTTGCTTTCAGTTTTACTGTGTGCTCCATTATCCCCCCATCTCCCCTTCCTATTTATTGCTTTGCTTTGTATTAAGTGGATAAGTTTGTAGTACAATATTGAAAATCCTGTAATGACATTTTTAAAATATTTTGAATCATTTTCTTAATAGATGCTCTAGATTTACAATATACATCCTAAATTATCCTAATCTACTTCAGTTTATATTGATTTTTTTCCAGGGAAATATAGAAATTTTACTGCAATATGGCTCCATTCTCTCCTAATGTTTTGTGTTCATATTGTTATATATGTTTGTATGTCACAAACCCAACAATATACTGGTGTAGTTATTTTTTTTACATAATTGCCTAGTAAAATAAAAGTTCAATATAAGAAATATTGAACTTTTATTTCATCTCTGTTGATTCTCTTCTACTTCTGGTTTAAGGTTACCATGTGTTTTCTTTCTTTTTTTTTTTTTTTTAAACAGCAATACCAATTTGCCTCCACCTACCTTCTTTGTTATGTTATTGTCAAGTATATTAGATTATGTCAAGTAATTTCATTATATATAATGTTTTAAGCAATTGTTTTCTAAATTAGTCAAGTAAAGAAAAGATTTTTTTAAATGTAATTATACCATCATTGTATATTACTTACATAATTGCCTTCATGTTTCCCTTTCTTCCTCCCTCTCCACCCCCCCCCCTCGCCCCTCTCATTCTGTGGCTCTCTGAGGTGCCACTTGCTTTATGTTTGAATAATTCTTTAGAATTTGTTGTAAAACAGGCCTCCTAATAACAGATTCACTGGTTTTATATGAGAATATCTTTTGTTTCACCTTCATTTTTTAAATCTAGTATTGCTGAAGATAAAAATTCTTGGTCAACCAGAATTTGAGCATTTGAAATGTCACCCTGGTCCTCTGACCTTTATTATTTCTGATATGAAGTCAGGTATCATTTTACCTTTGTTGTTTAAGATCTTTCTTTGAATTTAGCTTTCAATATTTTGAACATAAGTGTCTGGGTTTGAATTTCTTTGTCCCATTTGGAGTTCTTTGAGTTTCTTTGTAGAAAAATTAGTTTTCCATCAAATTTGGGAAGTTTTTAGCCACTGTATCTTTGCAAGGTTTTTTTCTGAGCCTTTCTCTCCTCTCTGGTATGCACATTACATATATGTTGCTGTACTTAATGGAGTCCCACAATCCCCTGAAGCTCTTTTTAGATTTCTTCATTTTTTTCTTCTCTGTATTCTTCTGACACATAATATCTTTTGATATATTTTCAAGTTTTATAGTTCTTTCTCTTTCAAGTTCAAACCACTTGCTAAGAACCCTGATTGAAAATTTTATTTCAGTTATTGCATTTTGTCATTGTTAAATTCCTACTTCATTCTCTTAAATAATTTTCACACCTTTATTGACATTTTCATTTGACAATGTATTGTCACCATGTTTTCCTTTAGTTCTTTTGATTTATTTTAGTTCTTTCAACATTTTAGTAAGAGTGTCTTTGACATTTTTTGTCTGCTAAGTCCATCATCTCGTTCCTTCAAGGACAGTTGCAATTGTCTGCTTTATTCCCCCTGTGAGAGGGTCATGCTGTCCTGTTTCTTTGTATGCCTCATATATGTTCTTAAATTAACATATTTCAGATGATATATTATAGTGACTGGATACTGATTTCCCCAGAGGCTGTCATTTGTTTGCTTGTTTATTTATTTGGCAAATTGAATGAATTCTGCAAAGTATATTGTCCCTGATATGTGCAGGCTTTGATGTCTCTAGTTAGATTTTTCCACTTGTTTTTGTTATTGTTGTTTAGACTGACTGGTTACTTAGAGTTTGTCATGGATTAGCATAAGCCACTTATTATTCAAAGGATTTACTTAAGTCCTCCTGTAACCTTAACTTTTACCTTATATCATGAATGTATGGCTTAAAAATTGGTCATTGTTCAAGGAGTCCACATTTTCCCCCTTTATATTCAACCACAATCTAGAACATTGGAGGATTCCTCTCTTATTACTTACTTATGAAACAGATTGTCTTGTACTTTAGTGAGAAGGTGAGTGTGCTTTTATTTTTAAATCTGGCTTTCTGGGAGTTGCTTTGGGTGAGAGAAGCTTACTGTTCAGTGTTCAGTAAGAGGTTGCTTTCAACCAATTATGCCAATATGGATTCAGCCTGATGTTGATGATTCTGTGTGTGGCTAGAGGGACTTTTTCTTATGTTCACTATGTCTTACTCTGATTGGTCCAGAATGCATTTAATGTAGCACATATACACATCCTCCTCACCCACCAGAGTTTTTCACTATCACACAAGGGTTAATTTTGATGATTTCTATTAACTTCTGCTCTACTGCTTTGCTCTCAGGATCGTTTTAATGTTTCCACCAATATCATCATTTTAAAAAAACAATATCCTTATACCGGAGTTCTCTACTTTGTTGCAAATAAAATGTTTGGGCAGAGTTGTGAACATTTTTGTCCTAATGGTACACTTTCACTTTTCTCTCCTACTGTACAACATCAGAGCCAAGACCTATGATATGGTTTTCCATGAAAAGTACTGAGGAAAAACCCTGGTTTTTTTCTGCTTGTTCTTCTGACCTGGAACTTTCACCTTATGGATGAGTTTGGTAGGACAATCAGGATCCCTGTATTGTAAGCCTGATGCACTTGAAATAACGTTTCTGCATGTAAGTAGAGAGTATATGGAGGAAAGAGGCCTGTTTTTCTCAGCTGCACCTGCCTGGGATATAGCTCTTTAACCTAGGGCTAGGAATACAGTGATGGGAAACCATCACTGCATACTGGGAGCTACTATGGAAGGAGCACTTTCTTGACCACATTACATGTGCCTGGGTCAGAACTTCCATAGTGCAATGCTAAAAGTAAGTAATAAGAATCCATATCTCCTAATCCATAGTCTCTTAATATTCCTACTGATATTTAGCAGATTTTCTTGAAAGTGTATTTATCTCTTTGCTGTATATACTTAAGCAATTTCCAGAAGCTTGTGATGATTTTATTCATAATTTAACGAGTTAAATTATTATTTCTCAGGGAAGTGCTTCTACAGTATTCATTTCTCCCTCTTTTTAGATTTATCTTATTTGGTTCTTCTGGTTGTTTTATTTTTGCTGAAATTTCTCATTATTTTTCTGAGATTTTTAGACTTTAAAAATTTATTTTGCTTTTATTTATTGAGATTATTCGTTGTAGTCATTTAAAAATCTTTGTTACATTTTGTAGTCAATTGCTTCCTCCCCCCATGTGAATGTGTTCCAGTTTTTTATTCTTCATATATCCAGTGTTTTTGGATTATCCCCTGGACATCATGAATGTTACGTAAATTCTGGATTCTGTTAGTATAATCCAAAGTGTCCATGGTTTTTATCAGATTAATTTTGAGGCTGAGCTTGAACTACAAATCCTATCTTCTGTCCAGCAGATGCAGTCTCTGCTCAGATCTTTTGCATGTAACTAGGCTGTTTAGATTCTGTTTCTCATATGCATAGCTCAAGTGGTCAGAAGGAACTGTATCTAGACAACATTTAGGTATCCTCTCTCTGACTCTTTCCCTGTGAGAAATTATGAGAAGCCCTCATAATTTCTTGCTTCTCTTCTCTTTTCTTTTTTTATTTTATATTTTTTGTAGTCATAGATGGACAGCATGCTTTTATTTTATTGTGTATTTTTTTATGTGGTGCTGAGGATCGAACCTAGTACCTCCCACATGCAAGGCAAGTGCTCTGTCACTGAGCTACAGCCCCAGCCTTCCTACTTCTCTTTTCTACTTCAGTCTTCACCTCTAATTCATAGCAAATCTATATCTAAGACAGCACTTTCTGCCTTCACTTGTACCACTTTTCTACTTGAACCCCAGCCAGTATCGCTAAGATGACTGAAAGCGCCACCCATCACCACATTCTCTTCTCTATCACCATTTAATTTGTCCACAACAAACTGTTTTCCACTGAAGAAACAAAATACATTGAAAAATGAACATAGATTCCCTTATTTGCTACTTGATTTTTTTTTTTTTTTGTGGTACTGAGGATTGAACCCAGGGTCTTCTGCATGCAAGGCAAATACTCTACCAACTGAGCTATATCCCCAGCCCAAAATATTCTTTTTTTTTTTTGAGAGAGAGAGAGAGAAATTTTAATATTTATTTTTTTAGTTTTTGATGGATACAACATCTTTATTTTATTTGTATGTGGTGCTGAGGATCAAACCCAGTGCCCCACGCAAGCCAGGCGATCTCCCTACCGCTTCAGCCACATCCCCAGCCCCCAAAATATTCTTGATTCTCCTATTCCTTGGGCCACCACATATATGGCAACTCTAACACACATCATTCATGTGCACTCCAGCAACACCTACCCCCAGACTTACACCAAGAGCCTCTCAGCCTCTGCTCTTGATTTTTGTGGTGCTTTGGGGATCCACTCAACACCCCTAAATACATATGCAGAACTGCAGGGATATTAGTGTCCTCCAGGGGAGACATTTGACTAGTGGGAACTGGGATATGAGGGAGACATGATTAGAAGTTATTTCCCCCCAGCATTTCCTGGATAGAAGGTTGAATGGCATATTCCATATGGATTTGGGTATGTGACAAGTAGTTATCTTTAGTGGTGGTCAAGTTAATAGTGCCATGTGTTCTCATACTGGCTATTTCTCATTCTTTCAATAGTTTCCATGTTCCTCCTAGCTGTTCTCTGGGATCAAACTCTCCCCAAAAGCAAGTGTATTTAAGCTCAGTCATAGATTCTGCTTTCTGTGGACCTCAATGCAGCAGATCAGTTTGTTTTTCTGAAAACCTCTTAAGTTTCTAGCACATTAGGAATATTACTGAAGCCACTTTTTCTGACTAAAAATCCTGCATATTCTGACTTCATGTCCACACGTACCTTATGTGTGATTTTTGGACATTTGTGTCTCAGTTTCATATTATTTCTCATAATTCCCTCAACTGTCCAATCCTGCAGTTTAAATCTTTTATTTCCTATTGGTCAATCCACTTAATTTCTCTAGCACTTACTATGGTTAACCATTTTAAAGTTTTGTCTTGAGTTTGTCACTGTTATGTAAGCTCCTTAAAATTAGAGACTTCAACTTGATTGTTCATTACTGGATCCTCTTCACTGCTTACAGTGTCTGGCACACAGGAAGCACTCAGTAAATTTTTAGTCAAAGAGCAAATGAATGAAATCACCATCTGCAACTTAATGTCCCATATAGGTTAAACTTACTCTTCACAATATTTTCCAGTGCTACTATCCTTTCTTATGATATCCATCTCTCTTTTTTATTTATTCCATTATGTTTACATCTCATCCTTCCTTCCCCTTGTGGATTTGATCCTGTTTCATAAGGAGTTATATGAGTGATGCTTGGGTAGCAAGTCCTGCCAATGAAGAACTTCAACAGCTGTGGCATAGAGTTTGTCTTTGATACTGAGGGATAAAATAGATGTTATCTCTGATCTGAACTGAAGATATCAAATCATTTTACAAAATTTTCTTCTCTCTCTAGTTAAATTATTTTAAAATTTTCCCTTGGATCTGAATGGCACTATGCCCTACTAACTGCTCTTCTCCTTTTTTTCACATTAATGATTGTGGGTTTTGTTTTATTCATTCTCAGATGAGGAGAGTTCTATCCAAATCCGGTGTTTATCATGATATGCTGAGTTGTATATCTAACTTTTCCCCTGAGTCCGGCACATTCAAATGCTGTCCTATACCCAGCTGTAGATGTAGTCAGTACTTTGAAGTTCAAGACTTCTATCACCACCACTGTGTCTACAATATATTCAGTGAGTGGAGGTTATCCTGACCTGACATGAACTCATGCGGACTTGTTGCCCAACACAGATGGAACACATATTAAATTACAATCCTTGGTATGTATTATATTTTCAAGCCTCATTCTAGCCCTCCATCCACTATCCTCCCCCGTTTCCTAGCATTTATTGAGGATGCTATAGCTGCCAGGTATAGTCTACCAGAACTCTGCTTTAAAAAAACAAAAACAAAAACAAAAAACCCAGCAACTTTATAGTTGTTTTGGTTGGCATTGACCTTGTGTTTCTGAACCAGGAAAGAGAGTATGAGGAGAGAGATGAAAGGTGTTTCTGACAACTTTCAAGAAAGCAGGATTGCTTCTTTTCTAAATTATAACAAGAAAGGGCTATCAATTGTTTGTTGCAGTACAGTTTCATCAGCTTTAATGGTACTGAAAGTTTCTTCCAGATTTTGGCAACAGGATGACAGTGAGCTATCGTTTTCAAGATTGTTATGCTTTTTTTAGTTTTTCTGTATCTCAGATATTTTAGTGGAATCCAGTTACACTGTGAGTCAGAATCTCATTTTTAAAAAAATTCCATTTGTCACATTTGAAAGTATTTAATCACCCATGATAGTTTAATTTATTCCTGTTTTTGTTTTCATCCTATTTTTCATATATAATACCCTTCTCAGAAATATTTAAAAGTTAGAAGTATATGAAACACATGTAGAATCTAGACAGAGAACAGAGACAGACACAAAACTTATACATTTTGAGTTCATTATATATGCCAGGAATAGTGCTAAGTGATTTATTTTACTTAAATACATTCTTTGTGGAAGTAAGTAATCTTATCACTGCATCACATCGAAGAAACTAAGAAATTAGGTAATTTAGTCAAGGTACACAGCTATATACTATCTCAAGTTGGACCTGGCAAAATTATAATCAAGTAGATAACATATTATTAAATAATGATTATTTCTAACAAACAGCTCTCAGTTTCATGCTTTAAGTAAATTAACAGAAAATCAAAACAACTCTTCAGCTCATTTATTTGCTTTTATTAGGAAGGATTCCTTTTTATTTTGAGATATGTGTGCATGTATAATATATCTAAATAGGTAAATACACTTCTACAGCCAAAAGTGAAAGGCATATCAACAGCATCTGTAAAATTTTGACAGAGCCCTGCATCATCCCCTCATTGTGAAATTTAGTTCTCTCATTTCCTGTTCTATTAATGAGTGTCTTGGCTATGGACCAGACACCCAAATTACCAGTTTGTAAAGGACTACAGGATACAAAATGCTTACAAATCATAAAGAAAAATCACTGTCCCATCTCTGTCACAAATTAAAGTATATTTATACTGTATAGAGTCCTGGCTTCTCAGGGATTTTCTTGGAAGGTCTGACTATGGCAAGCGTTGGAGGAAGCAGGGGGTTTTTGTTTCAAAGAATGGAGCAAATCTGGTGAAACTGAAAGCAGGTGCCATGGGGCATATGTATGGAAATTCTCCAAAAAAAGCACTGGAGTTAAAATTGTAGGAACTCACTGTGAGTCAGCTCAACAGAGAGAGTTGAGTTAAAATGGCACTGATAGGCTGAGATTAAAACGAATAAATGGAATGACTCCTGCTAATGGAGAGCTTTGAAGATAGCAGTCAGAGTTTCTCTTTGATCCAGAGGGATTGCCCCTGAACTTAATGAATAGCCTCTTCCTCAGGCAGTGGGGTGGCTATTTGGGGATGTTCTGACACTACTCCTCCTGGAATGCTGGCAAGGAGCAAAAGGGAGGGGAGACAAGAAGCCACTAAATTCAATGAGGAGAGGAAGGCGGTCCATTCTCATGTCACTGACTCCTACAGTTCCTTCACCTGTTTGTTGAGGGTCGTTTCATTTACTTGCTGTTTCCTTTTCCACTGCTCAGCACTTCTCTCAAGTACTGCTTAGCTATTGAGTGTGACTCTTGCTGTGTAAGTTTGGCAGTTGGGGGAGAAAGTCTATGTATTGAAGGACAGTAGGCAGTGTTTAGTAAATTATTCTACTCGTGCATGCATAAAAAATTCATTGACCAGGAAGGGTTAATGCCCCTCCAAATGGCTTAACTTAATCCTCAAGTGCAATTGGCTCATTCAAAAGATCTGGCCCATTGAGTGCATGTTATTTGAGAAGCCATACACCTCTCCACCAAGTCCAGTGCCGTGAGGTTAAACCCAAGGGCATATGACAGGTCAGTGGCAGAGGCCGGAATAAAATCTCAGCCTTCTGAATTCCCATAAAATGCTCTCTCTACTTGTTTTCCTTCTCTTATGAGGTATGAGAAGAAAATTGAAAATGAGAGAAAAAATTAAGGAATCAATTTTTTTAAAAAATATTTTTTTTTCAGACCCATATGAGAAAGAAATGTGGAAACAGATGAAATATACTTCAAGAGCAAGTTGGAGCCACATTTATAAATGCTTATGATACAGCATAGCAATAGAAAAAGCAAGCACCCCTGTTGTAGGATTATGCATGAAATGCTCCTATGCTCTGCAGTGTGAATACAGTCATTTCCCTTTAATCAACTCAAGAGATATTAAAATGAACATTGTTTCTGAATTACATATAATATATATATATATATATATATATATATATATATATATGGAAATAGAAATTTAATATAAGGAAATATTTAGGAAGAAGAGAGCTAAAAAAAGCAAAGAATTGTAACTTATATGCAATATGGATGGTAGAGAGATTAAAAACTCAGGATTGAAAATCAAAGGACTGTTTGCATTCCTGCTTTGTCGCTTTTGTAGTAGTTTTAGTCAGCTGTTGCTATGACCAAAAGACCTGACAAGAACAATTTTAAGAAGGAAAATTGCCTATGAGAATTCCATATGACAGTGGTTTATTTGGGAGCTCACAGTTACAGGGGTCTCCTGTGTGTATAACCTACTCCATTCTTTGGAGCCTGAGATGAGGCAGAACATCATGGCAGAAGACAGTGGTGGAGAAAAGCAGCTGGTAGCATGGACTAGGAAACAGACAGAGTGAGAAGAAGAGAGAGAGAGAGAGAGAGAGAGAGAGAGAGAGAGAGAGTTCCATTCAACAAAGACAAAATATATACCACAAATGCACACCAATAGTTACCCACCTCCTCCAGCCAAACTCTACCTGCCTACAATCACCACCAAGTTAATCCCTATCAGGGGATTAATGTGCTAATTAAGTTAAAACTTTCATAACCCAATGATTTCACCTCTAAATGTTCTTGCATAATTTCACACATAAGCTTTGGGGGACACCTAATATCTAAATCATAACAGTAATATTGATCAAAGTCTTAATATATTAAACCTCAGGTTCCTTATAAGGGATATTTGAAAAATAATAAAATTAGTTACTTCGTAATATTCTTGATTTTTAAATGAGGTAATACATTTAAAATACTTGGGATAGTGGCTGGCATTAGTGGATGCTCAACAATAATGAGCTCTTATTTCAACCTTCCAAAGCTCTAACTTGAGACTATGGTGATATTAGAGAGATATTATTAGTTTTCATATGTACTTTTTGCATGTGTTTGTGTGACCAAAGGGGTTTGACCCAGTTGTCACACATTCTATCTATCAATTGTTTTGTCACTGCAATATGTACTTCTTATAGGCAAAAATAGAGTAAGGTAATCATGAGCATGTTATTTATAGAACCAGAAAAAAAAATGTGTGTATGCATGAGTATATGCCTATATATTTCTTTGGGAAGAGGGTATATAGCATGTGCCAGGTTCTTGAAGGAATACATGACATCAAAAAAGTTGAGAACCTTAACTATGTGGGTATTCAGTTTTTGTCCCAATTTTTCTGATCAAAGTCTTCATTTTGCAATTTTAATGACTTCTGTTTCTAGTCCCATAACCTGACCTATTCTGTACCCATAACACACACACCTTGATTTTCTTACCACTGTTTTTTTTTTTTTTTTTTTTTTTGTCTTATCCAATAATCTTAGTAAGCCATGGCCAAGTACTGATAGGATTTTTGTTCTTTGATATTTCATGCTCAGCTTATGTAGCTAAATGGACATCAGGCTTACCAACTGAGGACAGAAACAAAAGAAAGGCTTTCTTCACTTCAAGGAGTTAAAAGATAGACTCCAAAAGAGAAAACAGTAGGGCTGACCTGCACTGAATCACATCCTGTATGATATTGATATTGAACTTTTTATGGGCTCATGTCATAACGTCCATATTTTCCATGACAGGGAAGATATAGTTTAGATGATATAGTACAGTCACAGTTTATAGCTCCCTGCAACATCTAGAAGAATTCTGTGTATACAGGGAACAGGTAAATACCAGGAGATTGATTTGATCATATTCTTCCTCTCTACTTTCCCCCTTTTAGTCTTTTCGCTCTCAGCCTTAGCAAACCTATTTCTCTATAATTTTTAATAATAACATTTACATGAAAATTTATGTTTTATAAAACCATGATAAAGATGATACTTTTCTTCTTTTTTAGTATGTAGCACTGACTTTTCTCCTGACATTGCCAGTAATGATTACCTAGAATTTATTTCACTATTTCCAATTTGAAAAGCATTCTTCTAGGTTCTACTTTTCAAAGAATGAGAGAATTAAAAATCTAGTGGTTGATTCCACTGGATTGCTACTTTTTTTTGCAGGCGGGGGGCAGGGGAGGATTTTCAGTCATGGAGAACCCACAGTTCCCCCCCCCCCCGCCCCCTCACAGTCCCAAGAAGTTCTGTGTCAGTGGGTCTCACTGCCCACTGTGAAAAGAAGATTTTGCATTTCTGTTCCCACCCCCGAGGTTTGGTAATGGTTGGGTGCAAGTTGGTTGTCAAAATGGATGGACATGCTGCTGGTGCCTATTGTGGAGATCCCACAGTGCAAAAGATAGCCCTGGGGAACAAAGAATTACCTGATTCAAGATGTCTGAGTGCTGAGGTGGAGAAAGGCTGCCCAGGATGAGGTCCTCAGCCTTGTTCCCCATCCCTTCCCTTCTCTTGGCAGGACAGGAGCAGCTTATTTGGTTTGCAAGGGGAAGGCAGAAGTGCTTGCTGCAGCCTGTCCTTTGCTTTTCTCTCTGGAATCTGACAGCCTACAGAGAAGGTGGATTCCCACCTGCTGTCAGCCATGTGATAAAGTTGGTAGAGCAGGCTGTGCTCCTACCACTGCAGACGGCAGGGGTTTTGTTTGTTGTCTGTTTGGTGGTAATGGGAAGGGGGGTGACTTCAATTCAGAGGAGCCTTAGCAAGCCTATTAGGACTTATCTAAGCCATGTCCTTCACTATTGCTTTTATCAGTAATAAAGCTGACATTTTGATCTCTAACTGTCTGACTCCTGTATCATTCTCTGTAAATTGGTTCTGATCTCAGGTTGGGAGCAGTGGTGTTATTTTTGACCCCCTAAAACCCAAAATCTGTTACTGTCTGATGGTTCAGGATCTTAATGGCTTACCTCCAGGACTCTTGGCTTTTTGTGTCAGAGGATCTCACTCAGACAAAGATGGCCAAAATATAAAAATTGACTAATTATTATAAAATTCACACGTATTAGGGCTGAAATTTTTAAAACAGGAGCATCAGATAGCAGTTACAAATCTTCCTTTCTGAACAGAAAATGCTTACTTTCCCTATTGGTGATATAAAGGAAAATTTATTCCAAAGATGTGTCTATGGGATTATTATTACTATTATTATTAGTAGTAGTAGTAGTAGTAGATAGAAAATAGCAGCTAATTCCTTACTCAGAAAGTATAAGAAATCCTGAAATAACCAGTATTTTATAACTATATCAATGAATTTATTTTACTTGTAATAGATGGGCCAACAAAATTGAATATTGGATAATAAAATACAAAGAAAAAGAGGGAAAAAAATCCAATTTATAGCTGAAAGTGGAGGAGGGTGACTGAATATCATAGTCCTAGCATGAAATAGTTTAGAACATATTGTCACGAAGCAATGGGATTGATCATTTAAAGCTGCACACAAGACCTAGCTCTCTGATTTTTGTCATTCCCATGTGTGAGAAGAACTTAGTATTTCATGACACTACAAAGGGCAATGACATTTTAAGTGATGTGAAAAGGAAGAATGCGATATACGACAAAGTCAAACACCCTACATTTTTCCCCAAATGTGCTTGATGAATCAGGAGGAACTTAGCAAAATTAAGATGTATCTGGGTCTCTGATGCAGGGTTCAGAGCCATTCTCAAGGGTTCCTATGCTCCCTGTAGTCATGAGGCGATACAAACTATCAGAAGATTCACCTTCACAATCTCATCCACAAAGATCAGAGAAAATCGAGAATTACCTAGTGTTTTTTAACTCTTCTTCCCCAAATGAGATGCATGTCAGGTCTGTCTTAAATGAACCAGGGACTACACCTAACTTCAAAGGTGATGGTAATCCAACTTTGTGGAAAGGAGAGGGGAACTTGAATCCTGTGAGTACTACCATATCTTTACTGACAATCACATAGGCATGACCAAAATTCTAGAGGAAACGCATTGTAATTCATAGAATACACCTTTAAGTACATTCTTCATCAACAATAGTTTATAAAGCACCCTGAGTTTAAGGAATAATTGGAATATCAAAAAATACTTAAGCATAAGCATAGTTTCATCCTCTTATTTTTGTATGGCACAGTGTTTAATATTTAGTGTTTCAGACTCTCTGAGGTCTCCACAGCCACAAAAATTCTTCCCTCTGTTCATGTCAAGCATTGCATGTATTAACACGGTGTGCCATGTCATTCAGGAAGACCTGAGCCCTGAAACCCCATGTTCTCACAGGTGCCCAGGCTCAGTTGCTCATTGTCCCAACAGCATTTTCCCAAGAACATCTTAAAGGCACATACCAATGTTCTTCTTGCTGCATTTTTTGACGATCTTTACTTGAAAGGTGATAAATTTGGAGAGAGTACTATAGGTAATGATAGCTGCTGCACAAAGACTTCAGGGAATGAAAGATTTTTTTTTTCTTTTAAACTTGTTGGGAAACTTGCTATCCAAGTAAAATTTCCAAATAATTTTAAGAACCTTGAATACATAAAAATAACGCTTAGAGGACTCAGGATCTATTTTAGACTATGTGTTCTTGGACACATCTTTGAACCTTTCTGATCCTTGTCTCTTTTCTCATTAAATAAAAATAGGGGGTAATCCTGGCAATCCATGTTGTCTTTGCAGACATGGTTCTTATGAATCTCAAATGTGGTCATTTCTCTGGAGGTACTTTTCATAGTACGAAAGTAGAGTGAGGAAGTGCTAAAGAATAAGGAAGAAAGAGGAGGCAGAGGAAGTGTAAGTAGAAAAGAAAAAGCAGGGCAAGAGGAAAGACGAAGAGGAAAAGGAGGATGAAATAATGACCATTGTGCCAATGAAAAGTATAAGGCAGCATAAAAGCAAATATGGACTTGGAAATAGGAGACAGTAAGATTTCATGAACACTGCCCAATCCTAACAGTGGGTAAAGACCACAATTTTCCAAACACCCTTTGAGAACAGAAAGTTTATGATGGTTTTAATGTGATGTTCTAAATCATAACTTTCTGCCATTAAGCAAATGTTCCATGATAATGTGGTGAGTTTATACCTTTCTTGTTTAATCATCTAAATCTAGGCGTTCTTAGATATCTCTATGCACATGAAGTGTATTACTCTACAAAGTCTTTAGAGATACTGGATACTTGGATCAGACAAATCCTTGCTTTGTTCTTTAAAAGTGATAATAGAAGCACTGGAAGCAATGGGATCAAGGGAATTAGAGGAAATGCTCATTAAAACAAATTTAAAAGGTCTAATGATTAAAATATTGATTAATTAGCCAAACATTGATTAGCAGTCACACTTTATCAACTACAAAGTTTCTAATTGCTGCACCATTATTCCATAGATTGACCTGTTCTTTCTTGTCACTTGTGATGAAGAACAATTTTTATTAAGTGGGTTTTGGATTTTTGACCTGTAAAATTTTAATAGGGAGTGCAAAGTGGGTGTTGTGTGTGGTTTGGCATTTTATTCACCAAGGGATAGATAGTTACTGTCTCTATTTAACCAGAAGCACAAAAGTGCAGAAGGGACATGACCATTTTGGGAATAAAATCTTACCATCTTCCCAATAAAGGAAAAATAGCCACATGCTCATCCATTGAATGGAAAAAAAAAAAAGAGAACATTTGCCTTTCTGGCTGCTATGCAGAGATTGGATGGTAGGAACTCTCAAGCATAGTGTATCAGTTACGGGTTGTCCAGAATTGGGGAGTCATTATGTGTAATATAAAATAAAGGATTGGTTATGGAGTTAATTGTATGGTATTTGAGAACTGGTTAAACCAGGTGTAGAAGCTGTTGCTTCTACATCTGCTACTGAGCATGATCCGAGCAGGCCAGACAGCTGGGAATTAATGAAGGACCAGAAGTAGGGGGGAGCAAAGACAAACTGGAACTGGCATCTGTCTTTCATCTCCTCCAATTCAATAGTGCAGGTGACTTGCAGCTGAAGCTGGCGCTGTTCACTGTGGAGCTGCCCAAGCACAAGGGCTGGGATTCAGAGATGCTGAAAGAAGAGATTCTACTGGAGTTGGAGTTGCTGCACACCTGGCCACTGCCCCATATCAACAAGGCAAGTCAGCAGATGAGGATGAAGAGTGCAGACTTCAACAAACATTCAGGATGTAGAAAAGGTTATTCCTGTGCTTTGAAATCTTTGTGCAAATTTTCTCCCATGGCCAGCCCCAACCCATCATCATCAGGAAAAGCAATTCTGGGAAACAAAAGTGCTAGCTTAACTAAGTTGGCATGGTACAAAGCCATCACATAAAGCACAAAAGATTCTACCCTGCAGTATTGCAGACACCAGCATCCAAACTCAGGAAAAAATTATATATGAGAAGACATCAAGGCATAGCTGCCACTTTGAAGGAGGTCCACCACAAAACCAGTAATATTTTTCCTTTTAGTGAGAATTCTTTTTTACAGATGTCAAGCAGGAAAAAGGTAACCAAAAATGTTTCAAATGGGACCAATGAAAATAACCCACTTTTAATAACTGGGCAATTTCTGGACATCTTGCAAAAGAAGATCTTGTTGATCTCAATAACAGTATATTTAAATCTGCTGGGATGTGCAGTGCCTGTGTCCTGATTCACTAATAGCAAAGGTCAGTATGCCACACAGGGTTACAGTCTCAATAGAACTGTCTGGAAGCGCTGCTCCAGGTTTACTCCTGATGAGATCAGCTTGAAGGCCAGAAAGCAGATTTACAGCATGAACATAAGTGAGCAGGGGGCACATTTTTTTGAACATACATATGCTTGACAGGCAGAATGTGCTTATAACCTTATTGCCAAATAAGTAACAGCACATAAGCTCCTTGTGGTCTATGGAAAATGACATCCTGAAGACAAGTCAGCAGAGCATTAGGTTGACAATATCTGCAGCAGCCATAATCAGGAAAGGAATAAGGAACTCCTTCTTGGTGCCCCACGAGGGAGGGACTCCTTTGGGCTTGGCTTCTTGGTTCCACTGAGGGGCTGGCCGTGTTTTAGAAACAGCTAGTTTATTCAGAAGCAATTGAAAGGAGAACTGGCATTATGTCCAGATGAAAAATACCTTACCTGCTTCTGTGTGGGAAGAAGCAAGAAATAAAGAGAACAAATACTGAGATCCTGGGAGCTGCAGAAACAAGGCTAGGGTAGGAAGAGTCCCTCACATTCCCCCCATTTTATGTGGAATAGCATGAAGGAAGGACAGACCTTTTTTTTTTTTTTTTTTTTCCCTATTAGCTGTTTGATTGTTCTCATGTAATTTAGTAATAAACTTTGTCCAGTTGTTATCCCGTTCCAAAAATACAATGTGAAAGAAGTGTTTAAAAAACTAACTGGATAACTCAGATCTTAATGTGTTATAAAGTTTTCTGACACTTCAAAAAAGGTTTTGTTTTGTTTTGTTTTTCTCTGATTCTGACTTACAATTTCCTATTCCAGACCATTTAGATTTGCATATATAACCATAATAATGTAGCAAGATATGCAATTAAATGGCTACTCTTCACCGTGTTACCAGCTGCAAGTCTAAATATATATAGATGAGCAGTCACCATACCACCTCACAGAGAAGGGTCTTAGTAGTTTACCATTTTTCTAGTGAAAATATGGGAAAATAACAAAGAAGTAACATAAATTTTACATTACACAAATTTTAAAATTTATGTAATTTATTGGCTACTGGAATTGTGATATTAGGAAACAAACAATTTTACTTTGGAGTTATACTTTTGGATTATACTTTCCATTTTACTATTGGGTTATACTATTATGTTTTAATTTGCAAGAGTTCCTTGTGCATTAAGATGTTTTTACCTTGTTTGTCATCTTTGTAATAACCATCTCTCTGCTTCCTCTTTTAATGAGGTAACTACTTCAAAAATCTGCTAGCATCAACTTCCTTAACAAGACCCCCAAAGTGCAAGAAATAAAAGCAAGAATCAATAAATGGGATGTCATTAAATAAAAAGCTTCACAGGAAAGTAAACAATTAAGAGCATGAAGAGGGAGCCTATAGGATGGGAGAAAATCTTGGCCAGCTATCCCTCTGATAGGGGATTAATATCCAGACTATACAAAGAACTCAAAACCTTCACACTACTATTACTACTACTACTACTACTAATAATAATAATAATAATAACTCAATCAATAAATAGGCAAATGAACTAAAAAAACACTTCACACCAAAAAACAAATCAATAAATGGGCAAAATAACTAAACAAAAACTTCACACAATAAATATCTTTAAAAAAATCAACAACTCTAGCAATCAAGGAAATGCAAATCAAAACTACACTAAGATTTCATCTCATTCTAGTCAGAATAGCAATGATTAAGATGACAAACAACAATAAATGCTGGTGAGGTTGTAGGGAAAAAGGTACACTTGTTGGAGGGGTTGCAGACTAGTACAACCACTTCAAAAGAAGTATGGAGATTCTTCAAAAAACTAAGGATAAAACCATCATGTGAACCAGCTATGCTATGTAGCCAACCTAGATGTCCGTCAATAGATGAATGAATGAAGAAATATACACACACACACACACACACACACACACACTCACACATACACACACACACAATGGAGTTTTACTCAGCCATTTAAAAAGAATGCAATTATGGCATTTTCTGCTAAATGAATGGAAATAGAAAACGCCATGCTAAGCAAAATAGCCAAACTCAGAAACTCAAAGGTCAAATGTTTTCTGTCATATGTGGAAGTTAGAATAAAATAAAGGAAAGGGTGACGGAAGGATAAAATATCAAAAAGAACCAATCAATTACAAATTAATAGATGAGGAAAAGGAAGTCTAATAGAGTAGACGAAGGAGATGGAAAAGAGGAGAGAAGATGGGAGGAAAAGTGGGTGATCATGAAATGAAATCAGTTGCCATGGGTGTATGAGTTTGTCACGATGAGCCCAACTACCATGTATAAGCATAAAGTTCTAATAAAAAAGAGACAAAGAAAAATTATTAGTTTTTCCTCTTGACTCTTTGTATAATATTTTAAGTTTAGAAAGGATTTCTGCTCAAGTAGAAGTCTTTCTATTTATAGAAGGAAGGCAGCAGAGCAGGCAAAGAGAGGCGGAGTATGGAAGGTAGAGAGAGAACACTAAGCAGTGTTTACTCAGCTATTTTTCTGCTGTGACTTAAAAGACCCAACCAACACAATTATAGAGGAGCAACAGTTTATTTGAGGGCTCATGGTATCAGAGGTCTCAGTCCATAGAAGGCTGGCTCCATGCCTTGGGGCTCTAGGTGAGGTAGAACATGGTGGAAGAAAGCAACCCACATGATGATCAAAGCAGAGAGAGTCTACTCTCTAGATACAAAATATAAAATGCATACCCACAATCCCAGTGAACAACTTCCTCCAGCCACACACTACCTGCCTCCAAAAACCACTCAATTAATCCCATAAGGGATTAATTCACTGATTAGATTAAGGCTATAGCCTAATCATTTCTTCTCAAAACTTTCTTGTGTTGTCTCACATGTGAGCTTTTTGGGGACACCATGTCTAAACCATAATATTACACTCCTCCCCTGCTCCAAATCTCACACTCATCTGAAATGCAAAATAGATATAGTTCATTCCCAAGAGTCACCATAGTCTCTACAGTTCCAAGAGTGCTCAAAGTTCAAATCCAAAGTCTTCTCTGAGGCTTAAGGCAATATCACATTGTGAGCTCCTATAAACTTAAAAGCAATTCATAAATATTCAATATATAAAGATACTGAGTAAATATTTTCATTTACAAAAATAGGAGCACAGAAAGAAGGGACGGGATGAAGGCAAGACCTAAATCCAGCTGAGTAAACAGGTCCTATAACTCCATGTCCAGCATCTGGAGTACATGGCATGATGTCCTCTCCAAGGGGCTTGTGTAGCTCCACAATTGTAGCCTTGTTGGTTGCAGCCCAAGTGGCCTTTTGGTGATTACAAAAGGAAGTCTAATAGAGTAGGAGAAGGAGATAGGAGAGAGGAGAGAAGATGGCTTGTCTTTGCTCGATTTCTGCAGCTTTCCTAGGATGATGTCCCACATTACTGGCATTTCTTAATCTCAGGGGTCCACTCTGCAGCTTTGGCTTCTTCACATCTCCACAAATTGACTTCTCAGAGGGTGCCCACTGGGACTCCAACCCTGCTGCACTTTGCCTGTCCTCCCAGGTCTTCCTTTGAAATCTTGGTGGAAGCCTTCATGCACCTCAAACGCCAGCATTCTGTATGCTTGCAGAACCAGGTGGTTGATGCCAAGGTCTGCATTCTGTATTCTTGCAGAACCAGGTGGTTGATGCCAAGGTCTGCCGCCATCTCAAGCAGTAGCCAAGCCTCCATGGACCCTGGCTGCAGAAGCTTCTGAGTGTCTAGGTGACTGAGCATGTTGAGAAAACTTCCTAGGCCACCACTTTATACAATAAGGGTTCCTACTGGTCTCTTCTCAAGAGAATTTTCACTTTTACTCCCTTGAGTCTGAGATGGATATGGTCTTGCCTGCTCCTGAGATGCTCTAAGCCATCTTTCTTACTGTCTCTGGGCAGAGTCTTTGACAACTGTAATTTCCTTAGCCCCAGTTTTATTCCTGCCTTTCAAGTACAAGTTTTTCAAATATTTCTGCCCTGCTTTTTGCTCTGAATATTACAATAAATTTGGTAAAAAGCCTCCACTTCCTGAATGCTGTGCCACCTAGACATTTCTTCCAATAGATTAAGAAGTCCATTGTTTTTAAAATCAGCCTCGTAGAAAGTCTCAGAAACTTCTCAGCCAGAACATAACATGAGTGGCCTATAGTCCAAATATGAATAGTGTCCTCCTCTTCCTCTAAAACTTCTTGAGCCCTGTCTTCACTGTCCATGTTTTTTTGGCATTCTGATATTCTGAACTTCCACCATAATCGACCATTAAACTCTGCTTACAACAATCTAAAGCATTTGCACCTTGCTCTGCTATATCTCTCAAAAATTCTTCCAACTAATTCCAAAAAGCTCCAAAGCTTCTGAACCACATGGTCAGTTTAGTCACAGCAATGACCCTACTTCTCGGTACCAATTTCTGTTTTAGTCAGCTATTTTGTCACTGTAAGTAAAAGACCCAACCAGCACAATTATAGAGGAGGAACAGTTTATTTGAGAGCTGATGGTTTTAAAGGTCTTAGTCCATAGAAGGCTGGCTCCATTCCTTGGGGCTCCAGGTCACACAGAACTTGATGAAAGAAAGCAGCTCACATTATGATCAGAAAGCAGAAAAAGAGAGAAAGAGAGAGAGAGAGAGAGAGAGAGAGAGAGAGAGAGAGAGAGAGAGCAGTTTCCAGATACAAAATGTATAACTCATAGCCCCCAATGAACCACTTCCTCCAGCCACATTGCACCTGCCAGTAGTTACCACTTAGTTAATTCCATCAGGGATTAATTTACTGATTAGATTAAGGCTGTAACCCAATAATTTCTCCTTCAAAATTTCTTGCATTGTCTCATAAGGGCTTTTGGGGAACACAATATCTAAAACATAACAAATAGAGAAACAGATTTTGAGAGGATGAATTACCATTTCCCTGTGGTTTCCCCAGAAAAGCATTCAGGAATTTTTCCTCAAGTGTCTGCTATTTGAAAATCATCTCAGTTTTTCCTCATTCTAAAACTTTTAAAAGTATATACAATAGTTATAAACCCAACAATGAAATATACCAGCCTCAAAATATGATGCCTTGAATTTCATAATTTTATTAATATTTCAGAAATAGTTTCTTTTTATTTCATTTCTGAAAACTTTCTTTATATATCGGGAGTCAAAATTATATCAAGTACATAGTGTGTGTAAATGTCTACTTCTGCACTCTATTAGATGTTGCAAATCTATTTCTGAGATGAGTTGTATTCTAAAATAGACTTCATTTTATGGTTTAATTTTAACATTTAATTATTAAATACCTAAAATTTTTGAATGACCCCATAGAGTGGAAATGAAAATTGACTTTTTCTATATGTACTTATGCTACTTGAATGTGTTATTTCTTCCTGGTAATTATTTCATTATTCACCTAATACATAAAAATGATAGGTAACTGGATTTATGGTTCATATATGTTCAGATGAATTATATGTTCTTAATTAAATAAATATCAGCTATTAGATGGTTAATATTATATGGTTATTGCAACAGTGACGAAGCAAGGTTTAGAAGTCTTAATACACAAGGGAATCTCACAAATTTTCTTTGAAGCTTTGGTGTTAACACCATTTGTCAATTCTTGCTTTTATTTCCTGAACTATTGAAATTTTATTCAGAAAATCTTAGACTATGTAAATATATCTTAACATGTTAGAACTAATTTTTGCTTGATATTTCCAAATATGTAATTATCTATTATCTTTAATTTTTATTAATTTTTTATTTATACATTACAGCAGAATGCATTACAATGCATATTATTCCTATAGTGCACATTTTTTTTCATATCTCTGGTTGTATACAAAGTATATTTACACCAATTTTTGTCTTCATACATGTACTTTGGATAATAATGTCCATCACATTCCACCATCATTTCTAATCCCATGCCTCCTCCATTCCTCTCCCACCTCTCTGCCCTATAGAGAGTTCTTCTATTCCTCCCATGCTCCCCCTCCCTACTTCACTATGAATCAGCCTCCTTATATCAGAGAAAACATTCAGCATTTGTTTTTTGAGGATTGGCTATCACTTTGCTTATCTTCTCCAAATCTATCCATTTACCTGGAATGTCATGATTTTATTCTCTTTTATCACTGAGTAATATTCCATTGTGTATATATGCCACATTTTAATCCATTCATCTATTGAAGGACATCTAGGATGATTCCACAATTTAGCTATCATGAATTGTGCTCCTATAAACATTGATGTGGCTGTGTCCCTGTAGTATGCTGTTTTTAAGTCCTTTGGGTATAGATGGAGGAGAGGGATAGCTGGGTAGATGGTGGTTCCATTCCCAATTTTCTAAGAAATCTCGACACTGCTTTCCACATTGACTGTACCAATTTGCAATCCTAACATCAGTGTATGGTGGGATTTTCCCCACATCCTCGCCATTTGTATGCATAATATCTGCCATTATGACTGGAGTGAGATGAAATCTTAGAGTGGTTTAGATTCGCATTTCTCTAATTGCTAGCAATGATGAACATATTTTTCATATATTTGTTGATCTTCTGAGAAGCATCTGTTCAGGTCCTTGACCCATTTATTGATTGGGTTATTTGGGTTTTTTGGTGTTTAGTTTTTTGAGTTTGTTATATATCCTAGAGATGTGTGAGGGGTAAAGATTTTCTCCCAAGATGTAGGGTCTCTATTCACCTCACACATTGTTTCTTCTGTTGAAAATAAACTTTTTAGTTTGAATCCATCCCATTTATTGACTCTTGATTTTAATTCTTGCACCAAAGGAGTCTTATTAAGGAAGTTGGGAGTATAATCCCACATGATGGAGATTAGGGCCTACTTTTTCTTTTATTAGACACAGGTTCTCTGGTTTTATTCCTAGGTCCTTGATTTACTTTGAGTTGAGTTTTGTGCATGATGAGAGATAGGGTTTAAATTTCATTTTGTTGCATATGGATTTCCAGTTTTCCCAGCACCATTTGTTGAAGAGGCTATCTTTTTTTCAATGCATGTTTTTGGCACCTTTGTCTAATATAAGATAATGGTAATTTTGCAGTTAGCCTCTGTGCCCTCTGTTCTGTACCATTGGTCTACCAGTGTGTTTTGGTGCCAATATCATGCTGTTTTTGTTACTATTGCTCTGTAGTATAGTTTAAGGTCTGGTATAATGATGCCACCTGCTTCACTCTCCCTGCTAAGGATTGCTTTAGTTATTATGGGTTCTTGTTTCTCCAGGTGAATTTCATGACTGCTTTTTCTATTTCTATGAGGAATTTCATTGGGATTTTGACCAGAATTGTATTAAATCTATATAGTGCTTTTGGAAGTATGGTCATTTTGATAATATTAATTCTGCCTATTCAAGAGCAAGATCTTTCCATCTTCTAAGGTCTTCTTTGATTTCTTTCCTTAGGGTTCTGTAATTTTCATTATATAGCTCTTTCACCTCCTTTGTTGATTCCCAAGTATTTTATTTATTATTATTATTTTTTTGAGGCTACTGTAAATGGGATAGTTTTCCTCGTTTCCCTTTCTGAAGATTTGTCACTGATATACAGAAATGCCTTTGATTTTTGGGTGTTGATTTTATAAACTGCTACTTTGATGAATTCATTTACTAGTTCTAGAAGTTTTCTGGTGGATCTTTTTGGGTCTTCTAGCTATAGGATTATATATCAACATACAGTGCTAATTTAAATTCTTCTTTTCCTATGTATATCCCTTTAATTTCTCTCATCTATCTAATTGCTCTTGCCAGTGTTTCAAGAATTATGTTAAATAGAAGTGGTGAAAGAGGGCATCTCTGTCTTGTTATAGTTTTTAGAGGGAATGTTTTCAATTTTTCTCCATTTAGAATGATGTTGACCTAGGGCTTAGCATTGATAGCCTTTATGATGTTCAGATATGTTCCTGTTATCCCCAGTTTTTCTAGTGTTTTGAATATGAATGTGTACTGTATTTTGTCAAATGCTTTTTCTACAACTATTGAGATTATAATATGATTCTTATCTTTGAGTCTATTGATGTGATGAATTACATTTATTGCTTTCCGTATGTTGAACCAACCTTGCATCCCTGGGATGAATCCCACTTGATCATGGTGCACGATCATTTTGATATTTTTTTGTATTTGATTTGCAAAAATTTTATTGAGAATTTTCGCATCTATGTTCATTATATATATATATTGGTCTAAAGTTTTCTTTCTTTGATGTGTCTTTGCTTGGTTTTAGAATCAGGGTGATATTATCCTCATAGAAGGAGTTTGGATGTGCTACCTCTTTTTCTATTTCCTGAAATTAATTGAAGAGTATTGGTATTAGTTCTCCATAAAGGTCTTGTAGGACTCAGTTGTGTATCCTCCTGGTCCTGAGCTTTTCTTGGTTAGTAGGCTTCTGGTAGCATCTTCTATTTCATCACTTGATATTGGTCTGTTTAAATTGTGTATATCTTCCTGATTCAACCTGGGCAAATTATATGACTTAAGATATTTATCGATGCCTTCAATGTCTTCTATTTTATTGGAGTATAAGTTTTCAAAATAACTTCTAATTATCCTCTGTATTTCTGTAGTGTCTGTTGTGATATTACCTTCTTCATCACATATGCTGGTCATTTAAGTTTTCTCTCTCCTTTGTTAGCATAGCTAACAATCTGTCATTTTTTTAAAATTTTTTCAAAGACCCAACTTTTTGTTTTGTCATTTTTTTTCAATTTTTTTGTTTCAATTTCATTGATTTCAGCTCTAATTTTAATTATTTCTTGCGTTCTACTGCTTTTGCTGCTGATTTGTTCTTCTTTTTCTAGAGCTTATAGATGTAATGTGTGGCCATTTATTTGTTTACTTTTTCTTCTTTTAAGGAATGGACTCCTTGCAATGAACTTTCCTCTTAGAACTGCTTTTGTGGTGTCACAGAGATTTCTATATGTTGTGTCTATGTTCTCATATAACTTTAAGAATTTTTTAATCTCCTCCTTAATGTCTTTTGCAACCCATTGTTCATTCAGTACCATATTATTTAGTCTCCAGGTGTTGGAGTAATTTTTATTTTTTATTTTGTTATTGATTTCAAATTTTATTCCATTATAATTGTATAAAATGCATGATAGTATCTCTACTTTTTTGTATTTGCTAAGAGTTGCTTTGTGACATATTATATGGTTTATTTTAGAGAAGGATACATGTGCTGCTGAGAAGAAAGCATATATGCTTGATGCAAGTTGAAATATTCTATATGTATCAGTTAATTCTAAGTTATTGGTTGTATTATTAAGTTATATAGTTTCTTTATTCAACTTTCGTTAGGAAGATGTATTCAGTGGTGAGAGAGGTGTGTTAAAGTCACCCAAGATTGTTGTGTTGTGGTCAATTTGACTCTTGAACTTGAGAAGAATTTGTTTGATGAACATAGCTGCACCATTGTTGAGGCATATATATTTATGATTGTTATGTCTTGTTGGTGTATGGTTCCCTTAAGCAATATGTAGTGTCTTTTTTTTATCCATTTTGAGTGACTTTAGCTTGATGTCTACTTTATTTGATATGAAGACAAAAACCCCTGCTTGCTTCTGCATTCCATGTGAGTGGTATAATTTTTCCCAACCCTTCACCTTCAGTCTATGGGTGTCTTGTCCTATGAGATAAGTCTCTTGGAGGCAGCATATCCTTGCATCTTTTTTTTAATCCAATTTGTTAGTCTATGTCTTTTGATTGGTGAGCTTGGCATATTAATATTCAGGTTTATTATTGAGACATGATTTGTATTCTCAGTCATTTTTGTTTATTTTGGCATTGAACATGACTTGGTTAGACTTTCTTTTAGTGTAATACCTCCCTCTGCTGATTTTCATTACTGTTTTTCATTTCCTCTTCATGGAATATTTTGCTGAGAATGTTCTGTAGTGCAGGCTTTCTAGCTGGAAATTCTTTTAACTTTTGTTTATCATGGGAGGCTTTTATTTCATCATTAAATCTAAAGCTTAATTTTGCTGATATAAGATTCTTGGTTGGCATCCACTTTCTTTCAGTGCTTGATATGTATTGTTCCATAATCTCCTGGCTTTGAGGGTCTGGGTTGAAAAATTTGCTGAGATATGAATTGGTCTCCCCCCATTTGTAAACTGATTCCTCTCTCTTGTGGCTTTTAAGATTGTATCTTTATTCTGCATGCTAGGCATTTTCATTATAATGTGACTTGGTGTAGGTCTCTTGTAATTTTGTATATTTGGTGTCCTGTAAGCATCTTGTATTTGGTTTCCCAATTCATTCTTCATGCTTGGGAAATTTTCTGATATTATCTAATTGAAATGATTGTGCATTCCTTTGGTTTGAAACTGTGCCTTCCTCTATCCCAATAACTCTCAGACTTGGTTTTTTGATGCTGTCCCATAAGTCTTGTATGTTCTGTTCATGGGTTCTTTCTATCTTTACTGTGTGATCAACTTTATTTTCCAGATTATATAATTTGTCTTCATTATCTGACGTTCTTAGGAAAGTGATCTAGTCTGTTGGTTATGCTTTCTATTGAGTTTTTTATTTGGTTTATTGCATCTTTCATTTCAAGGATTTCTGACTTTTTTTATTCAGTCTCTATCTCTTTCTTGAGGTAATCTTTTGCTACCTGTATTTGCTCTCTTATCTCTTTGTTGGAGTGATTGATTTTTGCCTGTATTTGCTCATTTAGGTAATTCTTTAACTCACAGATCATTTTAATTATGAACCTTCTGAACTCCTTCTCTGATATTTCATCAACTTCGCTGTCCATGGCTTCTGTTATTATACTATCTTGGTTTGTTTGGGGCACTCTCCTTCCTTGTTTTTTTTTTTTTTTTTGTTTGTTTTTTTGTTTTTTTTTCATGTTGTCTATGTGTCTTCCTTTCTTGAGTGTGAATCTGTGATATTACAGTTTCTACTCTATATTCTTGTAATATCCATGCAGATTTTCTGTACCTTACCTTGTTGTTGGGCTTCCAGACCCTCCTGATGTTCCTCAATGTATGCTTCTGCAACTAAAGGTGGTGGCAGCAATAGCCAAGGTAACTCGAGATAATAGTTGAAGTACCCCAAGATGGATGCAATGTCTTACAGAGATGGGGCTGAAAGGGTAAGCCTCACACTCTCTTTGGGATGCCTGTTCTGAGATGCAGCTGTTTCTAGGTCCTATCTGTTGTTAAAATTATAGGGGCTACTGCATGGGAAAGGTTATGACATGACTGTAGTGTCCTAAGATGGAAGTGGGTTAGACTTAGGCTCCCAGGTGTGTGTGTGGGGGGGGGCAAACTAGGACCTACCCTGGAGCTGGGTCCCACACAAATCACTGTGGGCAAATCTGGGACACTGGGTCTGTCCTCCTGCAGTAGTCTGTTGGCTAGAAGGGGCAGTGCCAGAGACTGGGCTCAGGCAGATGTCTCTACCTTTAAATTTTTAAAACCTTAACTTCATTGAGGTGAGAAAATGTCTATATGTGTGGGTTCTCTAAAAATTATCACAATATTTCAATGACCTAACAGTTGTTCATTTTTTTGACAAGTATTCATATACTTGAATTGAACATATAATTTCTATTGAATGTTTGAAAAAATAAGTGTGAGTTAGAGATGCAGATGGAGATGTGAATATTGATATATATACACACATGGCTATTGATTTTTATCTATGACATAAACTACTCACAGTCTTGATAATTTTGTTTAATATCTCCATTTATTATTTAAATTTGTTGAATTTCTCTTTGTAATTCTGTCCATTTTCTTTTATTTTTTTCTAGACTAAATCCTTAGTTGTATATAAATTCTTGATTTCTCCTCTTCTTAGAAAACTGGTACTTTTTTGTTTTGTTTTTGGAATTTTGGAAAGTTATTCTTTTTTTTTTTTTTTGAGAGAGAGAGAGAGAGAGAGAGAGAGAGAGAGAGAGAGAGAGATATTTTTTAAATATTTATTTTTTAGTTTTTCCGCGGACACAACATTTGTTTATATGTGGTGCTGAGGATCCAACCTGGGCCGCACGCATGCCAGGCGAGCACACTACCGCTTGAGCCACATCCCCAGCCCAAGGAAAGTTATTCTTAAGCTTTCTTAATGTGATAGCTTTGCAGGTGTTACTCTTTCCTATTGATCCTTCTTTTGAATATTGCACTGCTGATTTATCATTTACTTTCCAGTAATATTATTGGATTGAATTTTTAAATCTAATTTGAGAGTTTCAGTTTTCAATTATACTGTTTAAATCCATTTATATTTTATTATGACTGTTAAAATGTTTGGACCATATACTTTCAGTATGCTCCTTTCGTGCCTTTTTTTTGAAAGAAAAAGAAAGAAGAAGAAAGCTTGTTTGGTTTCTCTTTCTCCCTTTTCCACTGCTCACTTAAAAGTCACAAGTTTCCTTTCTATTAGTTGAGTTGTTACTTTTAAATTCTTAAGACATATGTAGAACACGTTGTCATTCAACCCTAGTACTGGGGATGACTCAGAATGCTTATGGACTACAGTGTCTCTAAATGATTTCTGTAATTCTTTTTTTTTTTAGGAGAGAGAGAGAAAAAGAGAGAGAGAGAGAGAGAGAGAGAGAGAGAGAGAGAGAGAGAATCTTTTTTGTAGATGGGCACAACACAATGCCTTTATTTTTATATGGTGCTGAGAATTGAACCCAGGTCCCGCCCGTGCTAAGCAAGCGCTCTACCACTGAATCACAATCCCAGCCCTGATTTCTGTAATTCTATCTCTAGATTAAAACAAAGTATTTTTTCAGACAACTCTTCATCTCTATTAAATCAGTGTAATAAATAAATAAATAGAATTCTACAGTCTCATGAGATCAATGAATCATATTCTGAAGGAATTGACAGAAGTTAAATAACCTGTGAGAGTGACCTGAATGGGTCAGAATCATTCTTTCAGTACTCTCAACTTGAAAGATAATTTTCTTTAAAAAATCACATTGGTAGTCAGCCACAGTGGTGCACTTCTATAGTCCCAATGGCTGAGGAGGTTGGTACAGGAGGATTGAAAGTTCAAAGCCAGCCTTAGCAAAAGCAAGGTGCTAAACAATTCAGTGAGACTCTGGCTCTAAATAAAATACAAAATAGTACTGTGATTGTGGCTCAGTGGCCAAGTGCCCCTGAGCTCAATCCCTGGTAACCTCCCTGTAAAAAAACATGTTGGTTATGCTGCATCAATAAAACCATTGAGTATCATCAGTATGTACAAAAACTTTTTAAAAAAGCGTTCTCCTTATGAACTAATAAGAAAATTCAAGAATGATTCTTGCTTAACTGTATTCTGCAACTATATTTTTTAAAAGCAAATGTTATTGAACCCATTCTACTGATAGAAGAGTAATTTAAATGCACATTGTCATATTCATAAACATAAGTATTATTTACACTTTATTTTTCTGAAGAAAAAATTGGTGTGATTATTCCAAAGTAGCTTAATAAATTTGCTAGAGTCCTTTGGTTGGAAGTTATAGACAATCTAAGTCAAACAGGCTTACCTAGAAAAGCAAGGGTGGTACAACTTTATATTGACTTTTTAATGGAAGTTGACAACAAGGAATTGGACTGGATTCAATGTGGCATTATATAGAGTGTTTCACAACTGGGCAGAAGCAGTAGAAGATGAATTTTCCATATCAACCTGGGCAGAGTGAATGTGGGGGTCCAATAACAAACTTCAGCAAGGAAAGGCTACAGGATACAAGAGCAAATATAAACATCAGGATAAAAACGTGCAATCTAACTCCCTGCTGAATCTGTCTCCTGTGTAGAGAAAATGGTTTGAAACTCATCAAGATCTCTCACCAGCCAAGCTCAGCTCTTTGAACCTGAGTGAAGTTTTCAGCATCTACATAGCACCCTCTTGGCCTACCATTGTCTTTGTCTCAACAATTCACAAATAATACAACAAAGGAGCATCCTGAATGGTAGGGAGAAGGTGGCTCTGTTGAGCTCTATCTGGATCTCTTGAGGGTCACTTTGGCAGCAGCACAGTCTATAAAGGATAGTAAAGAGGAAAATGAAGGAACTAATTCTTTCCAAGCCCTTGACATGGCAAAAATTAAAATAAAAATAAAAACTGTTGGACTAACATCGAATCTCAGGATGATAATATATGTCCATAAAATGGGTTAACAGTATTAATAATCAGGGAAGACATTATTTCATCCCCTTTGTTTCTTTATAGTTAGGTTAACACAAGGTATAAATGCCCTTTCAATCATTGCTATCCCTCCAACTGTTGGAACAAATGTTGGGATAAAGGAGCCTGATAGATATGATTATTCCCTGCTTTGGCACCGGTCTGTAAGTCAGTGCTATATCTGTGCACCTAAGGACAGACATGGATTAGGATCAAGAGTTCTTTGACATTGCAGATTTGTACACTGAGTGTCCAATAAGCTGCCACTACCAGTAAACTTTGCTTTGATACCTATGTGGAGAGAAAAGAATATAAGATTAAGAGGAATTGAATAATGTGTCATAGAGCCTCTTATGCTTTCCAAAAATTTCCATCAATCTTTAAAATTAGAAATATACATATGTGTTCACAGGAAAACCCTTCTTGCTAACATCAATGAAAGGAGTTTTGAAGGGACTGTACCTTGGCATTTAACTGAATACAACTGAATGATGTCAGGTGCTGATTTGTAAACCAACAACTTTAAAAAAAAAAAAAAAAGCTCTTTGTTGCTTTACAAACGTGAAGTGTTGTGATTCCTCTGGGAATTCTGAACAAGCAAATGTTTTTGTTAGACATGGCAGTATTTTACAGGCTTATGTTATTATCATTGGTTTCAGTGCAAATTTTGATTTATTTTATTTTTTTTACTTAGCATGTGAAGGACCTGAAAAACCATCCCGTATGAAATACAAGAATCAGACCTATAAATATGAGAATTACATACAAATCCCTCAAGATATGGATGGGAGAATAAACTTCATACTCTGCATATGCAGCAGCTATATTAACATGATAGATTTTCAACGCTCTACAGGATCCATTACTGTTTTGGGCCAATAGTCCATGAATTTGAAGGATTTATACAATGGACCATAACAGCTCCTTAGGAACGATTATATCCCATCAGATGAAAAAATGTCTTTTTAAAACCTTCCTATTAACCTGTTTGCTCTATAGACCATAATCCTTTGAAGGTTAAATTATATACATAGCAAAATGGGCCAAATCACCTCATTTTGTGTTTTAAAATGTATTTATGGGGAAAAAGCTTTCCAAAATGGGAGGATGATAATTGTACCCAAGAGTACCATCAAATCAAGGTGATTTTTAAGTGTGAGCAACAGGCACTACATGCTATTGGGCTAAGGAAAGAAATCTGATAATCTAGAGATAATACCCCTTTATGTGCCATTTACATTCACAATCATCTAAAAATAGATCAAACAATTGAATACAACCTGAATAGTCAAATACAACAGTTCTCAAAACTTAGGCAAGTACAAAGAACCATGAAAAGGCCATGAGACACAAATTTGATGGAAAAACATTGTTAAAACAGTTTATTTTTGTCTATGTGATTGTAAAATCATATTAGCACAGGAGGAAGATTTGATCACGATTTTTAAATTGTTTATAGAATATTATTTTTTTAAGTAAATACTAGTCTTTTTCAAATGCATGTGAAGTACTTAATGTATTTTAATTAAGGTAGCAGTGGAGTCTGAATTAACTTGATGTCTTTCTCAGATAGTGGGAGTCTTCTGGCCATACTGCTTTCAACCTTAAGCTTAACTGTGAAGAGAGTTGCTCAGTGGAGTGCTTGCTGTTCAGGGTACTGCTAAGCCCTCCCGGTCAATGACCAATCAGCCTCTTATCCTATCTACCTAGAACAAGTCCTGACAGATGCTGTCATTCAAGGTTAATTAGCAATGACATATATCCATATGATACTTAAGATTTGAAATAAGTGGGCTAAATTAACCAATTTTGAAATCTTAAGAAGAGTGAGCAGATCGATTCAGAGAAAAGATTATTTCTTGAGTCAGGCCCATTGGCGAATATCTTTCTGCTGTTATGCTTACATTTCTGTTCTCTTTCCTTTGAATTTCTGTGAGTGATGTTCATTATTTTTGCCATAGTTTTTGGAAAAGCACCTTGAAGTCTTTGAAGAAAATGACAATAGAAAGCTGAAGAAGAATAGAAAATAAACATCTGTGAACTCTCCCCAAATCCTCTTTTCTTCAGCAAATATAGAGACTCAGACAAGTAGCTAGAAACAACAGATATAACAATAAAAATGACTAGCAAAATCATATCCTGTAGTTAAGAAATCTGTTTTCTTATAAAATGTGATAGTCTTACCATTGCACCACACTGAGTGCCTCTCACAAACAGAATGAGACAGTGACCAATCTTTTCTATCCCATTGTGTAATTATCCTCCAGAGAGAGATCTGTATATGGACTAAATTATAATATGGACCACTTCTAGTCTGCATGCTCTGCCAGCTCATTTGTGAACCTCTGCAATTATTAAATGTGCTGTGATAATTAGAAAGGCTACCCTTTCAAAGTTTTACTTACCTAAGTATAAACAACCAACACAATCACTTGTTTTTCAAGTTAACAGTCCCCTCCAATGGAAAAATTGGAAAAATTCAAATAATTTTCTTCCTTACCCTTTCCCATTTCAATCGTCTCAACTATTTAAAAAAAAATATGCCATAAGGAGAGAGGACAAATTGCTACCATAAAGGATTCTGAGCCTCCCGGTGGCCTCCATGTCTTTATTTGGAGGTTGGTAGGAAGATGCTCATAGACGCTGTCAACCTGACCCTTATAATCTACCTTTAGGAAGCACACTGGAGGTATGGACAGGCAGAGCCACAAGAAGAAAACACTTTGTGGTCAACTCTGACTTCCCCGTTGAAGTTGATTTTTGGGGAGAATGAGGAGAGGAGCATGTAGCTTCCATGGGGAGGCAATGCAAATTATTGTTCACTCCCTTACTTTTGAGGCCCATGGCCAGTACCTTCCAAAAGACACCATTAAAATAAATAAGACATCATTTGATTTAGCTTCTTGATATTGGAGTAACATTCCTGTTTCTTTTCCAGGTGATTAGGCAACACTTTTTGTTTTGTTTTTCAATCCAGTGGTGAATATTTAAAAATGAAAATGCCAATGAACACAAATTAATGAAAACAAAATTAGGTCTTTTGACATTAGGCCTGACACAGTCTGTAAGGGGAAAGTTTCTGCTAAAGGGATTTTAATTTATTTTTTTCCCTTATAATTCACTAATATCAATGATTTTTTTAATCAGGTTAATCTTCTAAAAGATATAGCTAATGTACAATGTTTTTTGTATTTCTTATTACAAATTTTTGTCTTGATCTTACTTCTAAGATCCAAGTTTACTAAAGGCAATGATATTGTGGATTTAAAATTCTCTCATCTTTGTTTTCTAAGCATTCATAATTGTGGCCAAATTTGAGCTCTACACAGCAGTCTAGTACATGGGTTGTGCACAGTGCTACAGGGGATAATATATTAGGGGAGAACTGGCCTTCTTTCTCCACTGTCTCACAGGCAACAACATGGTTGGTCACACAACTGAGCATTAGGTAAATCTAATGTTGCCTTTGATGGGAGAATAATATCAAATTCGTAAATAATATAGTCAATTGGTAACAAAATGTGTCAACTATGGATTAGAATCATTTGTTCTTAAACCTCTCCCAGAAATTACTCAAATAAATTATAAGCATGTGTGGTGCAGGCGCACACACACACACACACACACACACACACACACACCAAGGAAACTCACAGGAGCAATTACCCATGCATGAAAGATTTCACCTTTCAGGACACTTAGTAAAACTAAGAGATCAAATAAAACTAGTTTATCTTTCACTGTGTTGTGGAGATTGAGAGCTAATCGTGCTTGAAAATTGGCATTAGTGGACGAGTTTAAGATCATATAACAATCAATAATTCTAATAATGTAAAATAAAATAAACAGGAAAAGCTAAAGGAAAGGAAGGGAGAAAAATGGAAAACAGAACACATGTAAAAAGTATGCTATCATTTTTCTTCCTAAAAACAGCCATCATTGAGTTAACCCAGGAGATTCTTGGGCAAGTTACCAAAAAGGCTGCCCGCACTTTGTTAGAAATAGATTGTAAAATCATTAGAAGGATCAGCTTGCAGCTTGCGGCTACTTTCCAAATCAGAGTTTGAAGACATTGTGTGTACTCCAACAAAGCAGAAGTTCATTGTTCCACATAACAGGGATATGCCAGCCATCTTTAAAGTTTCAGAGACAGCCTGTGAAAGATCAATTGTACGGACTTTCCTTCTTTTACTTTGGGTTTAAGAGTGTGGACCTTAGGAATGAAAAAAGGTAAGGCAGAGGTATTGAATATTTGGAAAGTGCAGGTACAGATATCCTATGATAACCTGCTCAATTGCACAATTCAAGTTCTCTGGGAAATTTTCATTTGTAGGATTGCAAGTCATTGTAACAAGGCATAAATGATTTAAAAATGTATGATAATGGTTGAAGCTGCAAACCTCGTAGTAATTATCTCAGGCAGTGGTTGCAGTTAAGCGATCAAATGTGTTTTGAAAAGAGTCATCACCAGTTTACTCTCATGCCCTACAAAGTCCTACCTTTACTACCTTTTCTATATGTTGTCTTTGGCTTTATTCCCACTCCATTTCTATAAGGACAAGCACAGTGAACCAGAATAAATTATGCATTGTGTTAGGCTACTCAAGTCTTTACTTATGTCCAAAAATGAGGAGCCCATTGATTATGAGGCATTTCTTCTGTTCACTCATACTGGCTCCATCCATATTAGGCTTCTTCAGGTCTAAAAAGGTTATGCCCTCATAAGGGCTTTGTTCTTGCCCTTTTCTCTGCCGAATATGGCCCATTTCATATTTCCTAATGGCACATTCAGGTCTCTCACTCATACTGTATCCCCTTTCTTTCCCACCCCAATTCATCATCCCATCCCCTTAACAAACTTTATTTTTCTGCATACAATCTATAATTCCTCAAGTTTATCTTAATCCATTGTGTACTAGAACATATATTATATGACCTAGAACTTTTTATTCCTTGCTCATTGCTTTCATCTCCAGGATCCATCATATAGAAGACAGGTAATCAATAAATGGTGGATGAATGAATTAACTTGTTATCCATATGTAGAAAGGATCTAGTAACCACTCATTGATTTGATGACTAGTTGTCTTCCCGGGCATAGTTCTAAAATCTTAGGACATTGGAATTCTACCAATATTCTTATTACAATGAACTACATACACTCTTCTCAAATGTGGGCAATATGACTTTTGACACTGGATATACAAATATTTATTTAAAAGGAAACAATGTGAGACACAAGTCATAGTGCCATGTCATGTAGTTGGCTGGTTTTGACCCAAGATAATCAAAATCCCACTGAAATCTTTCCATATCAGAGATATACCTCCCAATATTGCAAAAAACACTTAATGTGTCTATTTATTTGCACAATATCTGGTTTGAAGGGAGTCCTATCTTCAAATTTCATCAGTTTGGGTCAAAACCTTAGTGGCACTTAAAGCTATGCCTTTAGGATAGTCTATTTAAAATAAAAATAATGACTTAAGAATATTGCTTATATTTTTGAAATTTTGAAAATGTAATCAGGGTAGACAGCTACTGTGTTGTTACAAATCTGAATGTGAAATTTCTGAAATCCTCCTTGCATTAAAAATGAATTAACTGTGTGATTATTAATTGTGCATATTCCAATCCCTTTGTGCTGTACTGCATGTTTCTTGAATCTCATTTGAATCCTTTGGCTAAGTAATGTGTCAAGGGGGGTATGAGCCTGAATGCCTAAGTTATTTAAAAGGCAGGACAGCACTTCCAGATTAGAATACCAATGAGTGGGGTTAAAAAGGCTCTACTGTAGTTGGAGGGCAGCTCTCAGTCTGAGAAGTACCTGAAAAGGACCTCTATGGACTAATTTTCAGAATCACATTGTAATGTGGGCTCATGTCAATCATCAGAACAGACAGCTTCATCCCATGATATAAACTAGTTATACATTCAAGAGCTGCCAGAGGATCTTCATTAAAAAGGGACTTAGCATTAAAGGAAGAAGGTTGTTTTATTATAATACTTCAAACACAGTTTTTTTGTTTTATATGTTCTCAGGATTCTTTTTTGTTCTTTGCTACAATATCAAAAAAAGTACCACAGAAGAAGGAAAACATTAAATATTCCATTTTTTAATAGAAATCAAGGAAGCTTTCTGGTTTAAGGCATTAAAATCATATACATTTTTTCCTAAATTTATTCATGGCTTTGAATAACAAAAAGAAATCTCTAGATGTAATAGGAGGATGTTTTTAATCTTTTGTGGGAAGGGATTTGCAGAACGACTACTCAAGGTAAAATATCTACTGGCAAAGTATATCAGTGAGAGCTTTATACATATAAATTTGTATAAAACCTTTGGGCTCTCTACAAGTTTCCAGATAACAGTTAGATATTGCAATTGATGTCATTAAAATTTAATATAATTGTGTTAAGAGAAAAACAGGAACAATGTCCATGTAAGTAAATCATTGACACTGTAATCTTGCATTTAAAGAAAACAGGAGTTTAATAAAATAGATAAAGGTATCTCTTTACCAATATTCAAAGGTATCATATAAAAACCTTAATTTAAATATACTTGTACATTAGGTAACCCCTTCAAAACATCCTGCACATATGATTACTTATCAAAATCATCTCATTTCTACCATGAAAATCGTGACCAGCAAATTGCTTGGTAAATGGAATTAAAACAATAACACAATAAAGTTATTTCTATCTTCAAATTGCATAATTTCATATGTAGAAAAACCTGAAGTCTCCATACCAAGAAGGTATTAGTATTAAAACAAATACAGTAAAATTTTGGGGTACAAAATCAACATCCAAAAATCTATTGTGTTTCTATACACTAGAAAATGAAGTACATGAAAAGAAAAATAAGAAAAATCCCAATTGTCCATAGCATCCATAAAGAATAAAACAATGAGGAAAAAACCTAACCAAGAAGACAAAAGACTTGTACACTGAAAAGTACAAAACGGTGATGAAAAAAGTAATTACAAAAGATACACAAAAATGGAAAGACTTTCTGCATTCATAGACTGAAACTTATGTTATTAAAGTGGTCATGCTATCCAAAGCAGTCTACAGATTCAATGCAATCTCCATCGATTCCAAAGATATTTTCAAAGAAATAGGAAAAATAATTCTAATATTCATATGGAACCACAGAAGACCACAAATAACCAAAACAACCTTGAGAAAAAGAGCAAAACTGAAGGCATCATTCTCTCTGATTTTAAAGTACACTAGAAAATGACAGTGATAAAACCATTATGGTACTTGCATAAACACAAACATGTCCACCAGCAGAACAGAGACCCCAGAAATATACCCACACAAATACCATCAACCCATCTTCAAAAACACAATGGGATAGTCTCTTCAACCAACAGTGTTACAAAAATTAGACTTTTACATCCAAAAGAATGGAATTGGACCTTTATGGTTCATCACATACAAAACTCAGCCACAAATGGATCAAGAAGTGAAAGCAAGACCTGATGCTGTAGAACTCCTAGAAGAAAACATGAGGAAAAATCTTTTTGACAGTAGTCATAGCAATTATGCCTTGGATATTACCAGCAATATTTACCAGCAAAGTAGAGGCAAATAAAGCAAAACAGACAATTGGGAGTATACCAAATTACAAAGCTTCTGCACAGCAAAGAAAAAAACACAAACAAAAGGCAAATTACAGAATGGAAGAAAATATTTATAAACCATATATATGATAAGATGTTAGTATTCTAAAAAGAACTCATCTGATTCAATAGCAATAATAATAATAATAATAATAATAATAATAATAATAATAATAATAATAATAATTATTATTATTATTATTATTATTATTATTTAAAATGAGGGGCTGTTGTATAGCTTAGTATTAGAGTGCTTTTTAGCACTCATTTGGGCTCCAGGTTTGAACTTCAACACTGCAAAAAAAAAATTGTAGTCAAAGTAATCAAATAGACATTTATCCAAAGAAGACTAGTAGATGACCAACAGGTTTATGGAATGATGCTAAATATCATTATCCATGTAAATGAAAATTTAAAACCACAATAATATGTTGTCTTAGACCTGTTTTGATGGCTGTTATTAAAAAATATATTTATGGGTAAAAAGAATTGGGAAGGGTGGAGAGGAATCAGAATCCTTGTACTTTTTCTGTATATTTATTTACTAGTAGGGCTATAAAAGTAGCAGTTGTGCTGGAAAACAGTATGTTCCCTTTAAAAAATAAAAATGGAACTACCATGTGATTCTACTTTTTTCTAACCCCCTTCTGGATACATATCTATACATACCTATCTTTTGAGAAATCCGTGCTCCTATGTTCATTGCAGTATTATAAAAAAGACCCAAAGTATGGGAAAAAAAACTGTTTATCAATAGCTGAATAGACTAGAAAGTGTGCTACATACGTGCAATGGAATATTATTCAGTCTTAAAAAGGGAGGATATCCTGCCATATGTAACAATATGCAAAAACCATGTGGACATGCTAAGTGAAAAATGCCAGTTACAGAAGCACAAATACAGCTTGATTCCACATATAAGAAGTATCTAAAATTGTCGAAGTCATGGATGGGAGAGTCGAATGGTGACTGCCAGGGGCTGAAGAGAAAGGGAAATGGGAAGTCGCTGTTCAATGAGTTTAAATTTTCAGCTATGTATGACGAATGTGTTCCAGAGAACAATTGCACAGCTTTGTGTCTATAATTTTCAGTACCAAGTAATGCACTTAAAATTGCAAGAGGGTGGATCTCATGTTAAGTATTCTTGCTACAATAAAACACAAGCTAACATAAATAAATAACTACACAGTTTTTTGTAAGTACAATATTTGGCTCATGGTCTGCTAGCAACCTGTTTTCTGCCATTCACTTTCCATAAAAGGGATGAAATATTGTGAATAATTTTCTCTCCTGAAACTGAAATTGTTTATTATAGAGCACATAATCTCAAATTGGTCTCATTATTTAAAAGTGTTCTTGGTAGAGGTGCATGTATTTATTTACAGATAACTCTTCATGAGCCACAATTGGCAACGTTTCCTTATGACACCGTCATGCCATATGTTAATTTCCAGTGTTTCTCCTCAGGAGTCTGCTTGGAAGCAGAATCATTAAAATTATTTGTGGAAGCCAGGGAACTCTCCTGGTGGGGGAAGTTCTCCCATCATCAGGAGGAATGGAGCTTAATTAAAGGTCTTCCAGTGCTCAGAGGACAAGTGTCCATGGTAAAAGAGCGGATCTTCGGCTTCTGTCTTCCCTCTTTCTCCCATGCAAAGGATTTTATGTGTGATTACTCAGGCCTTTCCATGATCCTCTTATAAACTGTTTCCAAACTGCATCCTTTTGTTGCTTAACTATTCATAGCACTCAAAGTATTCCTGGTGGTATTTATCCAAAATTTGGAAGAAATCGTCAATAAAATTTGTTTTGTCTATACCCACAATGTTAACTAGAGATGTAAGATGGAAGGAGGAAAATAAACACACACACACACACACACACACACACACACACACACACACTTACTTGTATTATACTTTATATTGTCTGGCACTTGTGTACAATTTTGAGAGTAGGTTAAGAAAAAAAAAAAAATGTCCAGCAACATGCAAAGCTGAACTACACATAAATGGCCTTTGAATTTACTGTTTCTTGCTACAAGATACAGGGCAAAAAATGTTAGCTCACTGAATTCTGTTGTTCATTCAACATGTTTCAATGCATGAATCATTAAAAAGATCAAATCCCTTTCTTACATTAAATGGCTATGATTCACGGTTAAGATTTATGAACCATGAGTCCCTCATCAAATTAAATTTTGTTCTCTCTAACTAGTTTATAGTAACATAGAAAAAGCTTGTGTTATACATATTACAGTTCTGTCAACTCCATGAACATGTACTGAATGAATTTTTAAATTAATCTTCTCTTGTATAGTTAAGGGTATTCTTATGAATAAATAGAGTGGGTGAAAGTAAAGTATCTTCTTAAATTATTATATTATTCTTTTATATTTCAATATATTTAAATAATTCTAACTTAAAATTCTAACTGTTTATTGGCATATTATTACATTTACATTTGTCTCTTTTTTCCTGTACCCAAACTTCTAAAGCAAACAATGTGGAAAAGTGAAGTACTTAGTAATTGTTTTATATTATATCATCATATGAGCTACACAAAAACTTTTTAGCCCTCTTACTTGGATCTGATACCAAGGTTCTTTTGTAAGTTTATTTTTGAATGATCAGAGTATTTTCAGCATTAATGTAGTTATTGGTCAACCTGAAAATTTTAATACATAGTTCAAGGATTGTTGGTTTAGCATATAAAATGAACAAAAAAAAAACCCGCATGAGAACAACAACAACAAAAGCCCCCTTATTATCCATATATTTAATGCATATGAAAATACATTTTGAAAATAAACTTTCCAAATCTCAATGCATTTTTTTTTTCCTTGTAGAGCTTTCTCTTCTAACTTTTGTACCTTGATGTCCCCTTATGAAATGCTTCCATGGGATAAAAGTTGTGAAAGGAGAAAATTTATTCACTCCATGGTGATTTGAATGATGTGGCCAAAACATGGCTAAAAGGAAAATAATGCAGCTATATTTTATGAATGTTTAGGGTGATACTGCAAGTTCAATTCTGGCTCTGTTTGGGTTTATGAAAATAAGTCAATAATTTGCAGAAGTTTTACAAATGTGTTGAAATACATAACTGAATAAGTAAAAATGAGAATTCCCACTAGAGAAAGGAAGAACCTGAATGAATTTTTTTCACATATATATTATGTATATGTTTATATACATACATATATATATTTCACATGTTATATATGTGAGTTTATTTGTGTAGATATTTTTCATATATATTTTTAATATATTTCACACATACACTCTCTCTATATATTTAAACCCTATTTTCTAATATACTTTCTTGATATTTAGTAGAGATGCTTAATTAATTTTCAGTAAAATTACATTCTTCCTATAAGAAATATACACATACACCCATATATAAATCCATACACATTTTAAATTTATTTTGGGGAAACATGTATGTGTGTTTTGACACAAAATAGATATAAATGCATATTGCAAAAATATAAATTCTGAATTAAATATTCGTATATAACTAATGATGATAGTGGCAAAAATCAACAGTAATTTACATAAATTAGAATGTACAACCCAAAGCAAAACACATTCAGGTTTATTCAAACACCTCTGTATGCCTTCTATAAAATATATTACTAGCAACTTCATTGTCACAAATTAAAAAGGAACAGAAAAATAGAGCACAGAAGTTGGGAAGGAGGGAGAGATACTGAAGCAAAGAAGCATAAACATTGCCCGACCCAAGCTGACAATGTTTTGCTGAGCTTCAGGAAGCTTTAGATGATGGTATTCAAAAAAGGATGCCATGTAGCAACAGTAAAGACACCATCAACAGCCACTTCAGACATCTCAGATAGAGCTTCCCTCTGAGGATGGAAAGAAGTGATAAGTGGAAGGCTGCTGCCAGCGTCAGGGCTTAGAAAGATTTCTCTGCTTTATATATTGATGGCCAAGTTGAAAGAATGTGCAGCAAGGTGAGAATCTTGCTGGTGAAACAAAAAACCAAGGAAAGGCAGTCAATAAAAAGGTGGGGAGCTGTGCAGCAGCAAGATTAGAAACCTTGAAGTTAAATGGCATTTTGCAATTCATTGTGAAGGAAAGAACAAAAACACAGAGACTGAACAAGAAGAATCTCAAAAGAATTCTCCATTTACAAATGTGCTTACAAAAAAGCCTCAACATACAAAAGTCGCATGCCTCAGATCTGATTATACTTCATCACAGCCTCCAGACAAAAAGTGAAATGCTATTTAATCTCTATAGATATGTTTTGGCATGGGCATAAAAAAAAACAAAGTTGACAATAGTTAACTGTTCTTTATAGTATACAATTTGTCCTTAAGTGAAACGATAGTATCTAATATTAATAAAGCTACTTTTTTAAAAGAATTATTATCTTTATAGATAGATTTTCTAAACCTAGGAACAGATGAAAGGAAATGATGCTTTTTAAATTCCTATCTTTGCTGTCAATGATGGTGTAAACTGGTTGGTTGGTTGGTTGGTTGGTTGGTTTATGGAAGATGTATTTATGTATTAGGAAGGTGTCAATATAATGCTACTTAAAATATATGCAATTACTACTTTGTTTAAAAATGGCTGAATTTTTCAGTTCTTTTTATATGTTTTTTTACATTTTGTGAGGTGGTGGAACTTGCTTTGTGTGGTTTTTTTTTTTTTTTTTTTTTTTTGGTGGGGGGTGGTGATCGTAATTATTACCTAAGCAATGCAATGGATCCTTCTACACAAATAGGAATCAAAATAATTACTATTCCTTTCTTATTTCATTGCAGAAACTCAATCATACTTTTTTTTTTGAACAGAGAAACACAATAAAATGTGTCTTAAATATTCAAATCAATTAGGAAAAAAAACCTTTGGAGCAGAATATTCTTCAAATTATAGCATTATGATTCCCCATAATTCTACTGGGACAGGGCTGCTATTTAAAGAAACTCTGTGGTTTGAGAAATGACGATATGACAAAGAAATGTACACAATCCTGAAGGGAACCGAAAGGACAGATGCTGCAGGCTATGTGAGCTTCTGTTAAATATGAGAACCAAGGGGCACGAACTTGAGCGAGAGAATAGCCTAGCGCTAAAAAGTGCTTCAAACTCTTTTGCAATTGCCCTTTGCGGAATAAACAGCCCAGGAAAAAAAAAATAACAAGCAACATACACAGCAAGAAGGTGGAAGTGGCCAGGACAGTGCAATGGGCAATTTAATGACTAGGAAAGCCTCAGTGCTCTATTTTTCAGGTTAAGTAATGTATATCGAGGTTCCTAAAATTGCCATTTTTATTTCAGGGGAATATAAAAAACGGTATGAATGGTTTCAGGGGTTTAAAATCAAACTATTAAAGGCCAAACATTTCATCTATTAAAAATTAATGTCTAAAGAAATACCTTTGGGAAATTATCAAGAAATCAGAAATGTTCCCTTATCTTGGAAAATTGTCTTTACATAATTGTTACAATTGGGAAGAAATGGTATCTTTTCAGTTTCCAAATTTAATCCATCTAGTAAAATAAATTTCTAAGAGTCTGTTATTCGGTTTCTTTTCTCTTAGCAAAGATCCAGAGAGCAAAGAACGTTAGAGAGCTAACAGGAAAAGGCACTACCCTGTTCTTCTGGAACATACAAGGAGCCATTAGTGATCACAACTGTCTACAATAGTGATAGCTGGAAAAAGCCTTTCAGTGAACTCCCCTCATTTTGAAAATTTCAAAACCAAAGTGGGAAGTATTTTATTTCTAGTTGCATGATCAGAACATCCAGATTCCCAATCCATTATTTTTTTCTTTTATTAAATGTGATGATGTATATTAAAATGCTTAGTACACTGCTTGGCACAGGGACAGCCCTTAATAATTGTTGCCAAAGCTAGATAATAAACAGCAGTAGAGATAAACAGACACAGAGAAGTACATGAATCCATATACAATCTCTGACAGTAAAACAAACAAACAAACAAATGCTGAAGAGAGAGAGAAGGGGAGCTAATGAGTTTGGTATTACTTTTCAAAAGTACTTAGATTTTCCTTTTAGCAATCACACAAATGTTCTTTTTGCTAACTCAACACTAATCCACCTTGCAATGTGTACCTCTGGGTGGCTGGTGAGAGAGCAGAATTTGTTTCAGTGCCTATGTATTTTACATCAGAATAGCCCTTGCACTGGAGGGGACCATGTCTTTCACCTTTGTACAACAAAGTCTTCTCACATGGTAGATCCTCAATAAAATGTGTGCCATAATGGAAAAATAAATCGATATCATAGAGGCAATTGTGAAGCAATGTGAAAATTCCAGTTTCTGAAAATGCAAATACAAGTGATGGCACATGCTTTTTGCTGGTGGAGAAATGCACACTGCTCTCCTCCCTCCTCCACACATGCTTGCCTTTATTGATGGACACAGATGTGTTATTCATGACTGTTTTGGACTCCTAAACATATATTCCAATGCAAGTGAATCTGTTGGTGGGCAGGTTTCTCCCTGGTCTCTCATTAGTTGTCAAGAGTGACCTAAAGGTTTTTAACCTTAAGGACAGAGCCTTTCATTTACATAGTTTTGTTGTGATCTCTGTCCTGATAGAGTTTGCCTTGTTTGACTAACCAGCCCAGCTTGCCTGCCTGGGAGCTTAGATGAGCAGGAAAAAAAAAAAAAAAAAAAAACCTAATTAAGTGAGTTTATACACTTGAACACACCAGGAAAACGGTAGAGTTAATGGCTGCAAACCATTTTTTGATACTTTATTCAAGGATCCCCCCCACTTTTTTTTTCTCATTTATAAAATGTGCCTATGGGAAGGAGCGAAAGGAAGAGGGCTGTGATTCCAGCCCCTCATCTCCCTTTGAGATAGCTGCTAAGCCAGTGCATTAGTGAGGAGGTAGAAAGGATAATAGGAGCAGTAATTGGCAGGGCTGTCCAACTACACCTCTTCTCTCTCCCACCACTTGGCCCTGCCCAATTTATCTCTTCCATAGCCCCATGATGCCTTGTCTCCACCAAACTTTTTAAAAGTTGCCCCCTGTATCTGGTGGCTTGTTATGTAAGGATTTTTCATCAAAGCTTCAACCTGAATGTTCTTCCACTTGTTAAACCAATATTAAAACAAGAAAGAACCCTAGTTTAAAGCATCCGTGTTGCTAGTCCCTCAGCTGGGTGGCCACTGCCAATGGGAAGTGGTGAGGGAAAGGTATAATTAAAACTTAACTTTCAAATGGATCTCATAGTTTTTACCCCGTAAGACGCTCTTCTCGCCACGTGAACTTTCAGGTGGCTGTTCTGAACAAAATAGGTGCTGATTCCTTTTATGTGAAACCCTTAAGATAACTTTAACATGGTCCTTTGCAGTTTAATTTATCATAAATTCTGGCACCATTTATCACTAAATGCAAAGTGATGAAGAAATGGCTCTATTAATCTGAATAACTCCAGAATTAAAAAGCTGTTAAATGAGTTGAAGCACATAGTACTGTTAACAATATGTGGAAGTGTGTTTGGCTGGAATAAATTACTTTCACAGTCACCATTTGAAGAGTCTACCTTTAGAGAAATATGTTGAAAATTTCACATCTTGATCCCCTGACTAAATCCACATGCACCGCTAATGCAATTTTAAATTGACTTCACAGAAAACGTGAGAAAACGCCTGGTCTAAAATTCTTAGGTATCAAAACAAAATTCCTCTATTTAAAAACTGAGGAAAATAAGACTTTCACATAGGCATATAAAATATAATAACAGATTCCAATTAAGATATATTCTATTTTCCCACTTTACTCTTTCCAGAAGTGGCTTTGTGATATTTTCATGTAATATAGCCCAGTAATGTTTCAACAACTCCTCTCCCAGGATAAGTATTTTAGCATAGCCTATGTATAGTACTTTTAAAAATACTAATATGGGGAATATTGACTCAGATATCTAAAGTGTTAATTTTTGTTTGAAGAAATTGGTTGGCGATTATAAACAGAGGATTAAAAGGCAGGCTCTATCACACAGTCTGTATGTGTTTGTATTCTGAATATTACTAACAAAAGACGCTTAAAGAGAAAGGCATTTATGAATTTCAGAATACAGTATCTGAAATTTGCAGAGCCTAGACTTTAAAAAAAAAAAAATTCTAGGATCTGTGCTAATAAAGCCCTGTTCCCCAAGTATGTCCCCTTGCAGTGTTTTAGCAGATAGTGACAATGTTCTTAATCCTTACCCTCATGAGGGCACTTTGTAATGTCTTTAATTATCACCCTGGTATTGTGATTAGAAACAAAGACTTTTTCAATAATAGTGTCCTGTTGCATGTTTAGAGATATTTCAGTGTGAAATCTTTAATAATGGGGATTTGTGAATGAACTTAATTAGCCCTGTTAAAAACATCCAGCAGATAGCAATCTCATATCCACAGAGAGGGCTATGCCATGGCATGGGGGGCAGCTTCCTTGGAGAGACTCCCTGAAAATCGAAGGCACTATTGTTAGAAAAAGCAAGAGCTTTGTTCAAGTGTTTACCAAATACAATATTTGGTTGACAGAAAGCAGTTTATTCGAACCTTCTGAAACCCAACCACATTATGTTGTTTTATTGTGTTTATCAAATATCTATGGACATAATGCTAATTTACACCTACACAAAGGCACGATTTTAAACTGGAAGGTAATATAGAAATACCATTTTGTTTCTTTTGTCTTTTTTTTTTTAAGAAAAATATATAACTATGTGGAAAAGAAGGGATATCAATAATATCTACTTACATAACATTTCTTTTTCCTTTTTTGTTCTCCCATACCCTCTTTGTTGTCCACTCTGCCAGCCCATCAACTCCTGGTGGAAACTTGATAGTCACCATGTTATTATATGCAGTAGAGACAGAGATGAGGGCAGAGGACATAAATAAGAAGATGGGAGTAGAATACTTCTGAATGAAAAGATGGTAGATAGCTCTTGGACAGCCAAAGGGGATGTTAGGTATGCTTTGGAGATGCCTGGCTTATGGGACACTGGGGGTCTTTGAATGTGATACCTACACAGTCATCTTTCCTTTAGTCTGATTTTTTTTTTTTTTCTGGAAATGCTTTCTGCTGGGAGATGACCTTTAATTCCACAAAGCTAAGGTGCTTCCCGAAAGGGTCAGATGAGAGAATGCTGCTGAGTTGGCAACTAATTTCAAAGTTTATGATTTGCTCCTTGGTTCTCTTGGGCTTCTATTGTACCTCTCCTGTCCTAGTTTATTGGGGGGAAAGTAGGGAAGGATGCAGGGTTAGTAATCTATCAAGAATTAGCAACTCTGTGTTTAGCAAGGGTTTTATTTGTGCTGTATATGCAGTATGTATCTATAAAATGAAGAAAAAAGTAATCATAGATACTGAAGAATCTAATTAGGGGATGTCAATAAAACTAGAAACTTGAAAGTCATCTATGATTTCCTTTTAGTAGTCCTACCAGTGATAGGAAATATTCTAAAGATTACTTCTCAAGACTCCTATTCCCTGATTATTTAGTCAAACATAATCTAAGAATTTCTGTGAAGGGCCATTCAAAATAAAATTAAGATTACTAGGCAGATGCTCTTAAAATAGACCAGTGGTCTTAGAGAATACAGGTGGAATCAATGTAATTGCACACACTTTTATCAATAGAAGAGGAAGGCAGAGACTCGAGAGAGATGAGGCAGTGTGAAAAGAATCTGATGCATCATTGCTGCTTCTGAACTGTCAGAGCCACAAGTAAGGACAGGAGAAAGGAAGAGCAGAGCTCAGGGCCATCCTCAGATGACAGCCAGCAAGAAAAATGAAATGAGTGGAAAACCTAAATGATCCTGGAAACAATTCTTTGTTAGGACCTCCAGCTCTTGATTCCGAAATGTGACACCCAGCTAAACCCATTTGCCTTCTGACCTGCAAAAGTGTGAAATAGGTGTTGCTCCAGCTGCTGAATTTGTGAAGATTTGTTATGGCAGCAAGAGCAAACTAATACACTCCACAAGGATGATCTTTTTGAAACATAAATTTACAACTTTTATATCCAGATGGTTCATTAACTGTACATAATTATCCCTTTATTCCTCTAAGATTCAATTAGAATAATATTAGGTAAATAGATGAGTAAACCCATAATATGTGAAAACAAAACAAGAAACAAGTGTATGAATTGATTAAAAAAAAAGACTCCACACATTTCTTGATATAGGAAAGCAGATGGATAGCTGTTGACTCATAAAGCAGACAAAAAAGATTGCTGTGTAGATTCATGCAGAAGGTTATGCTGAAAAAGTGGGGAGTCCATAAATCCAACAAAACTCCAAACAAACTTGGGATTTGAAAGGGCAAAGTAGGACCGATGACAGAAATGAGCAAGGAGTTGAAACTAAGAGGTCTAATGGGAAATCAATAAACATAACAACTGAATTCCCATTTTTTCCACCTCTGTACACAGAACTACAGCAGCCACATGTTAAATTTAATTCCTTGGAAAAGAAAAAACAAGCAATAATAAGAATAAAACTAATATTTTACTTAAAGAAATAGAAAATAACTAGGTGTAGAGGATAGAACAGCTGGTGTGGATCTTGAGTTCAGAGACCAAAGGCATCTCTATTTTGGAGTGAAGGATGTGTGCACCAGACCAAAGGCATCTCCATACTGGAGTGAAGGATATGTGCACCAGAGTAGTGACTGATGTATGGACAATGTGTACAGTGAAGTGTGCCTGTGTACAAGCAAATGTTCATTCATTTCATTCTTAATTACAAACAATCTACTAATGATCAATACAATTGGTGAAAGACATAACTTCGTCTTCAATGTCTGCAACATGAAAACGAAATACCAGAGAAAGCAAAAATAACTCAATAACAAGATTTTGTTTTGAGCTCTAACTAGTATAAACAGGAAGATTTAAGAAGGTGTGATAACCACAAAAAAAGGAGAATATGATGCTGTGAAAAGAAAAGGAATTGTAGAAAACAAGAGAACTCAGAGACTAACTATCTGATGAAACAAAACACCATTGATGTTAAGGAGAAATAGTGATCAGGAAAGTTAAATAACAAGAGAAATTAAAAACTATGAGAAAAAAACATTTTAAAGGTAGAGAAGATTCATGCAGGAATTCTATAGTTATGCTCTGAGGAATCCCGGAAAATAATAATGGTGGAACTATATAATTAAATAGCAATTAACAAAAAAAAAAATTCAAGAACCAGAAGGTACAAGTGTTTAAATTGAAAAGTCCATTAAGTGTCCAGCACAACTAATGCAAAGAACCAGAACTGGACACCTTATCATGAGCTTTCGAAATATAGAGTAAAAAAATTTCAAAGTACTTCCAGCAAAAAGAAAATTAGATCTCTTTAAAGAATCAGGCTGACCTCAGAATTAGCAACTACAACAATGCATATTATGAGAATAATTTTCAATATTCTCAGTGTAAATAATTTCAATTCAGTTTTCTATACCCAGCTGTTATAATTAAATTATAAAGTTAAAAACAAAGTTGCAAATATGAAAAACTCACATAGTTTATATCCAATACTCTTTCTTCTAAAATTATTTAAATTGTGTTCTACCTAAATAAAATATTAAAGTAAGGAACTGGGATAATGGGGCATACAGGAAACAATGGGTACAAATTAGAAAAGTAATAATCCCACGGTGCCAGAGATGTACAGAACTAGAGAGAATTCAGTCCAGATGGGAGATGAAGGAGGAAAATTTCTGAAGGAAATGTGTAAGGGGATTTTATATTATTATGAGTCATTTGGAAGTATTTAAATATGCATTTAACAATTCTGAAGTATGCCAAAAATTCATGAAACTCAAAGAAAAAAAATTGTTCAATAAAGATAATAAATCTGAATAAAACTTGCAGATTAGTTAATGATAATGTACCAATATCAATTTGTCTTAATCACTGTACTATGGATATGCATGATATTAATAATAAGGGAAGCTTAATAAAGGATGTATAGGGATAAAGGGATATACAGGAATTCTCGTTACAATTTTAACTTGTCTCTGAATCGAAAACAAATTAAAAGGAAAAAAGGTTTTAATTTTTGAAGGAGAAAGCTAATATGATAGTTGTATGCTACTTGAATGTTTAGTGAATGTTAACTACATAGTCAAGTTGTCTAGGAGTCAGCCATTAATCTAGGGTGGGCACCCTGCAGTCCAGACAATGGTGGAGTAACAACATATAGGAATTAGTAATGTGGTCTCTGCTATGGCTGATTTTGTTTGTATCAAAACACCAAATGTCAAAAGTTTTAGCTGTAACTCCTACCAGGAACTTTCTTAGAAAATTGTCTACTGTCTGGACCTGAAATTAGCCAAAGAATTTACTGAAAAATTTAGCACCTGGGAGATACGCAGAAATTGATGAGACTGTGCATAGAGAAAAGAATGTTTACATTATTGAGAGGGGTTGTGGCAAAATCAATTGCAATCTACTGGAGCATCTAATCGTGATTAATGCCTTTAAGGTAGCAGCAGCCAGTAGATTTCTGTATTTGTCCGACATTTGCCTTAGGCCTGGCAGAACAAGAAAAATAAGAGCCAAGCCCCAATCTTGACCAAATTACTGCAAATATGTTATGTATGGCAGGCACTTATCATGCCTTCTCATAATGGGCATACTTCTGAGATCCAGGGCTTTTTGACATTCCAGTTTATAGCTTATGTGTGAAACCAGCTGACCTCAAGTGAATGAAGAAAGAGACTACCTCTAATTCTCTTTTAAAATAAAATTAGGAGACTTTCACTAGAAAATTGGGAAGACCAAGTTGGCTAAAATTTGTAATGCACAGTACAAGAGAGAAAAGAACTACACACAGAGAACCCTAGGAATCCACAGAATGTAGCCCTTAAGTCCTCAGCTGAGTACAAAGAGGAACAAACATCTAAGGAAATTGTTCAAAGCCATGAAAGAACCACTCAAACGGAGGGGAAAATCGCAGGAGCTCAATAGGACCGAAAATCTTTACTGTTCCCACCCACAGGAGTAGAAAACCAGATAATTCATAAGAGCTTTACCAAAAGACTGGAAAGAATTTAGCTATAGGCTCTACATCGCTCTGGTCCTGCATCCAAAAATTAAAGCAGGACCCAAAAGGATGAAACTCTTTCCAATAACAATAAACCTTAGAACAAAAATCCAAGAATATTTACAAGGGATCTCCATCTAGCACAGAAGAAGATAAAAAAGAAATTATCTGCTATCTATTCAATAAAAAGATGGCCAGCATGCTAAAGAAACAATGCACTGATGTCACCGAAACTTCCTCAGAAATGACACAACAGATACAATTAGTAGATAAAGACATTTTAGAAATATTAAAACTATATTTCATATATTCAACAAGGTAGAGCAAGATGGACTATGTTAAGGAGAGACATGAGTAATTTTAAGGACGACTCAAATCAAACTTACAGAAATAAAAATTGTAAGACCGGAGGTTTTAAAATACAGCAAATGAGTTTAATAGCTAGTTAGAAATGGCAGAAGAAAGGATCAGGGAACTTCAAGCCACAGTGCACACTCTGTTCAAAAACAAAAAATACAGAGAGGAAAAGAGACAAGAATGAGTCACCAGTGAGCTGTGGGAGCTTGAAGTGGCCTGTTTTACATGTCATTAGATATTTCAAATAAGAGTAAGAGAGAAGATAAATAAAGTTTTGAGGAAATAATGGACAAGTGTGTTCTGAATTTGATGAAACACAAACCTAAGAACCTCAATGAAATGCACACACAAGAAAATTCCACAAGGTACACAATGATCAACAGGATATCTTAAAAGCTTCAAGAGAAAAGGCACTTTTATATAAAAGGACAATAAAAAAAAGAATACGGCAGGCTTGTCTTCAAAAACAATTCATGCCATTAGACAGTGTAGCAGCAACTTTCAAGTACCGACTGAAAAAACAGTCAACCTAGAATTCTAAAGACTTTTTTTTTCAAGCGTAACAAGGGAGAAAGAATACATCAGGACCAGAAAGGCACAGCTATATTCTTTGAGGCAGAAATAAAATCATACCAAATGGTAATGTGGATCTACAGAGGAATGAACAGCACAGGAAATGTCACTATATAGGTAGACCTAAGTGATTATTAACTTTAAAGGATAATTGACTCTTTAAGTAAAAACTGGTAGTAATGTGTTCAGATTTATCACATGTGGAAATAAGTGGGGGACAATAGTTCAAAAGGACAGGGGAAGAGGAAAGTCAGCTGTTCAAAATTAAACAAAAAATCGGTACAAAAAAAGAAAACAAGTGGCAGGATAGTATATTTCAATCCAACCATACAAATTTTCGAATCATATGAAACATTCTAATTAAAAGGCAAAGAATAGCAGATTGGCTAAATAAATAAGACCCAGCTCCATAATTTGTAGAACAGACACACAACATAAAGACAGAAATAAAGCAGAAGAGAAAAAAGTATACCCTGATAACATTAGTTTGGCTGTTGTCATTAAATTACTATTTTATAAAACAGATTATATATATATTGTTGTTGGTGGTGGTGGTGGTGGTGGTGTTAGTGGAGTTCAGGGAAAGCAAGGGATACAGCACAAAGACCAAGGTTAAATCCTCAATATCTTAAAGGATTGCTTCAAAATACAGAAAACAAAAGCTGATGGAATTATAATTAGAGATGGCCAAATCCATATGCAGGCTTGAGCTTCACATTTATCAAGACAGATCATATGAACTGTCAAGAAATCTAAGTAAATGTGAAAGGACTCAAGTCAAACATGTTATGGTTTGGATGTAAGATGTCCCCTCAAAACTTATGTATGAGACAGTGCAAGAAAGTTTAGAGGAGGAAGGATTGGATTATGAGAGCCTTAACCCAATTGGTGAATTACCTGAGTATAACTGAGGAAGGTAGGGTATGGCTGGAGGAGCTGAGTCATTGGGGGTGTGCCTTGAGGGTATATATTTTGTATCTGGTGAGTGGAATCTCTCCAGCTGTCTGATCATCATGGGAGCTGCTTCCCTCTGCCACACTCTTCCGCCATGATGTTCTGTCTCACCTTCAGCCCAGAGGAGAAATGGAGTGAGACTAATATGGACTGAGACTGCTGAAACCATGAGCCCCTAAATAAACAATTTTTCTACAATTGTTCTAGTCAGATATTATAGTCTCAGCAATGAAAAACTGACTAAAACACAACGTATATACTCCCTCAGTAAAATTAAGATGAAAATCAAGTTCAGGATATTATCTGAAATTCTGCAAGAATTTAGAAACTCAATAGCACATTTAGTCTCAAGTAAATATGAAATCACAATATAGCAAACATTGTAGAACACAGCAAATTAGTTCTTAAAGAGACATAACACAAATAGCTATACCAAAAAAGAATTAATGTCTGAAATCAATGACCTCATATTCTCTCTCAAGAAAATAGGAAAATAACAAAAATGAAACCCAAATTAAGAAGAGAGAAAAAAAATAAAACCATGGTGTAATAAATGAATTGAAAACAGAAAAAAATAATAAAACTTAAAGCTAATTATTTGAGAAGATCAATACAATTGATAAACCTGCTATTGACTAGAATAGGAAATTGTTCTAGTCAGATCTTTTAGACTAGATTATGAAACACATTTGAGAAGCTACATATTATCAGGAACAGCAAAAAGACAGGTGGTATCATTTTATTTTCTACAGATATTAAAAGGTAAGAAGAAAAAAGAAAAAAATATCAATATATTTGGCAAGTTAAATGAAATGAATAAATCCCTTGGAATAAGACAACAAGACACCATATATGCTCACACCAGAAGAAACAGATAACCAGCACAGACCTATTCTATTGCAATGAATACTTAGCTAAAATCCTTCCAGTAATAAGAGCTGCAGCTCTAGATGACTTCCCAGGTGCATGTCATCAAATTGTTAGAGTAATAATAAGAGGTCAACAACAACTTGTCTGAAAAAATCATAGAGGATAAAATTTATTCCAGGGCTGGGGATGTGGCTCAAGCGGTAGCGCGCTCGCCTGGCATGTGTGTGGCCCGGGTTCGATCCTCAGCACCACATACCAACAAGGATGTTGTGTCCACCGAGAACTAAAAAATAATAAATATTGGAAAATTCTCTCTCTCTCTAATTCTCTCTCTCTCTCTCTCTCTCTCTCTCTCTCTCCTCTTTAAAAAAAATTTATTCCAACTGATTCTATAAACCAGCAGCATTATCATACCAAATCCAAAATAAAATACTTCAAGAAAATAAAATTACAGAACAATATCCTTTATGCACATAGATGCAAAGATCTTTGCAAGATTTTAGAAATATCATTTAGCAATATATAAAAATATATTACATTGTTAACAAAGTGGATTAATCTCAGATGCAATGTTGGTTTAACATTCAAAAATTTTAAAAAATATAATTTTGCGCATTAACAAACTACAAGAAAAATTCTTTTTTCTTGATTACAAGAGATGCAAACATTTGGCAATATTTATCTTTCATTCCTGACAATAACTTCCATCAAAACTGTATATGGAGTGACACAACCTTACCTTGACAGAGGTCGTCTATGAAAAAAAAAATTCACCTATAACATCATATTTAATTCTGAAATACACATGCTTTTCCCACAAGACCTGGATCAAAGCAAGGGTGTGTCCTCCCTCTTCTGTCATTCATAGTTATTCAGCATCATCTTGGATGTTCTAGCCATTGCTACAAGTAAAAAAACAACAAATTAGAAAATTTATCCAGATTAGGAAGTAAATAATTTGTCTTAAGTAATTGTCAGATAACATGATTGTCTACATGAAAACAAAATGAAATAAAACACTGATGGAATATATACAAAAGCTCCAAGAGCAAACAAGTTTAACTGGTTGCAAGATTCTGAGTGTTTATTAAAAAAAAAATCGTGTGTTTCTATGTACTTTCAATCAAGGAAACTATTCAACAGAATAATTCCATGATTATTGCTCACAAGAGTTTATGAACTTGGGTATGTTGGTCTACAATGCCAGGGTCCTGAGCATGGAGACAAATATCAGGTCAAGCAGAAGATTATATGATGTGAGCAAAGTCTGTGCTGTCTTGCTTCCCACCCAAACTTATTTACTTATTTGTATTACTCTACTGATAGCTTCCCATGTTCTAGAATTTGTTATGTGCGCGCGCGCTCTCTCTCTCTCTCTCTCTCTCTCTCTCTCTCTCTTTGTTCCAGGGATTGAACCAAGGGATGCTTAACCACTGAATCACATCCCCAGCCCTTTTTATTTTTTGAGACAGGGTCTTGCTAAGTTGCTTAGGACATAGTGAAGTTGCTGAAGCTGAGCTTGAACTTGTGATATACTCTTACCTCAATCTTTCCAGTCGCTGGAATTAGAGGCATGAGTTACGAAGCCTGACTGTTATGTAACAGTTTTAAATAGATTTTCATTTTTATCATAACTACTGAAACATTTTAAAACATACATATTTAAAAGTAATTAACATTTTAAAACATAGAATTCTGAGATTTTTACTTTCTCCAGCTCCATATTATCTACATTGAAAGTCATTCATGATGTCTGGCACTCCTTGTTATGTCCAGGCTTGGGATATGTAGACTAGTATACCCATTCTATTAGTTCTTGAAGGTGACCCTTAGCACTCTTCCATTTCTTCTAGCTCTATCCCAATAATTAATGAACAGTTTCCTTTAAACCATCCAAAAGTGAAAAATCACATGGAATGCCTGGTGATTTAATCACAGTGTAAGGCAGCAATATGCTGGTAATGACATAATTCACACATACACCAGTGCATATGAGCAGGCAATTACACACAGTGGTTTAAATAATAAATGCAAATGTTATCAAATTTGGCAATGTGAAATTATATGTAAAAATAGCAGAAGTGTAGGTAGAGATCATCAAGGAGCAGAAAAACTGTCAGTAATCACCTTTTTTCCTGAGGAAGTCAGTGTGTTAACTGCTGAGTTAACATTCACACACCAAAGTGTAAAAATTTTATTTTTAAGTGTAGTGCAAGGCTGTAATCTAAGTATCAAAACCCAAATAGTGGAATCAATCTAGATGTCCTTCAAAATATGAATGGATAAAGAAAATGTGATATATATATAAATATATGATAGAATATTACTCAGCTGTAAAGAAGAATGAAATTACAGCATTTGTTGGTACATGGATGGAATTGGAGACTATCATGCTAAGTGAAATAAGCCAATCCTAAAAAAACCCAAAGGCCAAATGTTCTCTGATATGCGAATATTAACACAAAATAAGGGGTAGAGAGGGAAAAAAAATAGAAGTTAATTGAATTAGACAAAGAGGAATGAAGGGAAGGGAGAGGGAATAGGAATAGGAAAGACAGTAGAATGAATCAGATAAAATTTTTCTCTGTTCCTATATGAATACATAACCAAGCAAACTCCACAACATGAATGAATAACCACAAGAATGGGATACTAAGTTATACTCCATATATGTATGATATGTCAAAATAAACTCTACTGTCATGTTAATCTAAACTGAACAAATGAAAAATAATTTAAAACCCTAAATAGTGATATTTAAGAGCAAAGATATAGGAAGTAAAATGTGGGGTACTGACATATAGTAATTCTCACCCATTACAGCAGGTGATGATCAATACTATATAAAATAAATCAACCAAGAAACAAATCAATCAAACATAATTTGAAGACATACAGAAAGCACCATAAAATGCAAAAGGAGAAAGAAACATGTCAGATTCCCTCCAAGAAAGGATATACATAGTGCAAATTAAATACCTAAATTATGCAATAATACCTATAATCAACTATGCTAGTAGTACATTAGAAGGTAAATAAAGTAAATGATATGTTTATATTTTTAACTTTTAGAATAGTCTATAGACAGTGCACTGAGAATCTAAGTATATTTTCATTTATTTATTTTAATAGTTTATATATTAATTTAAAATAATATTGTTATCACTCCTTTTCCATTTTCACATCTAGAATTTTATTCTGCTTATTAACTGCTTTGAATAGTGGTTACAACTAATATTGTTTTTAAGTTGAATAAAAACTTCTCTTTCACTTATAAATAAGGTGAAATTGAGTCTCTCTCTCTCTCTCTCTCTCTCTCTCTCTCTCTCTCTCTCTCACACACATATGTTAATGAAGATGCCAGCTATTTTAATAAAGATTTTGTCAAGAATAAAGTAGTAATTTATCACTTATTTCTGTCATAGAAATAATGTAATTGCTGGAGAGAAATTTTTATGCTATAAAAAATCAACAGAGAAATTATCAATGGTTAACTTTGTTTCTCAATGTGTCATGATCTGTTTGTCCTTCCAAAGGGACCAATCAGAAAGCCCTGTTTTGAGAATAGGGGTTCAATGTATATAATGAAGATTAACACCCAAGAAGGCTTATAATTAAGCTTCTGTTTTTCAAACTGAATATTGGCATATTTGACAAGTGATCAAGGAGTGCAAATCTCTAAATTATTACAAATAAACCTAAAATTAATTTGCCATTAAGATGAATGGGGGGTTTTACACATGACACCTGGTTAAATTCCTTGTTTGTAGTGTGGCAAACTCAAAAGAATGTTGATAACAGCAACTTCAATGGAGGTAGCTTATTAATAGGATCAAGGGAAACTTTGTGACTAATAAAGAAATATCTGGTTAGCTTTGTTAATACTATAAAAATACTGCCAATCACTTATTTTAAAAATATTCAAAATTTATACAATAATTTGTTCTTTTATACTTGGTCTTAGTCCAAAGACTTTTAAGCAATTGCATTATTTGTTCTCTCAAAGGAGAATAATACACCTGTCTTCTGAAATTTTAACCTATAGTATCATCCTTCCAGAAACAATTTCAGGAAAAGTATTGAAGTTACATAATGAATACAAAAAAAGAGAATACAGACAACAGGAAGAAGAGGAAATAAATATGACAATGTAGGAAAACATACATATGTAATTTGCATTATTTAATTCTGAGCTCCCTAGAGTAAATAGCAAAAAAGGAAATGTGTTGATTTCAATTCTCACAAAGGCATGTTCAATCTTAAAGGCAGAAATATTTTTCTGGAATTAAATTCCAATAGGAATTTCTTCTGCACTAAATACTAGGTGACATAGACAACTGACATGGATATTTTAAAATTCTTACTATTTTAATACCGTATATAATGGACTTATGAAAAAGTAGAAATATTTTCTATCTGATTATTTCTTATTAAGAACCTTAATGAGAGTCAAAAGAAAACATTAAACTGCACCTAAATAAAAGTGGTTTTTACTCTGATGTTCAATGAAAAAAAAAATATATATATGTATACACATACACACACATACACACACATACACACACACACACACACACACACACACACCCATACTTCAGGTGTCATTTTGCATGGTATCTACTGCATTTCATTTTGAGAAATATCAGAGACTTACACAGTCATTTAAATTGAGTAATAATTTCCTTTCCTGCCGATTTTTAAGAATTTATGGTATTCAAGGCATCACTGGTGCTGGGAGAAATAAGTACACAACGTTATGACATTTGATCAACAAAGTACATAGCAGAGCTTACCTATAGGTATACCACACAATAGAAACCTAAACTGATTTGATGTTAGTTCAATTGAAAATTACAGGAGAAAGGACAGGATAGATACCTTCACTGGTAATATTTTCTAACCTACTGCCCACCGACACCCCCCTCACCACCCCCCTCACCACCACTCATCAGAACTGCTGCACTTGCTCCCCTAGGCTTAGAGATAGACATTTACCAGGCTCTCAATACTAGCTAGATTTGGATTTTCATCCACTCATCTTGGTTTTCTATCATCTTGTTCATGATCTGCCTGAGCATCAGAATGTTACTAATGGGATTTTTAAAGAGTTCTCTCTTTACCTATTCATCAATTAGCCTCTTTTCTTAATTAAGTCCTTCTTGCTCCTCCTCCTAAAAAAACAAAACAAAACAAAACAAAAAACCAGTCCTACCTACCTCATCCATTTCCAAATCTTCATGGGTTTGTACCGTGAAGCCACTTCTTTGGAAGTAGCTAAATTATTTCGTAAAATTTCTAATTTTTATTTCAGTGACCAAAGACATTACACTAAATGAGTTCTGGGAATTTAGGGGTAGGGGACCAGAATTTCTGAGTTTCCATGGATATGAATTACAGAAATTGATCAGTTGATCATAAGGCATAATAAATAATTAAAGAGGAAAATATTGAGAGGACAAACTCCTGTGGGTTCACATTGTAATAAACATGTGTTTTTGAAATGCAAGTTATTTATGAAGCTCTTTATATGCCCTTTTTGTTTTATGTAAAGTTAAATACAATACAAAATACTCTGCTCTTCTTCCTCTGGGGATCGGAAGAATTAAATGGAATCACATGTGGGTCACTGGGTATAGACACTTGAAAAGAAGGTCAGATGAGATGAGAGATGGAGTAAATATTTAGGGGTTGGCAGTAAATGCTTATCAGAATTAGAGAGTTCATTCAGTTAATTTCCTGATGTGGACAGCACCACAACTAGTATGTGCAGACTATGAAGACTTCAATTCATGTATTGTCCTGTAAATAAATATTTTCATGTCATCCCAAAGTGTTCTAAGTTTTTTTCCTTTTCTTTCAAATAATGTTAAAAATCACACAAAACTTAAAAAAAGAATTTATGAGGTGTTTCCAGGTCTTTAAGTAGTTCTCTCCTATGTCCAAAATAGCACAATACCTATGTATTATAGGGAATTGATGGATGAATTATCACCAGTATTCATAATCTTTCATTGGATACCGTTACATATGGTATTAAAAAGAATTTGAAAGGGCTAGGATAGTGATTCAAGATGTTTCTGAATATTTAATAATGGGATTTAAATTGGTAGATTCCAAACGCCTCTCTTCCTCCCTGTTTTTTGATGTAATCCAAAAGTAGACTGAAGAAGTAAGAGATTGAAGTGCCACTAGGTAAAAATGGCCTGGGACCAAATACCATGGGTAATTGAAGCCATGGAAAGAAAAAGTATTGAGGCTAGAAAGGAAGGTAGGATTTAGGTAATGAAGAGAGAAAGCTCACTAATCATGAACACACAGAGGTAGAAAGAGCAGGAAAATGTTGCCTATCAAACTTAATTTTTATTCCTTTTCAGTTCTGTTCTCTCTTTGGACTTCAGTGTTACATCTATGAAATGGATATGCTTATGATATGTACAAAAATTGTAGATTCAACAAGTTAATCATGTGAAGTCTTTTCTAGACCAAGGACAATCAAGAAACATGTTTATTAGAACTGTACAGAAAATTTAAAAATTCTCAGTAGTCATTTGAACTTTTGAAGATAAAAATAAATTCAAAGTTTTGAAATGGAAATCCATAGCATGCTAAACTGACAGCATTCATCTATGACAATAATAAAAGAACCCAAAAGGATTGGGCCTCAAATATATTAAAATTACTCATAATTGAATAACCTCCTTGTTACTATGCAGCTATTAAAATCATGCAGAGCATGTAAGTTTTTTATTGGCTTGGAATTTAGCCATTCCTCTTATTTTTAAATTTTAATGACTGTGTTTTAACCCTTCCTATAAGGTCCCATTTTCTTTTCTGTAACAACAGGAACATTCTGTGTGTAAAATTAGAAGAGGTGAACTTGGAAAACTCCGTGGTTAATGAAAGGCTTCCTTATAAGCATTCATTACACCCTGATTTTGTAAATACTGGTTAAACTGAAAGACCTATCTCTTGGGGTAAATCTTCTAATACTTAGAATTATTCTTACGTGATATAATCATTCAATTTAATGCATTATAGAATATGTGTTACAAAATACATATTCAACTATATGAAGTGGAAAAATCATATGCCCTAAGAAGGAGAAAAATGGAAGAAGCCCATGAGCATTATACACCCACTATCTCACATGCATAAACCATTCATAAACAATGGTTTATGTAGAGACAAACATGAGATTCGAAAAGACCTAAGGAAATTGAGTATTAATTATAAACATTTCTTAAGTCCTTACAATATGCCAAAGAATGTGCCAAATGCTGAAATTCAGAGATAAAAAAATATTAGCCCTTGCCTTCTTGGATCATGCTTCCTGGCTGAAGAAACCGGCAAACAAGAATGGTGATTCAATGCGCTAAATGCCATGATGGAATTTTTTTTTTACAATATCGTGGTGATACACACGTCTCTTTTGCTCCTTCAAGCCTGAGTGCACTCAGACCTTTTAAGAACAATGGCAGCCTTTCCATTTCTAAGGAATTCCAGAAAAGGGCCGTCAGGGTAGGCCTGATCTGTAGTCTCCCTCAGAAGTGGATTCCTGAATTAAATGTGTTTTGAGGGCTTAGTTTTCCTTGCATTCCTGTGGATCATTTTCTTTCTCAACAGGGAAGTTGATTCAACGATCTAATTAATAGCACATTTTCATGTTGGAGGCGATAAGTACAATGGTTGCCAACTAAGAGATGTAATTTGGCAGCAATGCACAAGAGATCACGATCTTCAAATTATGTTACTTCACTGAATTAGCGAGAAGACAATGGTAATAAATGAAGGTCTTAGTATAAGGCCTAAATGCTACCTTTAAGATTGCAGAATTAAATGAATGATCTAGGTTGTTATTTTGTCCCATAGATATCAGAATTGGGTTAATTGAACAAATTATTTTTAAGGTTTTTCTGTTGTAAATAAAATTCCCAAATTAGTGTAAGAGTGCAAAATCTACTAACTAGTTTGTAGTAAAATCATCCTTAACAGGGAATTTATTTTAATATTTTGGAAAACAAATATTTGAGACTACATATTCTTAGAACCTGCTAAAAATGTTTCCTGGCTGTGTGTGCTGTTCCTTTCACCTATTGGTAATATCTCTGCATTTCAAGTTCCTATCCTAGAAGAGTTACAGTGTTGTTTGTGAATAACACATAAAGGACTAGGGACCATTTCTTCCTGTTCTCAGTTTCTTATCCCCATACCCACCCCACCAAACAGAAACATGTCACTAGTTGCCACATCACTCATTTCAATCAATACCCTTGCCTTGGTGAGTCATTTCAGGTGGATGATCTTTGTTCAAACATATTGAATAGTTTTAGCAAAACAAAACCATCTAAAATTAAATTATATTCTTTTAATAATAAGTGCAGAATTGTACTCTCATTCAGCAAAAATATCAATTTGGAATTGATAATTCTGTAAATTAAAATATCTATGTCCCACACCAAGGTAGATATTATTGCTTGTTCCACTTTAACAATGCACATTTCATTTATGACTGCAATTACCTGAAGGCTGTCATTTGTTATGTAAAACACATGAAAATCCTAGCTCTTTAGATGTACTATAAGCTCTTTGAGGACAGGAATTATGTGTTAGAACCATCACTAACTAGCCCAGATATTTATACAAAGTCAGTGAAAAAACAAACATTTTATTATGAAGACAACCAAAAAGAAATTGAGATGACTATGAATAAGATTGTCTTTTCTTTTAAGTACCATGGGAGGGAGTGAAACAGGTCCAGATGTGTTTATTATGAGCAAAATTGGATCATTAATCTAAAGATCTCTAACCAATAATATTAATTAAGTTTCTAAACATCTTGCTGAAGTATAATTACCCATACTTTATAGAGTTGGGAAAGAAACAGATGGCAATAATGTACTGGGCCCTACTCAGATACTTTCATTACACTGCAATAAAATGGAAATCAAGCATCCTGGCTGGAAGAAAACATCTACATCAGCTATTTTGACTTTCTCTAAGTATTGGTTGTAAGAATAACCCTGGTAAAATGACATTTTCTGGACATTATCTTTTTTTCCTTTCTGTTAGTGTAAAACAGTGGCCAAAAAAAAAAAAAAAAGCATAGTGTAAGTCAGACTTAGACTCAGGATTCTATTCTGCTTAGGAGATAAGACCTGAGCAGGTCACTATACCCCTTTACTTCAGTTCCCTCATCTGTAAAATGGGGCAGTAATAACCACGCCTATTGTAGTAGGTCCCTGAGGATCAAAGAGCACATGGGAAAAGTTCCTGGAACACACCACATTCTCAAGAATTGGCAACCAGTGGTAGTGAACCCACACCAGATTTGCTGTCTGTGAAAGATTGCATTTCCATGTCTAAAGTCTGCAAGGCATATTCAGGGAACAGTTTGGAAAACGTCCAGTTGCCCCACTTCATGGCTCACATTGAGAGAACCCCAGTGCCCAACAAAAGGGAATAATGCTCTGCATTTCTCCAGACTCGATTTTTTCTCAACTCTAAAATAATATGCTTGCTTTGGATAATCTTGAAGAAAACTCTGAATAAATATACTCTTGTACTCAGAGAATTCAGGAGTAGTCCACCCAGTAAAGATCATGTGCACCAAAAAATTAAAATGGAATTATCTTTAACTCCATGTAATGAAATAACTCCAGCCTTTTCTTATAAGGTTTGTACATTCAAAATACCCCTTTGCCATGCCCTTACTTATTGAAGAGGCCAAATTTGTCTTACATTTAAGGATTAGCCTAAACCTATTTTGATGATGATGAATTTCTTAAATTTTTTTCTTATTCCATGTGTTTATATCTTTTTTTCTCTTTTCTAAATTTATTTCCCTTAAGCCTCAAGGGGTATTCCCCTATCTTCTCCTACTCTACCAAATAGTATTGTAGATTTCAGTTATTTGTCCCTTTGTATTTGCAATGTTTAATGCATACGAATCTGCTTTTCATTTCTTCTTAAGCAGTAGCCCCAGTGGCTCACTTCCATGGCTGTTTCCTACTACTCTTACCTGTGCCTCTTAGGATCCTTTTATGTCTTTCCTGAGCTATAGTTACAACAATTGCAAATACTACTTCAAGTGATAAAGTACTAGAATCTTGTACAATTGAATATTATTTTTGTTTATAATGCCTTTATTATAAACAATATTCTATTGGTCTTTTTAATCACAACAATGTATTAAATTTGATTTTATGAGAATCTTAATAACTCTTGAGGATCATTATAAGCTCAGAATTCTATAAGAATGGTTTGCACTATTTTACTCTCAAAGTTTTGCCTTGCATTTTTTATGTGGAAATATATTTGCCATATTACTATTCACTTGAACATTCTTATAAGATTGTCTTTAAATATGTATGCAATCTGCCCAATTGCTGCTTATTGGATAAAATCTTCCCATGAGACCATATTAAATCACAAAATAATATATTTTTCAGATCTTAAATATCAACAAAAGTTCTTCATTAACTCCCAAAGACCTTTAAATTCCCAAACACAAGATGCTCAGGAAAGCAGAGACAAGCTGTGACACAGGCCAAATTTGCAGGCTGCCTGTTTCATTTTGTTTACACACAAGTGAAATTTGGAAATGAACAGCTTTAGTAACCATCAAACAATTCCCCAAACCAGGCTTGGTCAAGAACTTGAGAGCATAATAATATTAAAAGTTTATGAATCAGCTTGGACTTTTCTCTACACTGACCCCTACTTACCCTCTGCTCTTTACTTCTGGGCAAAGATAAATTCTGCTTTTCACATAACATTTTATTATTTGTAATAACAACAGTATTGTCACAAAATATTAAATCATAGTATCTAGGGTTATTTTCATGTTTGGCCCTATAGCTTATTAGCAGTGAAAAAACAGAGATAGAGAAAGAGAAGCAAGTTCTGATACTGAAGAATTAACTTGTTATAAATACACTTTTTATTTTCAAAGCTCTTTACATTTTGTAAATGCTTTCAAAGAAATGATCTTAGATGGTTCAAAGCATAGACAACCTGGGTTTGAAAGCTGGGTCTGCAGCATGAGCACTGTTGCCCTGATAAAGTTATTGAATAAGTTGCAGTTTCCTCATCTATAAATTGACTCTGATGGTAACAGAACAACCTCAAAGGATGACAAAGAAGACTAAATGATTTATGTTTATAAAATGCTTAGGATGGTGTCTGGCACGCATCAAGTGCTAAATGAGGGATTTAAAAATAAACAAAAGAAAATACTTTTATTAACACTTTAAAAGGCAGATTTTATCAGTACCTTTGCAGAATAGGAATCTGGAGCTCAGGGAGATAGAGAACTCTCCCAAATTCATGTGCCTACTGAAGATAATAACTGATTCAAATCCATTTATTCTGCTCCAAGTGGAGCTTCCCTTTTTTCTTTGCAGACGTTAAATTCTGTAAATTGAGTCTTCAAATTATGTATATCTAATCACTTATCTCATTTACACATCATGCAGCCAGTAATTGCAATCCGCAGAGATTCTGTATAATGAGATACCTTCATCCAGCAACCCTCCATAAACATTTTAGCAAGCGTAAGAGCACGTATGCTCAATGCATTACAGACCTCACATCCGGGGTCTGAACCCACTTTATCAGTGACACTTAAAAACTGTTCTCAGACAAGACTCCCTTCTAATGAGAGACTAGAAGACAGTTAAAAGCCAGTATTGTTATAACTGTATCTTTCATGGTCTGGAAGAAAATGAGACTGGATACAGAAGGTCATTCTAGGACAGTTTCACAATAACCTCCACATTCAACAGCCCAACTGCTTGTGCTACAGAGTATTATTTAACAGCCTGGTTACCCTGGTCTCATTACCAAGTATATATTTAAACTTTCCACGTGCCAAGAACTGTGTTATGGCCTGGGAAAATGGGAAATACAAATTCTATTCTCAAGATGCTTACAGACTATCAATAAAAATATATCCGTGTTTATAGAATTACAATGGACTATCATTTCTAACTTGTTAGAGGTATGGTTCAAATACCAAATTGCTTGTCAGTCATTAATCCTGGGTATAGACGTACACAGGAGTTAAAGAAAATTTATACTTTTAAATGTATATATCTCTCTCCTTTTTGTACCTTCTTCTAAAAGATCATGTGTTACTTCTGTAATATGAAAAATGTAAAGAGCATGGGGGATGGGGTTACGGCTCAGCAGTAGAGCACTCGCCTAGCATATGCGAGGCCCTGGGTTCTATCCTTAGCACCACATAAAAACAAAAAAATAAAATAAAGGTTTGTGTCCAACTACAACTAAAAAATAAATATTTTTTAAAAAATGTGAAGTGCTTGAATAATTGTGAAAATGGAACCTAATGCAAGAAAAAAAAAACTGCTCAGAAAAGGATAAGGGAATGATTTGGATTTTAAAAAGAAGCATATATAAAGACTAGATGTAACAGTGATGAGGAAGCAACTGTTTAACTCTGTCCTTATGCACATTGAAAAGAGTAGGAAAATATGCTGGGAAAGCTATACTGAGAATGTTATTCCCACATAGGTAAGATTTGCAAGAACTTTAGTAATTTTCCAGAAAGAATTTGGAAAGAAGCATGTGCAAAGTTTTAAAGGCATAATGTCAGGTGAGATGAACATGGAATGTTCATACTTTACCCTCTAGCAATCTCATAAAACGTAATGTAGGATGTGATGGTGAGAAATTAGGCTGTGGCATACAGATCTTGGTGAGTTCTAAACAACTTGCTAAAGATCCTGAATCTTATATTTTTAAGATTTTAAGGAGAGAACTGTCATAGTGAGATTTATGTTTTAGACTGATGACAGATAGATTGCATTCAGTCATTCAATAAGTACCCATCAAACACTTTCAGATAGTAGACACTATTCTATTGTTAGGGATAGATCCAAGAGCAAAACAGACAAAAATTTAGTCACTTTCGGAAGCCAGCTTCTCTCAGCTTGTAAGAGCCCATTTTTGCATTTTCAGGAATTTTGCAAACCCATTGTTATAACTTGGAGTTTCAGGAGGCATGGCAGCATTTGTGCCGAAGAAACGGTGCAACCAAGACTTTACTCTCCCCCAGAAAGTTGATTGCTAAACAATTATTAGCACAACACTGGAGAGATCCAGATCTCATAAATCTTATATTTGATATGAGTATGGAAATCACATCTGCTGCATTTTATATAAAATATATTATACTTAGCTCACATTTTATATTAAAAGTGCAATAAAGGAAAAATAGAACAAGATAAGGTCAAAGTAAAGACTTGTGGAAAGGGAAAGTTTGGGAACAGCCCTGAAGTGGGAGTGAACTTGGTGTGATGCAGGAAGTAGAGGCAGACAGTACCACTGGACACTGGGGTGGGATGAGTGACGGAAGGAAGCCCTTAGAGGGTGGTGCTGGAGAAGGAAAGGAACAGGATGAGAAAGAAAAAACAGTCCTTCATCTTTGTGCTGCATGAAATGGGGAGTTATTGGAAAGTTTTATCCAGAGGGAATAACACAATCTATGTACAGCAATTGTTGTTTGGTGCTTCCACTTAGTGTCCAGACTCCAGTTGTGTGGCTTCATGAATAATACCTGAAATTTACAAAACTCCATCATACTCTTTGCCTACATGTGACTTTTGTTTTATGTTATTATGCTTTTGTTTTTATGATATCAACTCAGTTGCCCCAAAATATGTTTGACTTCCATGATTTCTTCACATACACACACACACACACACACACACACACACACACACAGAAAGAGAGAGAGAGAGAGAGAGAGAGAGAGAGAGAGAGAGAGAGAGATTCTCATCACCACTAAATCCTGCGAGTGAAAATCGGTCAGTGAAGAAGGAGGTCAACACAGCTTACCAGGCAAACAACACTTGCTAGTATACAAAATTACCACAGGAATCTGCAGCTCCAGGCTGGACCAAGCCATTGCTTTGTATCATTGTTCAGGTCCAAATCCAATGAAATATTCCCTGATTATTTATATGGAAAGGAAAGTCATTTACATCCACCCTTTCATATTTCACAATATGAAACCCATTAATTCTAAACCATGGGCAAAGCATAAAGTCTATATTATAGGTTTTCCTTTTACACCAACTCTCAGCAAATTGCAATGGTGTAAGTCTTTATTTATGCACATTGATCTTTTAAGTGGTAAATTCTTAGAGGTCAGAGTACTAAAGTAGTCCCCACTTCACTGATTTTGAGTACCGTGTAAGATTGTCGTTAGCAAGGAACTCTTTAGTAAATACCACAATGCTAATGGTACTAATGGTGATTGAGTAAATGTCACAAATAAGTAACTAGTGACAATTATTTTAAACCTGGTAAGTAGATGATTTTTTTCATTCTCCCCAAAGAATTAGCTGATGTAATGTTTGAAATCACAGTGAAAATAGAAGTGGAACCAGTGAGTCTTATAGATACTAGTGTGGAGTCAACACAAAACTAAAGATAAAATGTGCAAGATCCACAGTCAGCATGCCTTCCTGCAGTGTGTGGGCACCTTGATTCTACCTCTTCCTTTCCAGTCATAATAATACAGTAGTGACAGGAGTCCAATCTTGGAAATAGAATGGCTCTCCAATGTGCACTATGAGCTATTGATGAGTAAATAAGACAAAATTTTCCTAGCCCTTGATCACTTGGTCATGTTCTGCACATGACACAATGCTAACATAATGATGTTTCACAAATACCTCATCTATGTAGCCACTGCATTTAGTAGTAAAATTATGAATATATTTAAAACTGTCATTAAGTTATAAAAATGTTTTTAATAACTGTAAAATGTTTCTCTAGGGATATATTTTTCAACTGATTTCTCAGAACGTATGGATGAGCTGAATAAACAAGAGTCGTTTTATTCCAGTCAATAGTGTATTATTAACAAGCTGAATTTTCATTATTTATCATCTAGTTCATGGTCTCTCGTGTGAATACAAGCTCAGTGATTAAAATGTAGGGGTAGTATATTTTTATAATACAAATAGCATGTTGGTATTCTTTGTGAATTCTGAACAATTTAATAAATAGATGAAACAGTTAACAAATGTAATTTGGGGACTTCTTGAGGTTGAGATTATTGATAGCATACAACATCAATAGAATGAATATGTGCCACTTTCTCTTCACTCTGTTTCAATTCTTTGATAGGTGTAGCAGCGATCAATACAATAAGACTCAGCACTTCTCCATCAAATTTGTATTTGGTACAAACATTGAAAGCGAATACCTCCTACTTGTCTAATAATAGAAAAATGCACAATACAAGACTGTGTCCATTCCAGCCATTCTGTAGATTGCTTTATGCTTTTCACTGTGAGTCTGTTTGGAAGACTAATATTTAAAATAAAGTTGTATTAATTATACTTCGCTGAATTCATATAATAGGATGATGTCTATCCAAGACTCTTCTAAATTTGTACAGATGATACAGCAAAGTTGAAAAATGAATGGTTTAATGCATTTGTGTGAAGAATTTCTTTAAAGTAATTTAATGGTTTCAAGCAGTAACTGAATTGGTTAATTATGAAAAAAATCAGAAAACTGTGACAAAACATCTTACATGAGAGTTTATTTTTCTAAAAATCAGTATTAAAAAGAATTTATAAATTGTCAATGCTGGAAGTAATTTCTGATGAAATTTTCAAAGAAGAAAATCAGCCACTTTAAAGCTATCTTATTAAGTAAAATTCTTTCTAGATTAGTGCTTCTTTTTTTCCAGTAGATTTTTCTGTTGGCAAAAGCTAAAATATCTCCAAAATGAACCCAGATTTTAAATAATTATAAGAACCTTGCCATTATGTAGTTACATGCTCTGTATCTAAACAGCTATGGCATTGTAATAGTTAAAATTCATCCATTTAATATCACTAATTATTTTCCCTCTGTAGCTTTGATGGGTTAGTTATAGCCTGGAATAAAAAACACTGTGGTAAGGACAACTGTACAGCAAGGTTAAGTGCCTTCTTGTCTTCAGTACCAATAATTACCTTTAAACAAAAAAAGGCTGTTTTCAGATTTGACAGTTAATTTACTAATGAGTATGTGGACCCAATTTATAATAAAGTAATATTGACCAGAAATAATCCTGCATTGGTACTCATCTGAATCATTTTATTGTTCATGTCTTCTATTAAATAAATTGGAAAGGATTAATTTTGCAAGATGGGATTGTCAGAGACGGCTGCATAAACTAGATGCATGTCAGCACTAAATTTAATTATTGATCACAATACAATAGTGCTGAGTGTTCCAATCCCCAAACAGCTTCCAGTAACTATCAGCAGATTCCAAATATAGAGACTGTAGTAAAAATTTGATTGCAAATGACTACATTTTTAATAAATAAATATTTCATCAACACTAAATAAAAATTTAATTTTATAGTACTATTTAGGTCATTCATTGAACTATGGAGCAAATGAACGATGAATGAGGGTGACTCTCTTTAAGATACAAATTTTATTTTAATGTCTTAATGACCTCAGTCAGTATCCATCATTCTGATAAAGAAATAAAACTTGTGAAGAGAAGTCCATTTAGAACATACAGTTATGTTGTTGAAAATCACAGGGTGGCATCTGGTTGCTTTGGCTTCATACCTGGAATTCCAGATCATATTTTACTGCACACTCTGGATCATGTAGTACAGAAATCGGTATTGGGTTATAATGTACTGTAACAATTTGGAGTTGGTTGAACGCTGGGAAATTGAATTGATTAACTGGCTATAAAATATGGAAGAAAGTTTTTTCAATTTAAAATAAGTATGTATACATGAGCTGGTTGGATTTTTGAGTAAATTGACTAATCCTGGTGTTCATTACTTCATTGATAAAACATTAAGAAATAATTCAAAATCTACCTTAAACTTGGCAACCAAACAGATTTTCAGTTGCCTTTGGTTGAATTATGTCAGAATAAATGAACATGGAGATATAATACATCTATAAGAACTAAGATAATGAGCTTGCTATCACAAACATGGACACTATCTGTTTCTGTGTTGCTGTCAATAAAATTCCAGGTAGTTGGTAAATACATTACTTTATTATATAACCCAAAATATTGAATTTAAAATAAAAATAGATATACTAGTATTGTTATTACATATATATGTATATACATGTACATATATGTATATATATATAGTATTGCTATTATACAGAGATATATTGGATATATTAGTATTGGAATATTTATTATTTGACTAGTGTCCAAAGAAAAACATAAAAAATATTTAACACTATGTGAAATATAAGTGTAGAAGTTATTTTATTTTAAATCAGTACAAAAATTGCATAATTGCCTAGCTAAATAAATCTTAAAGGAAAAAAATGATACTCATTGATTTTATCCAGAATTTATAGAGTAAAATTTGTGCAAATGTTGATTACATCATTTTGACTTATTCAACCCATTTCTAATTTGATATGAAACTTTGGAAATTAATATATTGCTTTAATTTTGATAAGCACTAGTAAGGGAGAAAGTTATCATTATTCTAATAAATTTTTTAAATGTGTCTTGACAATTTTTCAATTTCCTCTGACCTTTTGAACAATAATAATTCTTTACTTTAAAATTCATCAGTTTGAAATAGAATTTATTCTACTCTATCTTGAATTTGAATCCAGTTATTCTTTTTTGTATTATTGTAGTAAATTACTAAATTAAAAATAAAAGGCTTAGATCTATCTCAAAATTCACTTACTTATGTGACAGCACAGTATATTAAAGAGTCTAGACATAAGGGCAATGCATGTGGTAGTTCAAAACCCAAATCATCCAATTAAAACAATATCATCTCAGCAATTCACTTAATTTCTATGTCTCAGTTTATTTGTCTGTGAATTTTTAAAATTACTTTTAATGAAATAGTCTAATTTTGGATATATATCATTAAAATTAAAAGGTTATTTTAAGAAGATGCAATCAATGTCTAACCTTATCATTATTCTACTTGTCTTCACTCTAAATAAATGATTTGTCATATATTACATAACAAAGTATGCACCATATATACTATTTATGCTACCCTGTTTAGAACATACATAATTTTGTGGCACATGAAAGTTATATGACATTCAAATTTTGAATGTCACACAGTGACTTTGAGATATCACAACACTTAAAAAAATAGTAAATATATCAAGTAACATTGAATTCATCAAGTATAATCTGTCTAATGGGAAATAGAATTCTATTTCAGAAATTTTCAAGGAATTAAAATACATCATTTTGTATAACAATTTTTTGCCTTACAAGTTAGCTAAAAGAATGCAGAGAATGTCAATCAATAGAATTACAGAAGGAGAATGGTCTTCCAGACAGTTCAATAAAGACCATGCAAGCGTTTCAGGTTGGCCCATTTCTGAATGTTTGCTTCATCTTCATGCTGTCTTTTCTCATGAATACAAACCTTGGCTTCCTTGCTCACATCTAAGGTAGTGGAGCAGAGGTCTGCACATCAGATCTGCAGGTCATGACTAACTCAACCTCCTGTTTTCACATGGTCCATAGCTAAAGTGGTTTTTACATATCTAAGTGGTTGAGGGAAAGATCATGAGAAAAATAATAATTTGTGGCATGACAAATTGTGATGCCACATTGACAGTGTGATGACATTCAAATTTTGAATGTCCATAAATAAAACTTTATTGGAACACAGTCATCTTCAAGCACATGCATATTGTCTGCAACTGCTTCCATGGTGAAATGACAGGAAGAATAAGGTAGCTGTGGCAAGGACAGTAGCATATTCCCAGCTATAGATGAAATATCCTGAGTTCAACTTTGATGGACTATCATAAAATAATCCCAAGACTAGGGAAATGACGCACATTGATTGTACTAAGCCTGGGTATCTGCCTCAAAGCAATCACTGAAGCCAAGGTGATATGATTATTTTAATTGGCTTTGTCTATCTGTGCTACCCAATATGGAATCCACTAAGCATGTATGGCTATTGAGCAAATGTGATTGAGGAACTGAACTTTTTCCTTTCGCTTTTTAATTCACTTTTATTTAAATTTGAAAATTGGTATTAAATGCAATATACATAAGTATATTTGGGGCAACCTAAGTATTTAATTTTATATTATACTATAAGCTTAATAAAATCTAAATACAGATAATATATTTCAGATGAAAATTTAGCATTAAAATTGAGGTATACTATAAGTATTTTAAAATACATAACAAATTTTGAAGACTTGCTATCAAAAATGGGTATAAAACATTTCATTAATATCTTATATAAGTTCATTTTGAAATAATACTTTTAATTTACATATAATATTGGTTAATATTTCCTTTTATTTTTTCATACATATTTACCTTGAATATTTAAAATTTTATGCATGACAGTTAAGCTTTGACACATCAATTTCCAGTGATAACCAAAGATCTAAGTGTTATGTCTTGGTAGAGAGAGATTTAGATCCTAGGTTTGCAACATATTCATGTCTACTATGAAAGAAACTGTCAAAATGAACCAAGAAAGTACTTAAAATAAACATTTTCAAGTGATAATTAAAAATTAAATTTTAAAAATTGAATGAAAGCCAATTTCTGAATAAAGAGCAATATTTGCATAATTTAAAGAATATTAGAGCAAGGAATTGTTTTGTGTTTCACCGATTATATATGGCAGACACATGTGTGAGGCACGGAGGAAACTGCTATACCAAAGTGTCCTTAAAATATACTGGATTTAAAAACTATAGAAATTTATTTTCTGTAACAAAACAGTTAAAGAAGTGTCTAGATCCATTCATGGACTATGTGTGGCCCACATCATCAATGCAAGCCCATAGAATAGGAAAATCTGGTATTTGGGAACTTCAAGTGGCAATCCTCCTGACAAGATCGCCCAGACACATGTGAGTCCTATTGAACTCTGCCAGGTCCCACACAGCACTCGAGATGGGGTAACCCGTTGTAGCCACACAGCCTCTCAGAGGTGGGTATAGCCTGCCAAGATGCCAATCAACCTGTTGACTGCAAGAGATCAGGAAGCAAGCCTCCACCCCTGCCTTTGATGTACCTCCTTAAATAAAACCACCCAAGCCATTTTCCAAATGTTCAGTTCCAGCTCCTACCAGGACTGGTAGGATAAATCTATCAGATGTTCCCTTAAAACTATAATCCTGACTTTGTCTTTTATTTCTTCGCTAACTATTTCAGACTTTATTTTCTCAGGTGACTTATCCTCTCCTGAGCAGGAAAAATTACCATGGCAAGGTGCTGGCCGCCTCACAATACAGAAGTACAGGATTCAGGCTAGGAAGGTCATTTTGCACCATTCAGTTTGTCAAGGAATCCAAAATCATTCTTATTTTTGCCAAGAAACTGCACCACTCAGATAGATATCCTGTGGCAAGTAATATGGATGCCCGGAAATTCCAGCTGTCACCTCTCTGGTTCCACCAACACTGAGCACTGAGATTACTCTACTCCGGGATTCCACCAGTAATTATGCCCAGCAGAGGTGCTAATGTAAACCCTTTCTACAGAACACAGGTCTGACAGGCAAATCAGCAGGAGGAGTCCCTGCCAGCATCACCAAATCTTTATTATACTGAGCTGCCATCTCTCAGTGGCCATTTCTTATGTCCATTCTCCTTCTTTCTCTCTCTTGTTTTATAGAGGGTAGAACTGCACAGACCCCTGAAGTTTCCCCTTGTGTATTCCCGCTCTTCCATCCTCATCTTTTGGAAATATTTTCTCCAACAAATATTTTTATTTTTTTTAATTTTTATTTTTTACTAATGTTTCAACACTTAATTTATTTAACACTTAATCAGAACAATAATTTGACTGTACACCTGTATAGTGTACATATTTTTTAAAAGTGCAAAATATTGACCACAAGCATATGGTTGTGAAACTGAATGCCCACAATGTACCTAACTAAAAACTTTTGCTCATTTAAAGACACAGCATTTTCTGAAAGGTTTCTGGACCTTAACTGCTAGTCAACATCTTCTATTTAAGTTTTTCTGAACTGGTTCAGATTCCTTAGCACATATGCAGCTGGTGTTAAAAAGGGCATAAAAAAAATCACAATTCCGACAGCTATTTCCATGGGTGATGTCAGTTGCTGCTACAGGGGGCTCTGATTGAAAGAGGCAGCACCAAGATGCAAGTAGAGCAAGACCACGTGGCGGAGAAGGAGGGAAGGACATGCAGATGAAGCATGGTGCGTCAAATGCTAACAGACAAGAGAGACTAACTTTGCACTTTGATATATCATACATAGATGGGGTATAATTTCTCATTTTGATGAGTGTACATCTTATAGAATCATATTGGTCATGTAGTCACATATATACATAAAGAATAATGTCTGTTCCATTCTACTATATTTCCTTTGTCCATATCCCCTCCCCATCCCTCTGCTCCCATCATTTCCCTCTACTTAATCTAAGGTAACACTATTCTTCTCTAGTGTTCCCTGTCTTATTGTGAAGTAGCATTCGCATATTAGATAAAACATTTGGCCTTTGGTTTGGCCTTTTGTTTTTATCATGTTAATTTCACTTAGCATGATATTTTCCAACTCCATCCATTTACTGGTGAATGCCATAATTTCACTCTTCTTTAAAGCTGAGAAATAGTCCATTGAAAATATATACCACATTTTCTTTATCAATTCATATATTGTGGGACACCTAGGTTGATCCATAGTTTAGCTATTGTGAATTGAGCTGCTAAAAACATTGATGTGGCTGCATTACTATAGTATGCTGATTTTAAGTCTTTTGGATATAAACCAAGGAGTGGGATAGCTGGGTCAAATCGTGGTTTCATTTCAAGTTTTTTGAGGAATCTCCATACTGCTTTCCATAGTGGTTGCACCAATTTTCAGTATGTATGGATGTACATACTGCAACAATGTATGGATGTACCTTTTTCCATACATCCTCGCCAACATTTTTTGTTGCCTGTACTAGTAATGATTGCCACTCTGACAGGAGTGAGATGAAATCTTCGTAAAGTTTTTATTTGCATTTCTCTAATTGTTAGAGATGTTGAACAGTTTTTCATACGTTTGCTGGTCGATTGTATTTCTTCTTATGTGAAGTGTCTGTTCAATTCCTTAGCCCATTTATTGATTAGATTATTTGTTTTTGTGGTGTTGAGTTTTTTTTTTTTTTGAGTTCTTTATACATCCTAGAGATTAATGCTTCATTGGAGGTGCATGTGGTAAAGATTTTCTTCCAATCTATAGGCTCTCTCTTCATGGTATTGTTTCCTTTGCTGAGAAGGTTTTTAATTTGAATCCATCCTATTTATTGATTCTTGATTTTGCTTCTTGAGCTTTAAGAGTCTTGTTAAGGGAGTCAGATCCTAGGCCAACATGATGATGATTTAGGCCATGTTTTTTCTTCTATTAGGTGCAGGGTCTCTGTTCCAGTATCTAAATTCTGATCCACTTTGAGTTAATTTTTGTGCAGGGTGCAAGATAGGGGTTTAATTTCATTTTGCTACAAAAAGATTTCCAGTTTTGCCAGCACCATTTGTTGAATAGGCTATCTTTTCTCCAGTGAATGTTTTTGGCTCCTTTCTCTAGTACAACATAACTGTATTTATGTGGCTTTGTCTTTGTGTCCTCTATTCTGTACCATTGGTGTACAAGTCTATGTTGGTGCCAATACTATGCCATTTTTGTTACCTTAGCTCTGTAGTATAGTTTAAGTTTTGGTATTGTGATGCTTCCTGCTTCACTTCTCTTGCTAAAGATGGGCATAGCTATTCTGGGTCTCTTATTTTTCCAAATAAATTTTATGATTGCTTTTCCTATTTCTATGAAGAATGAATTGTGACTTTAATAGGAATTGCATTAAATCTGTATAAGGCTTTTGCTACTATGGTCATTTTGACAATATTAATTCTGCCTACCCAGGAGCATAGGAGATCTTTCCATCTTCTGAGGTTTTCTTCAATTTCTTCTTTAGTGTTCTGTAGTTTTCATTCTAGAGGGCTTTCACCTCTTTTTTATATTGATTCCCAGGTATTTAATGTTTTTTGAGGTTATTGTGAAAGGAGTAGTTTTCCTAATTTCTCTTTCAGTGGACTCATTGCTGATGTATATAAATGTGTTTGATTTATGGGTATTGATCTTATATCCTGCTACTTTGCTAAATTCATTTATTAGTTCTAGAAGTTTTCTGGTGGATTTTTTTTTTTTTTGGAACTTCTAGATATAGAATCATGTCATCAGCAAATACTGATAGTTTGAGTTCTTCTTTACCTATTCATATCCACTTAATTTCTTTCTTTTGCCTAATTGCTCTGGCTAGATTTTCAAGGATGATGGTGAATAGAAGTGGTGAAAGAGGACATCCTTTTGTTGTTCCAGTTGTTAGAGGGAATGCTGTCAAATTTTCTCCATTTAGAATGAGGTTTAGCATATGTAGCTTTTACAATGTTTTGAGGTATGTTCCTACATGAAGGTGTGCTGTATTTTGTCAAAAGCTTTTTCTGCATCATATTATTCTTAGTTTTAAGACTATCCATATGATGAATTATGTTTATAGATGTCCACATGCTGAATCAACCCTGCACCCTGGGATGAACCCCACTTAATCATGGTGCACCATCTTTTTAATATGTTTTTGTATGCGATTTGCCAGAATTTTATGAGAATTTTTGCATCTATGTTCATCAGGGATATTGGTTTGAAGTTTTCTTTCCTTGATGTGTCTTTGTGTGGTTTTAATATTGGGGTGATATTAGCCTCATAGAATGAGTTTGGAAGGGTTCCCTTCCTTTCTATTTTATGGAATACTTTGAGGAGTATTGGTGTTAATTCTTCTTATAAAGTCTTTTAAAGCCAGTCTCCTAAAACCATCATAGTAAAGAAGTTTCAATATGTTAAGTCTCTGCTACAGTTAGTATCATGCAATAAAACTAGCATTACAGTATTAGGATCGGTTACATTTATTCTATTTAAATAGTTCCATTTATGTAATTTTCTCTGTTCATCAATCTAAAAATGAATGTGTTCTTCAATTTTCCTTTTACTTACTTCTGCCTCAGAAATTTCTGTTTTCTCCATTATTTCTTATTTTTCCCATCGGTTTTTGAAAAATGTACTACTGTACTACAGAACTATAGTAACAAAAATAGCAGGGTATTGGCACCAACATAGACTTGTAGACCAATGGTACAGAATTAGAGGACACAGAGACAAACCCACATAAATACGGTTATGTCACACTAGACAAAGGAACCAAAAACATTCACTGGAAAAAAAATAGCCTATTCAACAGATGGCTGAGAATCCATCTGTTCCTGGGGTTTTCTTGGTTTGTAGGCTTTTGATGGTGTTTTCTATTTCTTTACTTGAAATTGATCTGTTTAAATTGTGTATGACCTCCTCATTGAGTTTGGGTAGATATATATATCTAGAAATTTGTCAATGTCTTCAATATTTTCTATTTTATTGAAGTATAAATTTTCAAAGATACTTTATAATTATCTTCTGTATTTCAGACATATTCACTGCAATATTTAGCTCTTCATCTTGTATTTTAGTAATTTGAGTTTTCTCTCTTTATCTCTTCATTAACATGGCCAGGGGTTTATCTATTTTATTTATTTTTTCAAAGAACCAACTTTTGTTTTGTCAATTTTTCAATTGTTTCTTTTGTTTTGATTTCATTGATTTCAGCTCTGATTTTAAAGATTTTCTGTCTTCTACTGCTTTTGATGTTGATTTGTTCTTCTTTTTCTTTGAGATGTAGTGTTAGGTCATTTATTTGACTTTTTGTTCTTTTAATGAATGCACTCATGCAATAAATTTTCCTCTTAGTTCTGACTTCATAGTGTCACAGAGATTTTGATATGTTGTATCATTTACCTCTAAGAATTTTTTTTATTTCATCCTTGATTTCTTCTACTATGCATTCATTAGTCAACAGTGAATTATTTAGCCTCCGTTTGTTACAATAGCTTATATTTTTTTAATTTTATCATTGATTTCCAATTTTATTCCATTGTGGTCTGATAGAATTCAGGATATTATACCTGTTTTTTTGTATTTACTAAGAGTTGTTTTGTGGCATAAGATATGGTCTATTTTAGAAAAGGAGCCATGTGCTGTTGAAAAGAAAGTATATTTTCTTGTTGATGGATGAAATATGCTATATATATCTGTTAAGTCTAAATTATTGATTGTATTATTTAGTTCTAGAGTTTCCTTATTTAATTTTTGTTTGGAAGATCTAAACAGTAGTGAGAGTGGTATGTTAAAGTCACCCAGTATTACTGTATTGTGGTCTGTTTGACACTTGAAATTGAGAGGGTTTGTTTGATGTACATAGATGCTCCATTGTTTGGGGTCCAAATATTTAATATTATCCCATCATTAAAAAAAATTAAACAGATAAAAAATAATAGAGTTGTTTATTTGTTCATTTGGTTGGTTGAGAAGTGTTTGTTTGGTTTGACTAAATAGTAAATGATATTTTAAAAGATACCACTTGATGAGATATTAAATAACACTTCACATGACATCATTTTATTATTGTCCCTTTCTTTTATGTATTTAATTTGTTTACAACCAATTCAGTTTCATAGTAGCAACTAGTTTTGAACTAAAGTACTCGACTTTTCTATATTTGTTTCATTTATTATTTAAGACTTCATTTCCTTTCTTTGAGATTGCCCAATACAAAAAAAAACATTACTCATAAAATGTAATAAAATTATTCAGTATATTATTTAATTGACATTTATGCTATTACCAAAACCAACTTATATTCCAATTTATATTATCTTTAATGTAGGTATAAGCCAGTCTCCTAAAACCATCATAGTAAAGAAATTTCAATATGTTGAGTCTCTGCTACAGTTAGTATGATGCAATAAAAGTAGCATTACAGTATTAGGATTGGTTAGATTTATTCTATTTAAATAGTTCCATTTATGTAATTGTCTCTGTTTATCAATCTGAAAAATGAATGTGTGCTTCAACTTTCCTTTTACTTTCGTCTGCCTCAGAAATTTCTGTTCTCTCCACTATTCCTTATTTTTCTCATATTGAAAGTGCAAAAACAATATCATTTCCATTCATTTTACTATTTATATTCACTCATATTTATTTCTAATATATTTCTGTACTACTTTACTAAGTGTTATGTAAACATATTATTAACACATAAAAAGAAAAGTTAAATTGCTTTTATTGTGCTTAATCATGCTAGGAAGCTAGATGAATTTCCAATACAAATCAAGCATAATTTCCTGATTATGTTTTTACTCTAAAACTTCTAGAATTTTACACGAGAAAATCTATAGAGCGATTCCCTGCCTTAACTGGCAATCAGTCTTCAGATAACCACAATCAACTTCAACAAAACCACAAGCCCCAAATAAGGCAACAGAAGGCCCCTGAGCCTCAGAGAAAGTGGTTGTCACTAGAATCTTGTTCTATAGGTTAGGCATGGCATTATCCTCAGGACAGAACAAATTGATTTAGTGTGCGTGTTTGACTAAAGTAAACAGTAAAGGGTAAATAGTACAAATCCAAAAGAGTCTGTGGATAGATTAGAGAAAAAAATATTTCTCAAGAAGAAGCTAGCAAAATAGTGAAAGCCCCAAAGGTCATTATTAATCCACCCATTCATCCCATAGGTATGTACTGTGCATTAAGAGGTAGACCCTATCCCAAGCACTGAGGATGTAACAGGAGCAAAACAAATGAAGCTCCTGATCTCAAGGTGCCTTGAATTCTACTAGGAAGAGGACCATTTAGATGGATACATTAAAAAAAATCACTATGTTCTGAGGCTGATGGTGATAAATTGAAAATGTGTGTTCTCTTTATAAAAAAAATGGTCAGGAAAGGATATTCTTGATGGGTAATATTTGGCTTAAGCTAGTGAGGGAGCAGGTTATGTGCATAAAAGAAACCCAGTTTTGGGGTACAAGAAAGTAGCAAAAACAGTAATGAGACTAATGCATCTGGATCACCATGGAAAAAAGATAACTGTTATGAAATTAGATGCTGACAAACCAGACATTCAGATTTTTCAACCATGCCAAGAGTTCTTGATTCATTAATTTTCAACCTGGCAGTAAACCATTGGAGACTGATGATAGAAGTTTTCTACATGATCTGGACTTTAATTTTTTAAAGATCACACTGGCTTCTGGGAGGAGAGGTGGAATCTTGAAGGCAATGGATAGAAGTGTGAGTAGAGCTATGATGCAATTGCTATGCTCAATGCAAGAGATACAGCAGGTCAGACCAGGGTGGGGAAGGTGAGAACAGTAGAGAGTTGGTCATATTTTGCATGTATTTCTAAGACAGTGTTCATAGGATAAGCTGACAATAGGTTTGGGGAATGCAAAAGAGTAATGGAAGCATTTTTTCAACGTTTTAAGCTAAAGCTATTAGAAGAATAGAGTTGTTTTTTTCTAAAGTGAGGAGAACAGGCAATTTTATGAAGGAAAATCAAGAATTTGTTTCAACACCTTTTAAATTTAGAGTTACCAAGCTCAGAACACCCACACTAGCCCACATGGGACCCAGCTCTCAGTAGGCCTAGTCCACCCCTCACGACAATTAGGGCAAACACCCCTGCCCAGAGCCTAGCCTCTGGTGCAGGACTGACCCTTCCAACCAGCAGACTACCTGGGGAGGTCAAGTCTAGATCCACTCATGTTGACTTGCCCAGGAACCAGGTCCAGGATGCAATAGCATTTACTGAGGGACACCAACAGAGTCAGGCTCAACATTCTAAGAGGAAAGTTCATTACATGGAGTTCATTCCTTAAAAGAAGAAAAAGAAGAAAAAGTTGGGCTGGGGCTGTAGCTCAGTGGTAGAGCACCCGCCTTGCAAGTGTGGGGCACTGGGTTGGATCCTCCGCACCACATTAAAAAAAAATTAATAAAGATACTGTGTCCATCTGCAACTAAAAAAAATCTTTAAAAAAAAAGAAAAAGTCAACAAATAAATGACCTCACATTACATCTCAAAGCCCTAAAAAAATCAACACCAAAAGCAGCAGAAGACAGGAAATAATTAAAATCAGAGCTAAAATCAATGAAACTGAAAAAAATTGACAGAACAAAAAGTTGGTTCTTTGAAAAAATAAATAAAATCCACAGACTCTTGGCCATGCTAAGAAAGAGAAGGAGAGACAAAACTCAAATTACTAACATACGTGATGAAAAAGTAAATATCACAACAGACACTACAGAAATACAGAAGATAATTATAAATTATTTTGAAATCAATATGCAACAAAATGAAATTAAACCCCTATCTCTCACCATGTACAAAACTCAACTCAAAATGGATCAGGGACTTAGGAATGAACCAGAGACACTGTGTCTAATAAAAGAAAAAATAGGCCCTAATCTCTATCATGTGGGATTAGGCCCCAACTTCCTTAATAAGACCCTTGTGGTGCAAGAATCAAAATCAAGGATCAATAAATGGGATGGACTCAAACTAAAAAGCTTCTTCTCAGCAAAAGAAACAATCTGTGAGGTGAATATAAAGCCTACATCTTGGGAGCAAATCTTTCCCCCTCACACATCAGATAAAGCCCTAATCACTAGGGTATATAAAGAACTCAAAAAACTAAACACCAAAAAACAAATAACCCAATCAATAAATGGGCCAAGGACCTGAAGAGACATTTCTCAGAAAATGATGTACAATCAATTAACAAATGCATGAAAAAATGTTCATCATCACTAGCAATTAGAGAAATGCAAATCATAACCACTCTAAGATTTCATCTCACTCCAGTCAGAATGGCAGCTGTTATGCAGACAAACAACAATAAATGTTGGTGAGGATGTGGGGAAAAAGGTACACTCATACACTGCTGGTGGACTGCAAATTGGTGCAGCCAATATGGAAAGCAGTAAGGAGATTTCTTGGAAAATTGGGAATGAAACCACCATTTGACCCAGCTGTCCCTCTCCTCAGACTATACCCAAAGGACTTAAAAACAGCATACTACAGGGACACAATCACATCAATGTTTATAGCAGCACAATTCACAATAGCTAAACTGTACAACTAACCTAGATGCCCTCCAGTAGATGAATGGATACAGAAAATGTGGCATATATACACAATGGAATATTACTCATCAATAAAAGATAATAAAATCATGACATTTGCAGGTAAGTGGATGGATTTGGAGAAGATAATGCTAAGTGAAGTTAGCCAATCCCAAAAAATCAAATGCCAAATATTTTCTTTGATATAAGGAGGCTGATTCATAGAGGGATAGGGAGCGGGAGCATGGAAGGAATAGACAAAACTCTAGACAGGGCAGAGGGGTTAGAGGAGAAGGGAGAGGGCATGGGGTTATAAATGATAGTTGAAAGTGATGATCATTACTATGCAAAGTATGTATGAAGACACAAATTGGTGTGAATATACTTTGTATACAACTAGAGATATGAAAAATTGTGCTCTATACGTGTAATAAGAATTGTATTGCATTTTGCTGTCCTATATAAATTAAAAAATAAATAAATTTAGAGTTACCCTTTGGGCTTTTACCATTTAGAGACAATGAAGTTTCCATTGATATTCAGGATCAGAAACAAAGTTTGAGATAGAAATTTGATAATTTTCAATATAAAAATAATATTTTAATATACAGGGTACATACTAAATTTTTGGTACTCAATATAAACAGGGGTCTAATGTACAAATGTTGAAATCTGGAAGTAGAGTGTGATGAGACTTTGTGGGAATAGTCTATATAATTAGAAAAAAAAAATTAGACTATGACAAGGTCTCAAGGGCCAGGTTTGCCACATTATGTCACCAGGTCAAGTACAATGAAGACTGAAACTAGACCAATGATCTAGCAATTGTTACATCATGGCTGGCCTCAAAATTAGCAGTCAAAAGATTCAGCTTTCTGTCACTGTAACAAAATACTTGAGATAATCAACTTAAAATAGAAAAAAGATTTATTTTGGCTCAAAGGTTTTGGTCCATGGTTGCTAAGCCCTGCTGCTTTGGGCCTGTGGTGCCCTTGCACACCATGGCAGAAGTGCTTGATGGAGAAGGCCACTCATTTCATGATGGCCAGAAAGCAAAAGAGAGACAACAAGGGGCCAGGGTCCTAATCTCTCTCTCTTAAAGGGAAGGCCCAAATTACTTTCTTCAACTAGAGCCCAATTCCTAGAGGCTCCACCACTTTCCAATGCTGTGATAGGCTGGGGGCCACACCTTTATCATATGTATTTTTGAGAGACATCTACTATCCAAATATCAGCAAGAATTAAAACATAGTGTATGCCTTGCCTTAAGATTAAAGTTGACAAATTATTAAGCTGTTCATTGCAAAGAAAATATCTAGTATAAAAACTTGAGGAGAACAGAGACTAGTATAACATCACAATTAATAGGTTGAAGCCCAAAACAGGTATACTTTTATCTGCACTCTCCTGCACACACACACACACACACACACACACACACACACACGAAAAGAAAGCATTGTTAATGTTTATAAAAAGGGTGATGATCATACAGAAATTCTCAACATCTATTGCAAACAACAACATGTTATATGTAACTTGTGTTCCATTTTCTATTAGTTAAGTAGCTTAATATAACTTTCAAAAAGAGTCTTTTCTCACATAATTCCAGGTGTGTTACGAAAGGAGAATATGCCAACTGGCAGGTGTTTTTTTTTTTTTTTATGAAATCAGTTACCTGAGAAAATTCATGTAACAAATGTACTGATGCAGGTGTTACATGTCTAAAATTAAGATTACTGTTTTAACAAATGCAGTTGTCTGTTTCCCTAGCAACAAAGAGTGACAGGCGAAAGAAGAAAAGCAGTAGAGAGCAGAAGACCAAACAGGAAAATATAGTAATTCGGGTCCATTTGCTATTTGTTACAACCTGTTCTGTCTAATCCAAGGGTGTGGAAGGTCTGTGTTGTTTTGCTGTAAAGCATAATGATTAATGCCTATTATAATGGACCTGAGTCAACATGAAATGGTTAAATTAGTTCAAGCTTATTCTCTTATCCAGAGCATGTAATACAATTTTGAAAAGATGCTTATCAAAAGTGGGTGAAATAAAGAGGTTTGAGAGATTGGCTTCAGTTATTTAAGACATTTCTTTACCAAGAAAAGGTAATCTGATGCCAGCTATAAAGGGCATTAAATAAAGCTGGTGGGCAGTTATAAGTGATTAGAAAGAAACGTGGCAAATAATTTTATTATCAATAAATAATTATGTCACAAGTTAATAAATTTATTCAACAAAGTATCTATTACACATTCACTGTTCTTGGCCATGGGGAGAGAGATAAGTAAGACTCATCCTCCTCCTTTTAAGAGCTCACATTCTAATAATAAGAAAGGGTTTGTTCCTTCAGAAGAGAGTCTAATAGAGTCATACAAATTTTTCCAGGATGAATGTAAAGTAATGGTAATATTCAAAATAGTATTTGGTGAGGGGAGTAAATATGGGCTTCCTAAAAATGACATGCTAGAAATTACTGAACGGGAGGTAAACCTAAAGTATGCACAGAGAACAGAAGAACAACATTTCTGATTTTTGTAGTTGTGTTCCTATTAGGGAAACTGTAAAATAATGTTGAGTATATTAAAGACAGTTGCTTCACTTAAATGCAATTATTTAACATCAAATCTAAGAGAACAAAACTCCAAAAGATCTCTTATTTGGGTATTTTATAAATGTGTGTAATTTACATTTTCACTAAAGACCTATGACCACCACAAGAATCTGCCAGATGATCAAGTTGAATTTCTAACTGCCCATTGAATGAATCCACTGGAGTATCCTGTCCCTTTCAATGTGAGGTGATTCCACTTGTCAGATAATTTTTTACCCACACATAAGGGAATAATGATAATATAAATATTTATAAACACCAGATACTAAATGTGCCTAAGTCAAAACTCAAATTTCTCATCTTATTTCAAAAAGAAAAAAATTAAAGATAGAAAGAAAAAAAGAAAGGACTCATTGACTTATTTTCCTCTATTAATGGCACCATAAATCTCTCAAACACCTGTGAAATCTATGCTCCTGCTGAGTTTCCAGGTCTTAAAGTCACCAACCTGGTCAGTTTTTCCCTCTCCCTTTTTCTCATATATGGTGCCATAGCTTCCATGATTTTTTTGTATGCTCACACTTCTAACACCTTTAAATTATTATTCACTCTTTAGTCATAATGACCAAATACATGGCTGTCATGTCTTCATGCCTATCATTTGAATATCATTGGCCATGGGGAGAGAGATAAGTAAGACTGGAAAGAATGGAAACTCTGTTCATCTGCCCTTCTCTCCTACCAGGCTGCACTCTGCTTGAGAATAAAGGATGTCTCTTACATAGTATTTCCCCAAGAGCACAGTCAAGGAGAACATTTAGTAGGCACAAGAATTGAGTTAAGTTATATTAAATAAGTTTCCAGGTTCTTTTAAAGACGTGTTTCTACCTTTCTTTCCAATTTTATTTTTCCCCATCAAACTTCTTCCTGTGGCCAAACGTTCTACTCTTTGGTCCTTTAAAATCCTGGTATTTCCTTTCCTTCATTTATTCATTCCTTTGGCTGGGCTCCCTTGGAGTCCTCTCACTGATTGCATCTTCATGATTGAGGAGTACAGAGTCCATGGGTGGTATGACCATATAGAAGCTCCCTACTCTTTTTTGGCCTATGAACATTTTGGATGACTTATTCAGAGTTTTGTTGGTTATTCTTCAAGTATACATACTAAATATTATTCCACTCTCATTTAAAAATCACCTTTCTTTCTGTAGAGTTTAGAAAAATATCTAATGAGGCCTTTGCTTTAATTTTCAATATTTTCACATGTCTGATGTTTGGTGACATCTATCATACCTCTCTGCAATTGAAAGTGACTGAACAGAGTTCTTGTTTGTGGAAGACAAGTACGAACAGGAGGTGGAGAATGGAAATAGGAGGAATTAAGAGACAAGGACTGAGTAAAAATCCCTTTAAAAGGGATCATAGCTCATTATGGTTTATGTAACACAAGAGCAGGAGAGGAATAGGAGAATATCTATCCATATGAAAAGTTTCTCAGGCTTTGGGGTTGAGGTTTGCTAGCATTTTTTCAATTCCATTAAATTCTGGAAATAGTGCAATCCTTTGTGCCCTAATTCTATTCTTGAGCCTATGTCAAATATATTGTCATTTTTACTTTTATCCCCAGCACATTGAAAAATACTCAAGACTACTATCATGTATATAGAAGAAGAATAAAGAAAAAGAGAAAATAAAAAAATTCATTAAAGAATATTCAAAGCATTCCAAAGTAGAATATATTCTCTTAACAGAAAATTCAGAAGGTATGCGGCGGTGGTAATAAAGTCTTACCATCTGGTGCCATGGCAATCAAGTTGAATCTATGGCTAGCAAGTAATCTATTCTCTCCACAAGGCACCCTAGACACAGCATACTAGTCTGTAGTCATTCATGATTGCTTCACATGAGATCTTTTTTCTTTTTCAAAATAAATTTCATTGCTATATTCATTTGTCTGTAAGGCCCAAAATACACCGATATGCTCCAGTATGACTGCTCATTTCAAGGGAACTAAGTCTTTTCTATGAAAGTTCATCAAACTTCCAATTCTCAAGAAGCCATAAAAATAGGGTCCTTTGAGCTCTTGAAATTCTTCACACTATGTTATTGTTTCAGTTGCTCAAGCAAGGAGTTTTATCCTTTGTCTGTTCTTATTTCTCAAAGAACAGAAATAGAACTGCCAAAATGCCACAAGGGAAGCTATTCTCATTGTCAGGTCAAGCTGTAGTCCCATTAATAATGCTAGTGGAAGTAAGAAATATCATACAATTATACTGATGATTGTTCTTGTTAGAATTTAAGTCTCTTGATTTTAAATAGCCATTTTTTTCCTATTACAAGTGAGTTTAATTTATTGTGGCTTTATTATTTAAAAAAAATCTTGGAAATGATGGGCTTTCTTCTGTCTAGCATTATCCTTAGATAATTGATCTCAATGACAGGTAAATGTATTCTCTAATTAGAAATGTATTTTGAGCAATTCATAGGCTCAGTTTAAAGTCTTGTTCATATATTATCCTATCTGGTTAATTCTTTAAGTTCTGATCGAATAAGAACCCTACATTTTCACAGTACAGAAAACATATGGTAAAATAAGTCAAATCTCTTCCTTAGTTCCCTTAAACCCTGGAGAAGGAGTCAGTAAGATATTTTTCTGTAAAGGGTCAGATACTAAATATTTTAGGCTTTGGGGGCTATACAGTTTCTGCTGCAACTACACAACTTTGTCATTGTAGTAGTGTGAAAGCAGCTATAGTTCATACATGTGTGAATGGATGTGTCTATACTCCAATAAAATTTATTATCAACAAAAATTTATTATCAAAAAAAGGGTGTAGGGTGGAATTCCATCCCAGAAAAATTATTTTGTTGCTGGATCAGAGAATACATTTATGGTAAACTGGAAAAAACAGGGCTAATTATTTTCTTGGGCAATCAAGACCCAACAAGAGCTCTGCTACCTGCATCTGAGTTAGAATTGATCTTAATTTTGGTAACAAAATATATCTATTTGGGTTAAGGCTAATGTTATAAAGCAGAGGCTTCAAAATAGGATAATTAAGGTTACATGAAAATGTGTGTCTTTCCCAAGTGTTGTGGGCTTAATTGTGTCTCCCTACAATATTTTTTGAATTCCAACACTTTGTACTAGTGCTCATATTTGGAAGTAAGGTCATTGCAAATGTAATTGATTAAGATGGAGTCATACTAGAGTCAGGTGAGCCCATAATCTAATATAACTGGTATCCTTATAAAGAAAGGAAATACAATGTGAGTTACAGACACACAGAGGGAACACCTCATAAAGAGGAAGGCAGGTATTGGAGTGATGCATCCACAAGCCTAGGAATGGCTGAGTTGCCAGGAGCTGGAAGTACAAAGAAAGGATGGTCCCTTAAAAGCTTTAAGGAAGTAGATATTGAGAACACATTGGTATTTGGAATTCCAGGTGTTTTAGCTTTTTCACTGCTGTGACTAAAGGATCTGACCAGAACAACTGTAAGGAGGAAAACTTTAAGGACTCATGATTTCAGACATACTAGCCCATAGAAGGCCAGCTCCATTCCTCAGGGCTCACGGAGAGGTTGAACATGATGAGTGTTGAAGAGGGAAGCAGCTTACATTAGGAAGCAGAGAGAGAGAGAGACTCCACTCTCCAGATACAAAATATATACCCCATATATCTAACCACTTCCTCCAGCCACCCTCCACCTGCCTCCAGTCACCACTCAGTTAATCCCATCAGAGATCAATTTGCTGATTTTGTTAAGACTCTCACAATCCAATCATTTCTCCTCTGAACCTTCTTGCATTGTCTCACATATGAGCTTTTTGGGGACACTTCATATCCAAATCAAAATACCAGGCTCTACATTCTGTGAGATAATGTTTTTATTGTTCTAACCCCCCCCCCCAGTTTATGTTGTACTTTGCTACTCTTGTACTGGAAAATCAATACATCCAGGAAATGTTTAGTCGTGAGATTCAGAAAACTAGTCAAGGGCCTAAGTTTTTTGCCTCCTGATCATCTTGAGTCATTGGCCCCTTTGGCTATAGTCCTAGGTTCATGAATACCTTGGTAATATATTGATTGCATAAAATAAAATAGTACTATAAATGAAGCCAATTATATTAAAATATCATTTATTTAACTAATTTATGTTTTACTAATACATGCTTCTTGATTATTATTATAAATGTCAAGATTAAGTGATTGGACTAATATCTACTAAAAACTCTCTATAAGGATTATCAGAAAAAATATTTTGTTGTATTCTCAAGTATAATGTAATACCAAAATATCTAGCCAGGTGTAGTAATGTGTACCTCTGGTCCCAGCTAATTTGGAGGTTGAAGTAGGAGGATAACTTCAGCCTAAGAGTTCAAAACCAGCCTGGGGAAAATAGCAAAGACCATCATCTAACAAACAAACAAAACCACCTGATGTAACACCTATTGTTCCTGTAGATGACAAATTTTTGTCTAAATTCATAATTGAAAGAAGTGCCAACTTTCAGTTACATCTTAGTGAAAAATAAGATAAAGTTATTTCCCTCCAAGTCTGTGACTCTCTTATATTCTATCCACAGATCCTTTAGTTTTTGGACTTTATGTTAAGAATCCTTCTCAGGGTGCTATCCACATGGCTATAGCTAGTTCTGCATAAATTCTTTGTTTAGCTCAAGAAAAGGGAACTCATAAGTTATCCTCACTACAGGTCTTTTCTATTTAATTTGTTGTTACAGAATTTGCACTTATTACTTCTTATCCAAGTGTAATTTACTTACTCACTAGACTACAATTAGTAGTTTCAGCAAAGGAAGCTGAAAATCTAGTTTATGGTTGGACAGCCCTATGCCCACCCTACATAATCATTTATTATTACTCATTTCTATATAAAGGAGGAAATGAATCTTTACTTTCTAAAAAATTAAGATACCAGTTAATAGAGACTGTGTGCATAATAGAGGAAAAGCAGGCCCAAATCTACATCATGTCTGATCAGGCCCCAACAAGACTACTAAAGTGCAAGAAATAAAAATCAAGAATTAAAAATGGAATGGTCTCAAACTAAGAATCTTCTCAGAAAAAGAAACAACCAGTGAGGTGAACAGAGAGCCTACATTTTGGGAGCAAATTTTTTCCACAAACACATCACATAGCACCAATCTCCAAGATATATAAAGAACTCAAAAAACTTAACATAAAAAAAAAAACAAACACACCCAAACAATCCAATCAATAAATGGGCTAAGGAGCTGAACAGACACTTCTTGAAAGAAGATTATAAATTTGATATGAAAAAATTTTCAACATCTCTAGTAATTAGAGAAATGCAAATCAAAACTACTCTAAGATTTCATCTCACATCAATTAGAATGGCAGTTATCAAGAATACAGACAACAATAAATGTTGGTGAGGATGTTGGAGGAAAGATACACTCATACATTGATTGTGGGACTGCAAATCGATGCAACCAATCTGGAAAGCATTATGGAGATTCCTTAGAAAACTAAGAATGAAACCACCATTTGACCCAGCTATCCCACTCCTCTGTTTATACCCAAAGGACTTAAAATCAGCATACTATAGTAACGCAGCCACATCAATGTTCATAGCAGCTCAATTCACAATAGCTAAAATGTGGAAGCAACCTAGATGCCCTTCAATAGATGAATGGATAAAGAAACTGTGATATATAGAGATCTATCTATCTATCTATCTGTACACACACACACACACACACACACACACACACACACGGAATATTAGTCAGCATTAAAAGAGAATAAAATCATGGCATTTGCAGGTAAATGGATGGTGTTGAAGAATATCATGGTAAGTGAATAATGCAATGCCATAAATCAAAGGCCGAATGTTCTGTCTGATAATTGGATGCTGATCCAAAATGGGGAGAGGGGAGACATGGGAAAAATGGAGGAAATTTGATTGGTCAAAGGGGATTGAAGATAGGGAGGGTGCATGGGGGCACGAAGATGGTGAAATGAGATGGACAATATTACCCTAGATACATGTAAGACTGCACATAGGATGTGACTCTACATTGTGTACAGCCATAGAAATGAAAAGTTGTGCAGCAAATATGTACAATGAATCAAAATGCATTTGCTGTCATATATACCTAATTAAAATAAATTTTAACAACAGAAAAAAAAAAGTTTAAGATACTGGTTAAAATAAAATGGAGAAAAAGCCAAATATAGGTGTTTGGAAGAATTACATTGTTTACTTTTGATTTTGTTTTATGCCAAGTTGTGTCTTTTGCACAGAAAGAAGTTTATAGGGTATCAAGAAATATTTCACTGTTTTTAGTATTTTTCACCAGACTTCCTGTGAGTCTATGTATCTCTTTTTTGTTGTTATTTTATTAATTCTATCTCTACAAAGAGTGTGTGTGTGTGTGTGTGTGTGTGTGTGTGTGTGTTAGTAGATTGTATTTTTACATAGAGATGGGGAGGGAAGAAGAGGGAAGAATAGAAGTTCATTGGATTAGACAAAGAGGATTGAAGGGAAGGGAGGAGGGACAGGAATAGGAAAGTTAGTAGAATGAATTTGACATAATTTCCTGTGCTCATTTATAAATGCATGACCAGTGAAACTCCACATTATATACACCTGTAAAAATGTGATTCTATTTAGAGTAAGTTATACTCCATATATATATAAAATATGCCTCTCTTTTTATACCTACTTCATATACTGTGGATGACACTAACTTCTTGGGGCCTAGGTTGCAAAGATAGAAAATCATTATAGTCTAGCCCCATCACTGGCCAAGCAAGGGATTTCCTCTGGACTTTGACCTATGACAAAAAAAACCTCAATTATTATTACCAATAAATGTAATATAGTCCTGCTCTCTTGTAGAGAGAATGTATCCATAAAAACAGAGGTAAGAAAAACCTGGAGATTAAAAAAAATCATATTCCTGATTTCATCATGTATACTTCTTGGTCCAGCCATGTCTAAGGCATATCAATTGTCTAGTTGCAAAAGCCAACTAATTCCCCTTTAGGTTAGCTGAATATGAGAGATATCTGCATTCAACAAGAAGCTTTTTAAGAAATCACAATAATGTGATTTAAAAATGTGTATATTGTGCAGATTTTGGAAACTATCTCATAATATGTGACACTAACATACTTCCTCCTAATGCATTTCTTTGCCATTCTTTCTGCTTGATTTGAGGTATGATTGATGAGGATCCCACGGAATTCTACTCTTGTACATACTAAGAATAATGTTCATTTAGCAACATTTTTTTTCACATAATGTTAAAATAGCTTTCTTTAAATTGTGAATTTTATATGATACCATTAGCCTATATTGAGATATATCTTAAGAAATAGCAGTAAGAAACAGGTTGCTCCCTTCCCTATAAGATGTGATTACAGATAATGTCCCTTAAGTTAGAACTTGCCTGCTCAGTGAATACTCAGAAGCAGAAATTTGTCTAGCAAGTTTGTCCAATAAGTATCACGGTGTTACCAAGACAATTAGATCATTTTATGTTATCAATATTATTAAATATGTAACTCAAAATTATTTTCTTTTAGATTACTTGAACACTCATTGCCAATGCATGATCCATCCCTACTAAATTTACTTTGTATTGTGTATTAACCTCACTTACATATTCAAATTATTTTGTGTATCCTTATTTTTTTCACTTCATCATAATACAAGCAACTTTAAAATTTTCTTTATATTTTGTTATATGTATCTTTAAATTCTTAGTTTTAAACAGGGTGAAAGGTGAATAAATATTTTTATTAGTGTACTTATAAGTGACTACAGTTAATCTTGCAAATTACATTTATGTCAATAACAGAATTGGGAATTGCCCATGATCAGATATCATCAATGCTTCTGTGATGATGTATGTTTTTTATTAATTTATAACATTTTACTTTGGATTTCCTATTCCAAATGAGGTTGTTTATGTGTCATTGTAAGTTTAACATAGCAAGAGTAAATGTAAGCAGCAGAATTGTGAATATTACATTTTTATCATGGATTCAATGCAGTTTGAAGTCTTGGTTATACTGGGTGGACAATGCAATTAGCTGAGCTTTTACTTAATAGAGGATGAAATTTTGAAGGACATTAAACATGAAAATTATCTTTCATTGGAAAAGGAAAACACAGGTTACTGTCAAACAGAATTATGGGAAATAGTATAATTTTTTTTTCTGAAATAGGTATTTAAATTATTCAACATACAAGTTTGTCCCTGACTTCATTATTTAATTTTTTAATTTCTCTAAGAAATATACATCTAGTATAACTGGAAAACATGAAGACTATTTTCCTGCTAGAACCTATGTATTCCTGTATGTATATGCAGTTTGCTTGCAATATTCCCCTTTTCTAGAGTGTTTATTTTGAGCCCTATTGAAGCTATATTGACAGCAGTACTAAGAACATCCTAACAATTACAAGACACAAATGAAAATAGCAACTCCTGTGCTAGCTAGATTTCAGTTCATATTTGTTTGGGTAGCTTCAAAATAAGCACTGGTCCAAAAATAAGTTAAAATATATCGGACATATGAACTCAAATATAAAGTCTTTGAATAGTTCACTTTTCCTCTCATTGCTCTCATGGAATGCATAGTTTCAAGAAACCACAGAAATTCAGCTTATTCTCTTCCTGACTGGAGAAAAGGTGTATGACATAAACATAAAATGCTTATAATGCCACTCCATCCCAATCCATTGCTCTTACACAACGGAAAAACAATGTGTTTTGTAAACTAGTTGAAGGCAGTGTGACTGCATTATACTATTCTGAATACTCTACCAGCAACACCACAGCACAGTATCTGTGTCAGATACAAGAGTATCATGGGATGCTGATTATTTGTGGCATTACAACTTCAAAATATTTTAAAGTTATAGGCTATGAGGAAAAAAAAAAGAGGTCAGCCTTATTTTTTTTTTTAAAGAGAGAGTGAGAGAGGAGAGAGAGAGAGAGAGAGAGAGAGAGAGAGAGAGAGAGAGAGAGAGAGAGAGAGAGAGAGAGAGAGAGAGAGAGAGAGAGAATTTTTAATATTTATTTTCTTTTTTAATTCTCGGCGGACACAACATCTTTGTTGGTATGTGGTGCTGAGGATCGAACCCGGGCCGCACGCATGCCAGGCGAGCGCGCTACTGCTTGAGCCACATCCCCAGCCCTATTTTTTTTTTTTTTTTTAGGAAATTAACTATTTTAAGTGACCGTGGGGAGGAAAACTAAAAAAAATAAAGATTAAAAACAAAGTCCGTAGGATCATTTACAATGAAAAAACAAAAAAGAGGCAATATCATACATTTACAGAAGCTTCTTGAACATATGAAAATCATTAAGTGTATTCTATCTATCTGTTTTGGTTTCTTTAATACTGGAACTTTTGCATTATCAAAATTACTAATTTCATAATGCCCAGAAGAGATCATATGCTTTTTGAGCAATCAGTCAATAGTAATGATGAGAACAATACAAATAGTCAATCATTGTTAGTGAAAAGAACAATGAAATGATGAGCTAAAGAATATTCTATTATCCATGTTTCCATTTTAGAGGTAAGCTTCATAATCATGTGAATTGAAATAAGCTCCATATACTTGGAAAAATAGCTCTCATTTCCACTTTTGATAGTATTCTTTCCCTACAATACATAGATTGAAAATTTTTAAATATCTTCAGAATACAAAATATAATATCAACACACTCAAATTTCCAGTAACAAGTGAACTAATAAGCAGTATAAAAATGCCAGTCTTGTTCTCAACAAACCACATTCCCAGTTCCAGAAAGCAGCAATAATTTAATCATTGGGCTATTTCAATGAGATTGAATAGAAGCAATGAAATCATTTTACTTCCTCATAATTCATTAATATAGTGCATATCCAAAGAACTTACAATGGACTACACACATTTAAAGATACATACAGTTTTATTTGTATCAAATGTGCGTTATATATTATCAGATGGAGAAGTTAAACATCTTGATAGAATTATAACTAAAATCCTAAACTAATCAAGGAAAAAAATTTCTTTCAGATTGTTTTGTATTTTAATAGGATAAAGTTAGGAAGTTTAAATTCCCTCTTATCATTGTGCTTTCAAGCTACAAACAAGATCTAAAATCATAAAGTTAAAGCAGAAAGAAAATTGCTTTCAAATTCTCTGATGCCAGAGAAAATATATACAATGGGCTGTGTGAAGAATTGACCTTTATCTGCCAAAGTAATCTGAATGTGTTTCATACACATTTTTGAATAGTCCACAAAAGGCAAATTATGTGAAATAAAATTGTTCAAATAAAAGTTAAATGAGACAAAATGTCACTTGATTTAAAATGTAATGCTACAGCAATAAGTTAATGCAAGATAACCTGTTACAAAATGCAGAAATGATCTTTTTTGTATCTCTGTGTTTCTATAACTGTTATTAAGAAGGATGTAGTACTGCTTGCTGTACCACAAGATACCCCAGTATCATCATATGTAAGACCTTCGGATTTAACCTGACCTCCTCAGAATGGATATCCACACTACAGTATGTTAGGAGACCTTTTTGATACCACTTTGATAATTCTTTGCAAACCTCCATTAGAAACAGAGAAAAGCCACTTCAAGAGTGTGCACTTACAGCTTACTGTTTACCTATACACTCATAAGATCAAAACCCCTGGTCTTACTGTTTTTGTTAACAAGGAGCAGTAAAAGTCTTCCCACATACTGAGTTTTGGTTTCCATTTTACAATCTGAGATGACAGACGGCACAAAAATGATGAGAAAACTGTGGGGAGGCTTCCAGAAGATTGATTCTCTCATCAGCTGATTCTTTTCTAGTTAGTCTTTTATTGACTACAAAGGTATAGCCAATGCAGAAAAGGAAAACCAGACTGCCCTGTTTAATCCTGAGGGCATTGGCAAAAGGTGATCACTTTTTGAGAAAACAGAGGCCTACAAGGAAATCAGCACACTGTATGAGCCGTTAAGCTGATTTAAACACACAAGGGATGCCTGGGGTTGAGCGCAAGATCTCTGAGGTGTGAGATGAGAATGAAACCATTCCACAGACTAATATTACTGAGCTTTAGTCGCAGGTGGTACAGTTGATCAGTCAGGAACCTGTCATTTGGAGAATAGGCCAATATATCTGAGAGACATGAAAAATCCTTCTTTTTTTCCTCCTCTTCTCACGAAGAGTAAAAATATTGCAATTTGGAACTTTTAGACAATTATCAACTATAAGTTATCACAATTTAGGCATCTATCAGTGACTAAACTGAAGCATAGCTAGATTTTTCTGATGTTTTTCTATGATTGCAAACTATACCTCACAGTGGCTAAACCAGATATTTAGTTCTGATTTAAGCTCATCTGGAATGAAACTTTTACATGCTGTCAGAAAAAAAAAAAAAAAAAAAAAAAACTGCAGTCCAGACAACCCAGAAAAATCCACGTGGAATTTTCCTAGCCAGAGAGACAAGTAGAGATGCACATTCCCCTTTGCTATTTGCTGGCTTTGTGGTTTGGATATTATTACTTAAAAATTTCAGAGAAAAACCTTCAACTTGACAATATCCAACCTTGTTGTTTGCAGCATAGAGTGAGGGGTAGTGTTAATGTACACTATTGTCCTATGTTGATAATGGCCACAATCCCATCATCTCTATTTGCAAATTTTTACAAACAATTTAACACCAATTTAAGACTGAAGCTATAAATTACATAAAACAATAATATGAGATACTACATGTTTTAGAGGTTATTTTCACAACCAATTCTGCAACATGAAAATTTAGAAATGTTATGCAAGTTAATAAGGATGCTACTAAAATATTTTATTAAAATGAAGAAATCATTGATTTCAAGATGCACCTAATTTCAAATATGATGTGCTAGACAAAATAACTCAGTTTGATTTGGCTTTTATTTACTTTAGGCTAACCATAGAAATCCCAGGCCAATCTTTGCTTTTAATATTAAAAATGCATTTAATTTAAAAAATGATTTTTATTGAACTTTCTCTGACAGTGCATATCATGAATCGGTAAGCCAAAAATAATTTTCTTAATCATTCTAAGTACCCTGTCAACATTTTCTACTTGCATAAGAGCAGTTTTTATAGAATAAACTTGTGAAATTATTTACTTTTGCTCAAGTTTACTATCAAAATTAAAATCAATCTTACTAAAGAACTTAATAACTCAAGGTAGTAGTGCAATTACATCTAATGTTTATATTCCAGGTTTAAGCTATAGAGCCTTGATGAACTTCACTCAACAATTTTCTGTTTAATCCAATAAATAAATCAAACTTAATGTTGTAATAGCCAAAATGTTTTGAATGTCCACCAGATGGCCTGAATGTCCTCAATTCTAGAAGACAGAATGATAATTTTTGTTCATATTTTTTGTTGATTTGCTTTTTTGTAGTCAATAAATTGAATTAAATTTCCTTCATCAGCTCATCTTTCTTCCTCTTCCCTTGAATACTATCAACAAAAAGGCCCAGAAACAATATACTAACAATTAACAGAAGAAATATACACCAGAAATAACTTTGACAAATACAAGTTCTTATGAGACTTTTAACCTATGAAGTTGTACAGATTTCTTAAAAACCAACTTAGAGGATGGTACTTTTCATTACTTCTTCCACTTCTTTGGATTAAACCTTGGCATAGTATCCTAGTGCGGCCTGATCACAACTCCTATCTTGCCTCTCTCATCACCTGATAGCCACTGGTTTGCGTGGTCATGAGTCCACTGATATCTGCCTACTCTAAAAATTATCAATTCTCATCATTCTTCGTTTATCTCCCTATCTCTATTCCATCAGTATCTTTTTAAAAATTTATCTATTTATTCTAATTTGTTATACATGACAGTAGAATGCATTACAATTCATATTACACATAATTTTTCATCTCTTTGGTTGTACACAAAGTAGAGTCACACCATTCGTGTTTTCATACATATACTTTAGGTAATGATGTTTATCTCATTTCACCATCGTTCCGACCTCCTCGGCCCCTCTTTCCCTCCCTCCCCTTTGCCCCATCTAAAGTTCCTCCATTCCTCCCATGCTCCCCACCCCACATTCCCATTATGGATCAGCATCCACATATCAGAGAAAACATTTGGCATTTGTTTTTTGGGGGGATTACTTCATTTAGCAAAATATTCTCCAACTCCGTCCATTTACCTGCAAATACCATGATTTTATTCTCTCTTAATGCTGAGTAATATTCCATTGTGTATGTATACCACATTTTCTTTATCCATTCATCTACTAAAGGGCATCTAGGTTGCCTCCACATTTTCCTATTGTGAAATGAGCTGCTAAAAACATTGATCCTTTGAGTATGAACGGAGGAGTGGAATAGCTGGGTCAAATAGTGGCTACATTTCAAGTTTTCCAAGGAATCTCCATATTGCTTTCCAACGCTTATTGTTGTTTGTGTTCTTAATAGCTGCCATTCTGACTGGAGTGAGATGAAATCTTAAGTAGTTTTGATTTGTATTTCTCTAATTGCTAGAGATATTGAACATTTTTTCATATATTTGTTGATTTATTATATATCATCTTTTGAAAAGTGTCTGTTTAGTTCCTTGCCCAATTTATTCACTGGGTAATTTGGTTTTGTGCTTTGTTGTTGTTGTTTTGTTTTGTTTTTTGTTGTTAAGAATTTTGAGTTCTTTATATATCTTAGAAAGTAGTGTTCTACCTGATGTGCATGCTCCCATTCTGTAGGCTCTCTCTTCACCTCACTGATTTTTTTTCTTTTGCTAAGAAGAGCTTTTTAGTTTTAATCCTTCCCATTTATTGATTCTTAATTTTAATTGTTGCACTATAGGAGTCTTGTTAAGGAAGTTGGGGCCTAATCCAACATGATGAAGATTTAGGCCTAAGTTTTCTTGGATGTGGGTCTCTGTTCTATTGCCTAGGCCCATGATCCACTTTGAGTTGAGTTTTGTACCTGGTGAGAGATAGAGGTGTAATTTTTTTATTTACTTTTTTACATTTGGATTTCCAGTTTTCCTAGTACCATTTGTTGAAGAGGTTGTCCTCTTGGCATCTTTGTCTAATATAAGATAACTGTATTTGTGTGGGTTTGTCTCTGTGTCCTCTATTCTGTACCATTGGTCTACAGTCTATTTTGGTGTCAGTACCATTCTGTTTTTGTTAGTATTGCTCTGAAGTATACTTTAAGGTCTGGTATAGTGATGCCACCTGCTTCACTCTTCTTGCTAAGGATTGCTTTAGCTATTCTGGTTCTGCTATTTTTCTAGATGAATTTCATGACTGCTTTTTCTATTTCTATGAGGAATGCCATTGGGATTTTGATTGGAATTGCATTAAATCTGTATAGTGTTTTTGGTAGTATAGTCATTTTGATAATATTAATTCTACCTATCCAAGAACAAGGGAGATCTTTCCATCTTCTAAGGTCTTCTTTAATCTCTTTCTTTAGCATTCTGTAGTTTTCATTGTCAATGTGTATCACCTCTTTCAGTTGATTCCCAAGTAATTAATTTTTTTTGAGGCTATTATAAATGGGATAGCTTTCTTGGTTTCTCTTTCAGAGGATTTGTCATTGATGTACAGAAATGCCTTTGATTTATGGGTGTTGGTTTTATATCCTGCTACTTTGCTGAATTCATTTATTAGTTCTAGAAATTTTATGGTGGAATTTTTTGGATCTTCTAGATATAGAATCATGTTGTCAGCAAATAGTGATAATTTGAGTTCTTCTTCTCCTGTCCATATCCCTTTAATTTCTTTCATCTAATTGCTCTGAATAGTTTCAAGAACTATGTTAAATAGAAGTGGGAAACAAGACAGCCCTGTCTGGCACTAGTTTTTTAGAGGGAATGCTTTCAATTTTTCTCCAAATTAAAATGATGTTAGCCTGGGACTTAGCATAGATAGCTTTTATAATGTTGAGATATGTTCCTGTTATCCTTAGTTTTTCTAGTATTTTGAATATGAAGGGGTGCTGTATTTTGTCCAATGCTTTCTCTGCATCTATTGATATGATCATATGGTTCTTATCTTTAAATCTGTTGATGTGATGAATTACATTTATTGATTTCCATAAGTTGAACCAATCTTGCATCCCTGGGATGAACCCCACTCAATCATGGTGCACTATCTTTTTGATATGTTTTTTTATTTGATTTTCCAGAATTTTACTGAGAAGTTTTGGAACTATGTTCATTAGAGATATTGGTCTGAAGTTTTCTTTCTTTGATGTGTCTTTGTGTGGTTTGGAATCAGGGTGATATTGGCCTCACAGATGAGTTTGAAAGTGTTCCCTCTCTTTCTATTTTATGAAATAATTTGAGGAATATTAGAATTAATTTTTCTTTGAAGTTCTTGTAGAACTCAGCTGTGTATACCCCTGGACTTTTCTTGTTTGGTAGGCTTCTGATGGTGTCTTCAATTTCCTTGCTTGAAATTCATTTGTTTACCTTGTGTATATCATTCTAATTTAGTTTGGGCAAATCATATGACTCTAGAAATTTGCCGATGCCTTGATAATTTATATTTTATTGGAGTACAAGTTTTAAAAATAATTTCTAATTATCTTCTGTATTTCTGTAGTGTCTGTGGTGATATTTCCCTTTTCATTACAGATGTTAGTAATTTGAGTTCTCTCTCCCCTTCTTTTTATTAGCACTTATCAATTTTATTTATTTTTCAAAGAACCAATTTTTGTTTTGTCAATTTTGTTTCCTTTTGTTTCAATTTCATTAATTTCAGCTCTGATTTTAATTATTTACTGTCTTCCTCCACTTTTGGTGTTGATTTGTACTTTTTTTCCCTAGAGCTTTGAGATGTAATCCTCAGTCATTTATTTCTTTACTTTTTCTTCTTTTAGGAAATGAACTCCATGCAATAAACTTTCTCTTAGTACTACCTTCATAGTGTCCCACAGATTTTGATATATTGTATAAGAGTTCTAATTTACCTCTAAGAATTTTTTAATCTCCTTTTGATGTCTTTTGCAACCCATTGTTCATTCACTAACATATTATTTAGTCTCCAGGTGTTGGAGTAGCTTCTATTTTTTATTTTATCATTGTTTTCTAATTTCATTCCATTATGATCTGATAGAATGCAGGGTACCCATGTATTTGCTAAGAATTGCTTTGTGGCATAATATATGGTCTATTTTAGAGAAGGTTCCATCTGCTGCTGAGAAGAAAGTGAATTCACTAGTTGATGGATGAAATACTCTATCTATGTCTGTTAAGTCTAAGTTATTGATTGTATTATTGAGTTTTATAGTTTCTTTGTTTAGCTTTTGTTTGGGATATCTATCCAGTGGTGAAAGAGATGTATTAAAGTCACCCAGAATTATTGTGTTGTGGTCTATGGGACTCTTGAACTTGACAAGACTTTGTTTGATGAACATAGATGCTTCATTTTGGGGGGCATGTATATTTGTAATTGTTATATTTGGTTGATGGATAGTTCCATTAAGCAGTAATAAAATGTCCTTATTTATCCCTTTTGATTAACTTTGGCTTAAAGTCTATTTTATTTGATAAAAAAATTGAAAACCCTGCTTGTTTCCGTAGTACTTGTGAGTGGTATGTTTTTTCCCTACCTTTCACTTTCAGTCTGTGGATGTCTTTTTCTATGAGATGAGTCTCTTGAAGACTGCAATTTTGGGGTCTTTTTTAAAAATCCAATCTGCCAGTCCATGTCTTTTGATTGGTGAGTTTAGGCTATTAACATCAGGATTATTATTGAGACATGATTTGTAATCCTGCGCATTTTTGTTTGTTTGTTTATTCTTGGTATTTAACTTGTTTTGGTTTCTCCTTTGATTGGTTTTTCCTTTAGTTTAATACCTCCCTTTGCTGATTTTCATTATTGTTTTTCATTTCTTCCTCTTGGAATATTTTTCTTAGGATATTCTATAGTTCAGGTTTTCTAGTTGTAAATTCTTTTAACTTTTGTTTATCATAGAAGGTTTTTATTTTGTCATCAAATCTAAAGCTTAATTTTGCTGGATATAAGATTCTTGGTTGGCATCCATTTTCTTTCAGAGCTTGATATATGTTGTTCCAGGATCTTTTAACTTTCAGGATCTGGGTTGAAAAATCTGCAGATATTCTAATTGGTTTTCCCCCTATATGTAATCTGATTCCTTTCTGTTGTGGCTTTTCAAATTCTCTCCTTATTCTATCTGCTAGCATTTTCATTATAATGTGCCGTGGTATGGATCTGTTGTAATTTTGTACATTTGGTGTCCTGTAAGCCTCTTGAATTTGATTTTCCAATTCATTCTTCATCTTTGGAAAACTTTCTGATATTATTTCATTGAATAAATTGTTCATTTCTTTGGTTTGGAAATTTATGTCTTCCTTCCAATAAATTTGTCTTTTTATGTTATCCTATAATTCCTGCGTGTTCTGCTCATGGTTTCTTACCATCTTTGCTGTGTGATCAACATTCCTTTTAAGATTATATATTTTGTCTTCATTGTCTGAAATCTTGTCTTCCAAGTGATCTGTTGGTGGTGATTTCTAATGAGTTTTTAATTTGGTTTATTCTTTCTTTCATTTCAAGGATTTATATTTTTGTTTGTTTGTTTTCAGAACCTCTATCTCCTTGTTGAAGTAATCTTTTTTCTTCCTGTATTTGTTTATGTAGCTCTTATCAAAATGATCTTTTGCTGCCTGTATTTGCTCTCTTATATCACCCTTTAATTCACAGAACATTTCAACTATGTACATCCTGAACTCCTTATCTGTCATTTCTTCTGTTGTGCTGGCCATCAATTCTAATAATGCAGTATCTTGGTTTGTTTTGAGTACTTTCTTCCCTTGTTTTTTCATGTTGTTTGTGTGTCTTCCCTTCTAGCACTGTGTATCTGAGGCATTATAGTTTTTACCCTATAGGCTTATAGTGTCCCTGCAGGGTTCCAGTACCTGCCCTTTAAGGGGCAGAGCAATATTAACAGGCCCTAATACAAACAATATATAGCCTTAAACCAAATAGCTGATATTAAGATGTTTACAGTTTTGTCACAGTATACAGAAATGGAGAGTTCAATTGTTATCTATAATATAAATAGTAGGTTTGCAAAAGGGCCTACAGTTTCTGATGGTGGACAAAGAACTGGGTGTGAGGTATAGGATCAGATGTTGAGGGGTAGGAGGTGAGGATGTAGAGTTATTAGATCTTAGGAAGTATGAAAGAGGAATTTAAAGAAGTTGGTTAGTAGCAGGAGAAAAGAGATAAAGTCATTTTGGGGAGATAAGTATATGGGAAGACAATAGAGAGAGTATAGAAAACAAACCAACATAAAAATTAAGAAAAATAAAAATTGTGAAAATAGGAGATAAAAGAATATGCAACACAACTGTAATATACTACTCAGACATCCCAGTCCTCAGTAGCGTAATTCATGAAAAGATCTTGGTTTCACAAATGTTAGGGATGTGAGGGTGGGAGAAAAGAGAGAGAGAGAAAAGAGAAAAAATATCAAAGGAAGATGTAAGGATTGATTTTGTTGGCAATCAGTATCTTTCCTGCTTCCCTTCTCTGCTAATAGGTGGGGTTGCCTGTTGTTTTCTGGTATCTCTGTTATCAGGATGGTGACAGTTATTTAGGTGGGACGGTTGGTCTTGGGGGCAGAGCTCCATGTGATGGGATATAGCACTTTCCAGTCCCTGATGTGAGACTGCACCCCAAGGACCTCATTTTGGGCTCACTCACGTGGTCCACACCACAGATGTGCCAGGTCTTATCTCATTCTATCGCCTATAGACCTCACAATTCCTGGTCTCTAATTTTGTCTCTAAACTGTATCTCACTCATCCTCTCCCTTTCTATTTCCCAATCAGAAACCTTTCTTTCCTGAGGTCTTATGGGCTGCTCTCTGGGGGCTGTGCATCTGCCACGGAGAGCTGTTTTGTATTGGGCAGTTCAGGACAAAGTTTTGCAAGCTACAGACTGGCTGTGTATCTACAAGCACTGTGCCCGGTTAGTGGCTACCAGGGAGAGGTGGGCACTAGTGATTATAGGTACCTTGATTTTGCTTCTAAGCCTTAGCTGGTGTCCCAAACTGGGAGTTGACCCAACTAAAGATGGTGATGAAGGTGTCCCAAGATGGAGGTGACCGGGGGAGCCCCACTTTGGTAGATGGAGGTCCACACATGAGTGTTGGCCAGAGGTTCTGCATATGGGCAGCATCTGGGTGTCCTGCATGGCACTGAGGCCAGGAGTCCTGCATGGGTGCTCCTGGTCGTCCTGCTCAGTCACCTGGAGGTCCTGTGTGGGTGAATAGCCAGAAGTCCTGTGCTGATGCTGAGGCCTGGAAAACTGCTCAGACATAGCAGATTCCTATGCCAGAGCAGCAGTCGGCATTCCTCTAATCACTCACAGAGAAATAGTATTCCCGCTATTTGACTATCAGGTCACAGAGACACACAGAATGCAGCCCCCCTGTAGCCTGACATCTTGGATCCCACCAATATCTGTTCTTTATCATACTAGAGAAGATATATCCAGAATTTTTCGATTGTCTGAAAGTGCCCAATAACATACATGCATACGCCAGAATGATAGAACAGAATTCAGTGGGGCAAAACTCTAGCCAATTGCCACATCACCCACAGTAGTAGCACATAAATCTGTCAGGAGCAGATCTTGTCATCTTGGTGATGTTCACAGCCTGTGGACTATCAATTTTAATTTGTAAGATCAAGGAAGCCCCACCCTCCACTAATAAGACCAGATTATAATATATTGGGCCAGATATTGACTCCAACTCAACCCTCTTCCAACAGTCCCTTATGACATGATCATCAGACCAAAATCAAGCACGGCATTGAAGTTGTGTTTTATGGTGTGTGTTGGCCTTTTGACAGGTGACAGAACACCAGATTCTTCTCTGGTGGAGCAATGGAGTTGAGTCTAAACCTTATAATAGAAACTTTACTGTGTAGAAAGCACACCTTACCTGCTTTCTTGTCTGATTGAGTGCCAGCCTCTTCCCTGAAGCATTGGACCATAGCTGCTTTCAATGAAAAACTGTGGAAAGCCAATGCCTTCTCTGGCTGGCCAAGGGGAAATGGTTAATTCTTAAAAACTTTTAACCTTTATATTTGTTAAATTGGTAACTTTGCCTACATCTGTTTCTGTATATGGGTGAAAAAATTTGGCCTGTATATACCCTAGCTTGATGTGAAAACAGCCTGTAAACTAGCCTAAGAGCATACTCTTGTAACTAACTGGGTCTTAGTCAATTAACTTCAGGCAATCACAGCCAACTTCATTGTCACATTATGCCCATATAAGGCAAATGTCAACTACAGTCAATCAGGTTGTTTCCGTATGTCATTTCCTTACAACTGGATATAAATCTAATGTGCACATGTGGTAGAATGAGGACATTTTGCCCAATTCTAGAAACTTCCTCTTGTTTAAATAAATTTTGATAAATGTAACTCCTTTCAGAAATTTTAAAACATCTCAAGTATTAAAAATCAAAATAAAATAGACATTTTAATATTTTATTTTCACATACCACTTTCCAAATTCTCTGTCATTTACATTTTCTCCAACCCTTGGGAAAAGCTACTACGTGCTCTGTTCCTTTTCTGCCAGGCATTGCTGTAGAATTCACTAAACTGCATCTACTTACTTTAATATAATTTAGGTACATATTTCAGCAGCCCATATTTAATTTTTATGCTATTTTCTACCTCAATTACGAGCTTATCCTCTCTTTTCAGGCTGTAAATATGTTTTTGACATTTTCACCTTTTGCAGCTTGTCTGCAGCCATGAGTATGCTCAAGCTTCAAAAGAGAATTGCCTCCAGTGTCCTCTGCTGTGGCAAAAAGAAGGTCTGGTTGAGACCCCAAGGAAACCAATGAAATCGCAAGTGCCAACTCTTGTTAGCAGATCTGGAATATCAAAGAAGGGCTGATCATCCACAAACCAGTGACTGTCCATTCACTCACTGATGCCAGGAAAAAAAAATACCTTGCCTCCCTGGAAGGGCAGGCATAGAGGCAAAGGTAAGGGAAAAGGTACAGCCAGTGTTCAAATGCCAGAGAAGGTAACCTGGATGAGAAGGATGCAGATTCTTCAGAGGCTACTCCAGAGATACCCTGAATCTAAGAAGATTGACCAGACACAAGCATCACAGTCTCTACCTGAAGGTAAAGGGGAATGTGTTCAAAAACAAGCAGATCCTCCTGGAACACATCCATAAACTGAAAGGAGATAAGGCCCAAGAGAAACCACTAGCTGACCAGGCTGAGGCACGGAGATCTAACACCAGAGGGGCATGAAAACCATGAGGAGTGCATCTAGGACAAGAAGGAGGAGACCATCAAGACACTGTCCAAAGAGGATGAGCCCAAGAAATAAAGCCTCCCCTCTTTTGTCTGTACATAGTGGCCTTGGTGATTAAGTAGATCGGTCCTTGAAATTAAAACAAGCTTTATCTGGTAAAAAAAAAATTCAAAATTCTCTCAGAAGATGTTTTTTTCCTCTGTAATTACAGAATCTTACAAATAAACATCTTCAATGTTTCCATTGTTATCAGAGACTGTTTCTCTATACACATTTTTTTTTTGTTTCACTCTTTCTCTATTAGGACAATCTTTTTCTCTTTCAGCTTTATATCATAATAATTATCTCTGATGTTTTTATGCCTTCAAATTTTCATTTATACATTTCTCCTCTACCCAGAAACATGTTTCAATGAAGTTAAATATAATGTAGAGAAATACCTCTACATTGGTCCCCCAGTCCTCTTTGCTCCTTATTATTCCTTTAATTTTTTTTTTTTTTTTAGAGAGAGTGAGAGAGGAGAGAGAGAGAGATAGAGAGAGAATTTTTAATATTTTTATTTCTTAGTTCTCGGCAGACACAACATCCTCGTTGGTATGTGGTGCTGAGGATCGAACCCGGGCCGCACGCATGCAAGGTAAGCGCGCTACCACTTGAGCCACATCCCCAGCCCCTATTCCTTTAATTTTAAACTTCGCAAAAGAAGAATCATTCTCTTTGCTTTTTTTTTTTTTTACCCATTCATTCATCTTTTAACTCTTATTAACCTGGATTCTACCACTGAAATCGCTCTTTCTGAGATCTACAATATTAGTGGCTACTAATGAGGGTGAAATCCGTTAAGGGCTTTACAAATAAGAGAGGTCATTCTTATTAAATGTACTCAAATCTTCAATCCTCTTGCTTCCTCTGATTTCTCCTGGTTTATTAGCTGGACCTCAGATCAGAGTGATTCCTCCATTTATAAAAAAAAAAAATCTTTTTATCCCCTATCTTATCACATTGAGACTGACCCATACTGTCTCAAATTATTGACACAATTGACAAGGCTATGAGAAAATTAAAATAATGAAACTAATGTATTCAATGGCAATAGCACAAAAATTAAATATATACATATATGTATTTAGTCTCCCTTTCCTTTTTGAGACAAAGAGATCTGCTGAAAGAAAAATTTATTTGTGTTTATACTTATACCTATCTATCTCTAGCTATCAACCTATATAAAACTATGCCTTTAGAAAATAAGCTTCCCCAGCTGCATATTTGTGTTGCTTTGCATTAGGATTAATTAATTCTTTATAGTGTTTTAGATGTTATATGGAGTAAAGTCTTTAAATGATTCCTCTGACACTGTGGCAGTTTTTGCTCTCAGCTATGCATATATTATATATGACATGCATATTTAATGTAAATACCTCTCACATAGATGAAAAAGTATGATTGTTCAATTTACCACTTACGTTCAGGTATGGGGGTTAAGAGACATGTTATTTTTAGAAGGAGTTATTTGGATTAAAGATAAACATATCCTCTCACTGCCAAACTAAATGTAATCATAAAGAAGGTAACTCATAGCAAATTTATACATGCAATGGAATTGATGAATAAAATATTAAAACAATAGGTTTGTCCTTCTATAGCACAAAAAAGATACATTTAAATATTCCCTTGGCCAAATAAGAAAAAAAAACATAGCAGGGAACAAATTTTATTTATCAGTCTCCAAAGATAGAAAGGAAAATTCTGTGTAAGACTACATAAATTGTAAATGACATTTAACAGATATCACATGTGAAAGTGCCTTCAATGCACTATTTCCAATTTGCTTAGACAACTTGAAAGTAAAACATTGAGATAAGAGCCTGTAACTTGCCCTGGAATGGCCAAGCTTTAAAGAGAAACAGTATTTTCTGATTTAACTTATTACTATCGATTCACAAGGGAAAAGCTGCATTCAAATATGTGTTTTCAAAATCACACATCATACCCTTAAAAAACATCAAAATACATCTAAACAGTATTCAAACAAAGAAATAAAAGTGGGCATAAAACTATGATGATTTACATGCAGACGTTATCTATTAGAGCTCATGCTGGAACATAAATCATTTAATACATACTTATTAAAATTACAATGAAGAGTAAATCCTGAGGAGAAAAATACTACCAAATATTGTTTTCACACTCTAGGCAGGTTCTTTTCTGCATCTTTCCAAGTAGTAACTTTCTCATTTAAAAAACCCAATCACCTAGCAAATTACACAAGCATAATTACTAGTTTATCCCATTCAATCTTTCTTTTCATGCCCTGCCTCTATGCAGGTGGCACTGAACCATAGTTATATGCCAAGAAAACCGCCAGCTGGTAGGGATCTGTGGTACAGCTCACATGGGAGTTTTAAAAAGAACCTTTATTTTCAGCAGTTGTACTGGCATTGCTAAGCAGATGACTCAGGGATCTCCAAGTTTTATTCATAGTTTACCCATCTCTTCACAAACCTAGGATTTGTACCATATTGAAGTTTAGTCTCCATAGTAAGTCAAACTTGGGATATTCTTTGAATAATTCACTTTATGAAGCCACAAACCAAGACCATTTACTATCTCTGTAGCATTATGGTTCTTTTAGATCTAAATGAACTACTTTTCCCTACTAACATCTGAACTGACTAGATGTAGCTTTTGCAGAAAATGTTTATATTATTTTTATAAGAACATGCATGAGCTCATTAAGAAGGTTTTGGTAATATAAAAATTCTAAATACAAAGTTGAAAAATACTAAAGGCATAATCTAAGTTTAAATATAATAATGCTATATTTAAATAAAGTTTATATTTAAAGTTTAAATATAATGCAGATGGAGAAAATGTTCCAGACAAATGTGAATTTTTTTAAAAAAATGTAGGTGCCTCTTCTTATATCTAATGGAATCCAACTTAATGTAAAACATTATAATATAAAGGAAAAACAGATTCTGCATCTGATACAAAGAAGAACATAAGGAATATATAGCATTATTAACATGTATAAAGTTAAACATATGTCAATATGATGTATCAAACAATTAAAAGAACTTTAACTAAAACCTTCTATAGTTGGAGATTTTATTTTTTATTTTTTAATTAATTTTTTATTTGTGTATGACAGTGGAATGCATTATAATTCTCATTACCCATATAAAGCACAGTTTTTCTTATCTGTGGTTGTATACATTTTTTAAAACACTTCAAACACTACAGAGAAAGCAAGTAAAGAAAGCTATATGCAAAGGCATTGAAGGTGTTAAAAAAAACAATGTGGAGATGACAGATGATATATGGAAGTCTACAGTGACAGAAAAAAGCATGGTTTTTTTTGACCATATAGACAACATTTAAAAAAAAAAAAGATCATGTATTTAATCATGAAGGCAGTAACAATAAATTCCAAAGAATAAAATGATACCTTAGCTCTCTATTCACAATGCAACTCAGTTCTACATTAACAAAAGAAATATACTTTTAATTTAAACTTCATATTATTAATTATTACTTGGGTTTAAAATAAATTTATAAGCATAATCAGGAAATATTGGTGGCAATGAAAATTAATGACAATGAAAATTCTGCATATACAGATATATGATGATTATAGCAGTAGTTGAAGGAAATTTATGGTTAAAACATGCATATCAAAAAACAAGGACTACTAAATAAAAGAGAATAAATGCTTGATGAAAGAGTGGCAAAATAACAATCTCTAAAGAAACAAAGAAAATAAAATAAAAATAGAGAAAAATAAAATTGAGATTGAGATAAAAACAGAACTATTACTTGAAAAGATCAGCAAGAAAGGATTTGGAAGGATTAATCAAGAAAAAAGATGAAAGATGTAAGTTAAAATAATACAGAACAAAAAGGGGAATTAAGACAAAAAAGACGTTTTAAAAAACTGAAGTTTTAGGACCACTACATTTAAAAAAATATGAACCTATATAAATGGATATGTCTCTTTTAGAAAAACATAAAATGCTAAAATCGAGAAAAGATAAAAATAAAGCACTGAATGTTCACTATATGTTACAGGCAATTAAATGTCAGTCAATAATTCCCTCCCCTCAAAAATCCAGATTCAGAAGGTTTTATATGTCATTATACCAAAACTCATGTAACAAATTTTTACATCATAGATTTTTTTCTTTAATTTCAATTAAGAAAATGTGGAAAAAAAATGAACCAGCTCATTTATAAAGCCTATTATGTAATGCTACAACAAAATAAATAAGCAAAATCGTGACATCAGTTCTCTTATAAACATGCAAGCAAAACTTCTGGGGAAAGTATTAGCTAACTAAAAACCAAAGAAAATATGTCATTTTCAAGCAGATTATATCCCAGAAATGCAAGAATGCTTCAGTATCAAAAAGTATGTCAGTGAATTTTATCTTGTTATTAATAAGAAAAAGAAAACATTATTTTTAAGTGATGATTTTAGAAATACTTAACAAAGTAATGAAGAGATCATCTTCAAGAATGAGTAAACATATTACCTGAAAACTGTGACAGCTTTGACCAACTAATATTTATTATCATAGTTTCTGTGAATCAAAAATTTCAATGCAGATTAACTGGGTGTTTCTGTACCAGACTCTCTCAAAAGTCTGATACCAAGATATTACCCAGAATTCTAGCCATCTCAAAGGTCCAAGCAGGTTATGCTTCAAATTCACTTTTTGTTCATCTGCTTACTTATTAATTTTCCTTATTTTTCTATTTACTAAAAATTGAAATTGAGGTAATTAGTGCCTGGCTTTTATTATAGGCATTTAGTGTCCAAATATGATAAGTACTACTTTAGTAACATTCCTCAAATTTTAATGTTTTTCATTTGGCTCAAATTCTTTCCAGTTTCCCCATTTAATTTTTTTGTTTGACCCCATGAGTGATTTAGAATTGTGTTCTTACAGCTTCCAAGTAGCTGGTTATTTTCCACATTCCTTTCTGTTATTGATTTCTAAATGACTCCCACTGTATCAGAGAGTATATATTCTCGCTTAAATTTTTGCATGTTGATTGAGACCTACTTTATGGCTCAGAATAGGGTCAATCTTTGCAAATATCCCATGTACTATTAAAATGACAGTGTATTTTGCTGTTCTTGAATGACTACAATTATAGATTATTGCTAGTTGATGAAATTATAGAAATCATCTACTGGATTTCTGCCTAAATCTTTTGCTAGTTATTAAAACCAGATGTAAAAACTCCAACTATAATTGTGATTTATTTTTCCAAGTAATTCTCTCAGTTTTTGCTTAATGCATTTTATATATTTTCTATTTTGTTAATATGCATTTAAAATTATGTCTTCTTGATAAACTGATTCTTTTATCATTATGAAATGTCTTTTGTCGTCCTTGGTGATATTTTGGCTCTGAAATCAAGGTTCATATTAATATAGCCACTCTGATTTCTTTGATCAATATTTACAAAGTATATCTTTTTATATTCTTTTATTTTTTGATTATTTGTGTATTCATATTTAGAGTCCATTTTTTTTGGAGGCAGCATATAGTTTTAGCAACTTTTCTCAATTTGTCGTTTTCTAATGGACAAACACATTGTACATATTTACCATGTACAGTATGTTTTTAAATATATACATGTACATTATGGAATGGCTGAACCAGGCTAATTAACATATGTATCACCTCACATACTTTTCTTTGTTAGAACACTTAAAATCTAGTCTCTAAGAAATTTTCTAGAATGCAAGACATTTTTATTAATTATAGTTCACATTTTACATGACAGATCTCATAAAATTATTCCTCTGGACTAAAGTTCACATTGTTTGGCCAATATCCCCACAAACTACCAGCTCACAACCTGGTATCCACCATTTTAATCTCCACTTAAATGTTTGAGTTCAAAAATTTTAGATTCTTCATAAAAGTTAATCTTTGTTTTTTTAATTCTATATTTAGGCCATTTGTATTTAGTGTAATTAATAAGGTTGGAATTAAAACATAATCTTGCTATTTGTTTTCCATTTGTCATATTCATTGCTTCTTTTTTTACTCATTTTACTGCCTTTGTAAGACTGGATGCAATCACTTGAAAGGGAAGCATTAGACACATGAGTGAGATTTATTTTTAATTAAATATGTAAGAGTAGGAGGAAACTGAATATGAGTATGAAGTTCAGGGAACAATCCAGAACAAGATCAATATTTAGAACTAATCTGCATGTTCCTGGTATTTTAAACCTTCAGACTATGTACACTCACTTGGAAAAGGAATATATATGATAAAAATAAGGAGTTCAAGGAAAAGGCCTCTATATTTTGAAAGAGGGAGTTAAGATTAACCTGTGAATGGTACTGGTACAAAATAAAAAGTGATTTACAACAAAGAACATTTAAATCCCACTATCATGCACATCCACAAGAATGTGGTCCTAACTAGAATAAGATGTATTCCATGCTTATATAATCTTATCATAATGGATTCTACTATCATGCATAACTAAAAAGAACCAATAAAGAACTTATAATTCAGTGAGGAAAAAATCTGAAAACTAATAAATTTAGCAATGTGGAAGTCTTTTATGTCTTCAATAAGAGTATTTTGGATACTCTTTTTAATTAATAAACTAATGTTAATATGCAACAAAGTAGTTTAAATCTCAAAATCACTGATTTGAAGGAAAGAAGCCAGACCTCTCACCTCTCCCCCTCCCCACACCCCACCAAAATAGTGTGTGTGGCATCAATATAAAATCCTATAAAATGTGACTCTGTTATAACAGATGACAGATTATTTATTGTTTGGGGATATGGGAGATAAGTGGGATGGATCAGAAAGTAGCACAATATTTTAGGTATGATAGATGATAGAAATGTTTATTATCTTGATAGTGGAATGATCTCATGACTACATAACAATATAAAAATGGAACAAATTAAGTACTTATTTTCAGTTTCTTTACTTCATTTTAAATTTAGTGATAAAAATTTAGCTGCTCATTTAACTGCCATTAACTTGCCAATTATAACTGAAGTTGTTGTAGCCCCAACAGAAAATGTACAAAATCAATCATTGGGGGATTTGTAATTTGATAAAAATATCTTCTGTAAAAAATATTTCAACATATATCAGAAAATTTAGAATTTTATAAAGCAAGACAAATCATAAGCAGCAAAAGTCATAAAAGCAACAGAGCAACACTACCAACAAAGAATCTCCTTTGAAGTTTTATACCATGCTATTACATAAAAAATTCTAGAACCTGCAAGCCTGAAAATAAATCAGAATTGACTGTGAGGTATAGATTAATAAAAAATGTATTTTAATCAAGAAAAATTATTTTTCACATACCTATGATTACAAATTTACCAAATGCATTTCTCTCTGTGAACTATGTTATCCACCACACTACTCCCCTCCTGCCAGTATCTTCCCCAAAACTTGACACATCAGAGCCTTCTTTCTGTCACTCACACTTCTCTTTCCTCCTTCTAGTTTCAAGATTGTCACAAATTCTTTGTCTCATTACACTATATTAAAAATTAACGTAATGCACTATCCTTATTTTCTTTTTAAGGATCAAAGGGATAACTCTATATTTGTATCTATATCAATAGATCAATAAATGGGTAGGTAGGTCAATATAGGTATTTATAAAATAATAATTACTCAACTAAATCATATGAATAGCACCTTCTTTACACAGATGTATAATGCTATTCATGCAGGCTATCAGCATCCTCCAGGACACATGAAATCAAACCATGAATTTTTGCCTTTCCATTTATCTGGGATTGCTTTCTCTGCTTGAGATACAAAACTTTCTTCTCAATTGAATTCTCCTTAGAAATTTATTCCTTCTTTGGGGAAGAGTAAGATTTGAATCCATGTCTTAGATACAAAAGCAAAGTTATAAAAAAAAAACTGTGCAAGATTTTTTTTTTTTCTGCTAGAACTGGAACTATTTTCCTCTTGACACGAAAACTTGCCATAGCTATAGCCAATTTTTACAAGTACATTTAAGATAAAAATCTGCATGGAAGATATTTCAGTCAATTAATGTAAGCAGTAGAAAATAATAAAGACAGGCTCAGGAAGGGACTCTGTTTTGGCACAGCTGTGTTTAAGGCAACATTGATCATGTACAGAATGGTTGATGTATGTGTAAATGAGAACCTTTTGTTTTAGTTTTTGGTTATGTTCCACAAACATATCCTGACTGAGGCCACTTATTCTATGGGTATGTCCTGTGTAAAGTCACTAACACACTATATTTGCCATCCTCCACCCCTTGATTTATTTGTAAAGAATCAAATTGATTTTTATCAACAACCACCAACCCCCACAGGACATAGTATACACAAAGCTCTTTTTGCTATTTCTCACAGGTGCTGTTGTCAAACTTTCCTGCTGGCATTTTCTTAGATGAGTGTACAGAAATTAGCTTGGTTACCACACACACACACACACACACACACACACACACACACACACCAAGCATCATTAAATCCCTGCAGATAGTAAGAATAATAAGAATGCACATGTACTCAACCAAGACAGCTGATTTCTGATTTAATTTTCAGTTCAACAAAGAACTAAAATACTTGATATGGAACCTAAAAGTGTCTTTTCTAAAAATTTCCAACATTTAATTTCCTTAAATGTGATCCAAAATATAAAACTATAATTGCTATTCACTGCTACTGTGTTCCTATTTTCTTTCTCTCATGATTAGAATATTGTTGTTCTAAACAGTTCTGTTTGTTTCATGATAAATTGAGGCTTCAAATTGTCACTTGTTGGAGGAGACCATCTGTGCTCCATGTTGGCATTCCTCATTATAGGCTAATATATTTGTCATATTAGTAATTATTTCATCCAATAAATCCATGGATAGAAAAATCCAATCATGTGATATGTCATTAACAAAATGCTACTTCAGATTGAAACAAAAGCACCCGCTATCAAATTCTTAATACCCATAAGTTTCCCTAAAAATATTCATGATTCTATTTTGACCTAGTGTCTACATCCACACAGTATTTATTTGCCAAAGATTCTGTCTGCATAGGAATACTTTGGCTATCTGGAAATGTCATTATCTTATACTAATGATGTATCACTACAGCAAGTAATAATTAATTATTCAAATATATGACTGCTAGGTAAGAGACCCAGCACAATGGGGTCAGTATAACTTAAAAGCTAGTGTAAGGCACAGTAATTCTGTACAATAAGCTGGTTAATTTAGAACTGAATTTAATTGAGGACTTTTTGTTGTTTTCTTTCCATTTTTGTTTCTGTTTTTTTTTTAATATGTGCTATGATTTGGGCACAAAAACATTTTGCCAAAATTTTCCCTATTTAAAGCTTATAATTTTAGTGATCAAATATTTAAGTAGATTTCGTCCCTTAAATTTCAAAGGAAAGATTCTTTCACACATATTAAAAATTAGATAAATTCAGAAGATATCACAAAATAATGGCCCATATTATCTCTGTCTCAGTTTTTACTTTCTAAAAGGCTATAATTTTCAACTTATTGGTCATATTAAACTTAATATATCCAATTATTATTTTTAAAGAATTTTTCAAGGAATTATTTATTGAATTTTTCAATGTGAAAGATAATGGTTTAACCATTTGTTAAATATCACCTATGCCCAACCAAAAAAAATTATATCTCCAAAATTATTACTACCTCTGAAATATATTTAGATCTACTCATTCTCTCATTGTTTTTATGTCATACTATTAAATCTAAATTTGGTACTTATATTATAATGAGTATGCAAAAAAACATTCCTAGATAAGCCATGCACTAGATCAAGATTACTGTTTTTGTAGGGGATACACATATTTTTGGTTACACTGAAAGTACTATGTACATGAGGTAGCTTTTATATTTTGTTCTTTCTCACTAATTCAACCTACAGCTTCCCCAGAATTGTCTTCTTTTTCTCAATGTATTCAAATACTTCCAGGTCCTTGAACTGCCTCATCTTAGAGGCAATCTCTGGAGTCCTGACCTGATCTTCACTCCAGGGACAGAGCTCTTCCATCATCATTCTAGGACTTCATCTTTCACTTTGCATTGTAGCTTTGCTACCTGAATGTCGTAAATTCCTTTTTTATACATTTATTCTTTTGTTGCATGAAAAATGATACATGGATGGAAAATTTGATTAAATCTCAAAATGCTCTGAGTCTACCTTATATATAATTAAAAGTGGGTATATAAAACTCAAAACTTTGAGAGAAAATTCAAAAGAAAATGCCATTTTATTTAAAAATATAAATTACTTGACACATTTAAGTTCTATAGTCACAAAAGAGAAGTTTGGGAGCATTTGAACTACTGATTCACTATATGTGGGTTCTTTTATTGTTTGTTTGGTTTTTTCCCAATACTTTTTTTTGGGATTGTTCCATTTAATGCCATGTTTTGATATTTCATATATTATACTTCAGTGTGGGCCAACTTCTTACCATAAATACAGGAACTCATTCTTCAATTCTGTGAAATTTGTAAGAATTGCTTTTATTTTATTCCTGCCATTTTCTATGATCTGTATATTTTATTGAAATTTGAACTTTGGACCTTCTAGTGTTATTTTATAGGTAATTTTTCCTCTATGTCTATTTTTTCTGTCTAATGATTCCTAATTATTCCCATTTCAAGATTGAATATGACTTTAGGTTTTTCTCTTTGGCTTCTCAAATTACCAGATGGAGGCTGTATCATTGATTCCTCTCGTTCTGAAGCTTCAGATTTTTGGACTTAGAAGCTACTGGTTTCTCCAGCTCTCCAGCTTGCATATAGCCATTTTGGGAAAAAAAATATATATATATATCCATCCTGTTGGTTTTTATTTCTTTAGAGAACCCTGACTAATGCAAACATTAAAAGCAATTTCATTGGATGGTTACATGACACAAATATATACATGTTTAGTGCTCAGCCTTCTCCAAGTTCTGTTAAATAACTCCAATGGGGGAAAATATTGAAGAAGGAAGAATACATTATATATTTTCTATACAATTGCAGTGACAATGATTATTTTAAACTATTGTTATTTTTATTTCCTTTTGTCTATTTTTGTTTGTACAAATAGGGTTTATGAGCTTGGAGAACTTGACTTTTACTCTACCACCATTTTTTCTGGTAAGTAAACAGCCATCACCATTAACATATAAACACAAATACTAACATAAATAGGATAAAAAAATCCTTTTAAGGTGCTAATCATACACTTCTATTCAATAACTCCAGTTTTATTGGAAATTAAAACACATCTTACAAAATTTGTTGTTAATTACAATCAATCAATGCAAAAATGTAATAAAATTATTAACAAAAAGTGTTAACTAATTACTTTAAAAATAAAGTCGTTACCAACCATGGATATAAACCTCATAAGATATTTATAGGGAATATCTACTTCTTTTACTTATTCAGAAACCCTTTCTCCTTCTTCTACTGATCAATGACTTGTTCTTTTGGGTTCCTGATGATGCTGTCAATAATTGGGCAAATAGAATCAAATGTGAATAAAAATGGGCTTCTGAGAACACTGAAATTTATGCCATTCATAAAACATTTCTGTTCTTTCTCTAGACCACTCATAAGATGTTACTTATAGTTATGTCTCTTTGAAACATGCTTCACAAAAACTCAAATATGAAGAAGTCATGGTGTAAAAGAACCTGAGAATCTGAAGATTATTTAGAAAGCAAAGAATAAAAAAATGACAACAAAATAACAAAACTGAAAATGATATGAGATTCTTAAAATATTTAAAAGATTAAAGATATTAATCACCATGAGTAGTATAATTATCTAAATTACAATCATAGCAACAAATATAAGATAATGAGAATGACCAAGGAAAAAACAAATCTAGCAACTTAAAATATGTGGATTTGAAAAATGAAATTTTTTAAAAAAGTATTTTGCATTATAATTTGCATTTTCAATTGTTATACTTCTTTCTCTCCATCTTGGAGATAAATGTGTAAATGAGATAAAATTAAAACCTCAAATTTAAAAAAACACACTAAAGGTCAATTAAATACCCATCTACACATGCATATACACACAGGATCATTTAATCCAAGAAGTGTGGAAATACTAAAATAAAGAGGTAGGAAATGAATAGAGATCCTATCTTCATTTTAAGAGAAAGAGGGAAAAAAACAATGGAAGCAAAAAAAGGCAAATATTAATACCAAAAAATTAGTTCAAGAAAGAGCATTACGTTGAAATGAAAATATTATTTAAAAATCATTCCCTCAAAGAATGTATAATTTGTATGTGCATAATTAGCTGACTAACTCAACATTGAAACATAAACAGGGAAGATGCCCAGAAATACAAAATGCAATGGGCCAGACCAAAGGCACAGAATATTCCAGACACATATTCTTGAAGATCAAATAGAGAGAAAAATAAATAATATATTAAAATTTATTAAACTCTAGTTATGTTTTAAGCTTTGTGCCCAAAGAAACAAAAATAATTCTTCTAATATTATATGAAGTATTTATTAAAATAATCAAGTTGATATGTATGTAGAGATAGCTGATCAAGAAAGAAATATAACGCTAATGTCAGATGATAAATATATATAGGCAGATTTTTTTCATTCTGAGATCATTGTTTTATTCACTGTACACTTAGTAAAATGTGCTATCTTCCATGTCTTCTCTATATCATTTCATTAAATCTATCTATAGCATTTTCTTTATTTTTTTAGTAAGTTGTTGCAATTCGTTGGTTTCTGCAGATGAAATGAACTTGTACATCTTTGTGAAGCATTAGTAGAATTTCTTTGGAGCATGTTCTCATTAACTGAATTGCTGCATTAAATGATTGAGGGCATATTTTATTTCTCAAAATACTGCAGTTTGTAATCTAAAATATTTCCACTGATTTATATTGCCATGAGTGGCATATTTACTTACGTAATCATCAGCAATAAATATTACTCAGCTTTCTTATATTTGTCAAACTAGGGAGGAAACCATATAGTCTCATTAAAGTTTTGATTTACACGTCTCAAATTCCTAATATAAATTATAACTGTCTTTAAATATTTGATATATATTTGAGTTGTAAATTATGTGAATTAGTTCTTTATATCATTTGACCATTTTTCTATTGGGTCTAAAAATATTTTCATATTTGGTATATATATGCAATATAATATTACTCAACCTTAAAGAAGAATTAAATCATGGAATTTCCCTGTATATAGATGGAGATGGAGAATATCATGCTAAGTGAAATAAGCTAATCTTAAAAAACCAAAGGCTGAATGTTTTCTCTGATCTGTGGATGCTAATTCACAGTGAGTGGTGGTTGGGGGTGTGGCTTGGGAAGAATGTAAGTATTTTGGATTAGGCAGAAAGGAGTGAAAAGAGTGGAGGGGTACAGGAGTAGAAAGGATAGTAGAATGAATCAGACATTACCCTATGTGCATATATGACTTCATGGCCAGTGTGATCCTACATCAGATACAACCAGAAGAATGAGAAGTTGTACTGCATTTATGTATGATGTGTCAAAATACATTTTACTGTCACATATAACTAATTAGAATAAATTTTAAAAAACACAAATATTTTCATGCTAATATGCCTGCATACATTATATATCCTTGCTTACTCTGTGTCAGTTAAAGAATTTGAAAATATTTTTCCTTGATTACCAATTATCTACCAGCAATTTTTGTTGTCTTTCATTGATCAATAGAATCAATAAAATATTATTTCTTAAAAACTTTGTATATTTTACCTGACCTTAAACTTGCAATCTTCCTGCCTCAGCCTCCCAAGTAGCAAGGATTGAGGGCATGTACAACTGTGTCAAGTTATTATAAAATATATTCTACATTCTTGTTGTATTCTCATATATATATATATATATATATACATATATATATATATATATATAAAAAATACACACACACACACACACACACACACACACACACGGATTATTATTTGTAACATCCACATACAAAAATCACATAATACCCAGCCAAAATATTTTCATCTTTATAGTTCTAATGAGTTTTAGTTTCTTTGTTTAATATACTGGTTGGCTTCTCTAATAATGAATACATTATTGGTTTTGGTGGCATCTTTTCTTTTTCTCTTTTCAGAACTACTAAGCTGGCATTGCAGAAAGTATTTAAAGAAATACATATAGAAGAAATACAAAACAAACCCCAGATTTCACAAATGAACAAATGTCATTTGAGGAGCAGCTAAGCAAATGAGAAACGGGACTAAGTAAAACATTAAAAATGAATCAAAATGGCAGCAATTAATAAACATCTCTCTATAATAACATTGGATGTAAATGGTCTCAACTCCTTAATTAAAACTCATAGGCTGAAAGAATGAGTTAGAAAACAAGATCCAACAATGTGTTCTTTACAAGAGACACACCTTATGGACAAAGGCAGGCACAGGCTGAAAGTGAAAAGATGGAAATTATTGAAGCATGGTAATGAAACCTGAAAATAAGCAGAAATAGCTATTCTTACATCTGATAAAGCCAACTTCAAACCAAAATTAATTAAAACAGACTAAGAAGGCCACTTTATACTGGTAAGAAAACAATCCAACAAGAAGATAATGGTAGCAGACATTTATTCACCAAACATTGGTGCACCTAATTACAAAGAAGAGACACTACTCAAATTAAAGTCTCATATAGATCCCATCACAATAATACTGGGTGACTTCAACACACCCCTTTCACCAGTAGATATATCATCCAGACATAAACTCAGTAAAGACACTTCAGACATGAAAAATACCATAAATCAAATGAACTTAACATATCTATAAAATATTTTATCCAACAAAAACTGAAAACACTTTTTTTTTCACAGTGGTTCATGAAACCTTTTCTGAAATAGACCATATTTTAGTACAGAAAGCAGTTCTTAGCAAATAAAAAAAATTAATATTATTCCTTGTTTCTTATTAGATCATAATAGAATGAAATTGGAAATCAAACACAAAAATCATACAGAAACTACATCAACACATAGAAAATGAACAACATTTCTATGTTGTTCATTTAATGAATGAGTGATGGCAGAAATTTTAAAATTTTAGAAACAAAAGAAAACAGTGATACAACATACCAGAACCTTTGAGACATTATGAAGACAGTTTTAAGAGGAAAATTTGTAGCTATTAGTGTCTACATAAGAGAATAAGAAACACTCCAAATAAACAACCTAATAATGTATCTCAAGGCCTTTGAGAAAAAGAACAAATGAATTCCAACCAATAGAAAGAAGAAAATTATTATTATCAGAGCCAAAATCAATGAGTTTAAGAAAAAAAAATTACAAAGATTCAGTGAAACAGCTGGGTGTGGTGGTACATGCCTGTAATCTCAGCAAATCAAGAGGCTGAGGCAGGAGCATTCCAAGTTCATAGACTAGCTTCATCAATTTAGTGAGGCCCTAAGGAACTTAGAGAGACCCTGTCTAAAATAACATATAAAAATGGCTGAAGGTTAGTGCAGTGTTAGAGTGCCATGGGATAAATTACTGGTATTAAAAAAATCAATGAAACAAAGAGTTGGTTCTTTGAAAAGATTAACATTGGCAATCCTTAACCAAACTAATGAGGGTTTGGGGAGAGAAAAGACTGAAATATACATTGGAGAAAAGATAGCCTTTAAACAAAGGTAGGGAAACCGCCTATCCATATATAGAAGAATAAAAGTAGACCCTTATCTCTCACCCTGGGAAAAAATCAACTCAAAATGGATCAAAGACCTGGGAATTGTACCAGAAACTATGCAACTTCAGAGGAAAGCAATTATATATAGATAAATGAACTAAACACTTTGCAAAAGAAGAGATAGAAATTACCAAAAAATATGTGAAAAAAAGTGTTCAACATTATTAGCAATTAGAAAAATGAAAATCAAAACTATACTGAGATTTCAAATCACTCCAATATAAATTATATCCATCAAGAATACAAACAGTAATAAATGCTATAGTGAATGTGGAGAAAAAGGAACACTTTTACACCGTTGGTGGGATTGTAAATTATTACAACCACTATAGAAATCAGTAGGGAGATTCCTCAAAACACTAAAAATGGAACCCCCATTTGACCCAGCTATGCCATTCCTCAATGTTTATCCTAAAGAATTAAAGTCACCATACAATAGCAATACATAAATACCCATGTTTGCAGCAGCACAATTCACAATAGCTAAACTATGGAACCAGCATAGGTGTCTATCAACAGAAGAATTCATCAAGAAAATGTGGTAGATATACACAATGGCGACTCATTAGGCTATAAAGAAAAACAAAATTATGTCATTTACAGGAAAATGGATGGAACTTTAGAACATTATGTTAAAGTAATACAAGTCAAACTCAGAAGGTCAAAGGTTTCATGTTTTCTCTCATATGTGTAAGCTAAGAAAAAAAAAATGAAAGGCTGGGGTTGGGGAGGGGGTTCTCATGAAAATCAAAGGGAGATCAGTAGAGTAGAAGAAATGAACCAAGAGAGACAGAGGGGAGTGAAAGGGGAAACACTAGGGAATGATATTTGCCAAATGATATTGTCATATTGTGTGCATGTATGAATATGTAACAATAAATCCCACCATTATGTACAACCATAATGTACCAATACGTATATGAAAAAAATAAATCACTTTCCTATTGCAGAAACAATTAAAATTAAATTGCTAATATTTCTCATGAATGTAGATGCAAAAGTACTTGGAAATATTAGCAAATCAAATCCAAAAATACATAGAAACTGTAACATGCTATTTATTTATTCAAAGCAAGATTAGTTTGAATGGTTCAAATAGTCTATCAATTTAATTCATCATAAAAATGGAAAGGATTTCAGTATATTTGGAAAATCATTTAAGAGTCTAATACTGATTAACAATAAAAATTCATAAACCTTCAACAAATTATGACTACAAGGGAACTATTTTGACCTCAGACAATTTGTCCAACAAAACCAAATAGGCGAATGAGATCCTACAGCTGCTGTTATACTCAGTAACGCGATGTTGAATATGTTTTTCCTTAATTGAAAAAATAAAGCAAGGATATGAATTCCTCCCATTTCTTTTCAGCTTTGTTCAGGAAGTCTTACAGCAATATAGCAAAAAAAAAAAAAAAAAAAAACAAACAAAAAAATTCATCTTTTTGAAAGTTCAAATGCATGTACTTGAAGAGAATATGGTGAACATAGAAAATCCTAAGGAATCTATAAAACAACTCTGGGTGTTATTAAAGGAAATTAATGATGAAGCAAAATGAAATATTTAATAGATAAAACATTTTTAATTTCAGTGAAATGCAATTTATAATATTTCTTAATGGATTATGTTTATAGTTTCTTAAGAACTCTGTCTGGTTAAACACAGGTAATGGAGATTTTCTTCATTCTTTCTTTTTTGTTTTTAACCAGGTATTGAAGGGCACTTAACCCTCAAATAACATCTCAAGCCCTTTTTATATTTTATTATTTAAGTTTCTTAGGGCCTCACTAAGTTACTAGGTTGGCTTTTAACTTTTAATCCTCCTGCCTCAGCCTCTTGAGCCTCTGGAATTATAGGCATGTACCACTGCACTCAGCTCTTCTAAACTTTTAATACTTTCACATTTTACATTTAAATCTATGCTTGATTTTGATTTAATTTTTGTATAAGATGTAAAGAATAGAAGTTTATATTCCTACATACATATTAGCAACTATCTCAACACCATTTGTTGAAAAGACCTTCTTCCCTGTTGAATTTCTTCTTCACTTTTGTGAAAAATCAAAGTGGCCATATTTGTGTAGATTCATTTTTAAGCTCTATTCTGTTCTAATGATTTATGTGTTTAGTCTTTCATCAATTCATGCTATCAATGTAGAAGTCCTTCACATCTCCTGCTAAATTTAATTCTCAATATTTTTTAGTGACAATATCATAAGTGAATTTTTAAAATTTCATTTTCCAGGTGTGTCCTAGAAGTTTAGGAAACACTATTGGTTACTTTATCTAAATTGTTATACTCAGGTAACAATTCCTCCAAGTTAATTTTCATTTTATTTAGCTCCATGTTCCTTTGCCCTTCCAAGTGGACAAGCACAGAAATGATACCATCTAACCTCATTGTAAAAGACCATTCCAGTCGTTGCATTGAGAACAGCTGATAGAGCAAGGATACATTAATACCATAGTCTATTGCTATTGCATCATTACCAAAAAGAGATGTTCAGAAATTGGCAAAGAATAGTACATGTAGAAGTGGTAAAAAATGACTGTATAGAGTTGCCATAAGATAGGGGAGAAAGGAATGATTTAAAGCTTTGTTTGATTTTGGTTTTTGGCTTGAGCACATGGAAAAAATTAACTTCAAACCTTTGTTCTTTGTATTAATGAATTAAAATATTTTGGAGAAATTAATGGAAATTTTTAAACGAAAAAGAAATTTATACTTAAATATCAAATACCACCGGAATGGTTAAATATGATATGGCAAAAATAGAGGAATAGTCCATGGTGTATAAATGCCACATTTTTTTATCCATTCATCTATTGAAGGGCATCTGGGTTGGTTCCACAGTCTAGCTATTGTGAATTGTGCTGCTATGAACATCGATGTGGCAGTATCCCTGTAGCATGCTCTTTTAAGGTCTTCAGGGAATAGTCCGAGAAGGGCAATAGCAGGGTCAAATGGTGGTTCCATTCCCAGCTTTCCCAGGAATCTCCAAACTGCTTTCCAAATTGGCCGCACCAATTTGCAGTCCCACCAGCAATGTACAAGTGTACCCTTTTCTCCACATCCTCGCCAGCACTTGTTGTTGATTGACTTCGTAGTGGCTGCCAATCTTACTGGAGTGAGATGGTATCTTAGGGTGGTTTTGATTTGCATTTCTCTGACTGCTAGAGATGGTGAGCATTTTTTCATGTACTTGTTGATTGATTGTATATCCTCCTCTGAGAAGTGTCTGTTCAGGTCCTTGGCCCATTTGTTGATTGGGTTATTTGTTATCTTATTGTCTAATTTTTTGAGTTCTTTGTATACTCTGGATATTAGGGCTCTATCTGAAGTGTGAGGAGTAAAAATTTGTTCCCAGGATGTAGGCTCCCTGACAAAATCATGGAATTTGCAGGGAAATGGATGGCACTAGAGCAGATTATGCTTAGTGAAGCTAGCCAATACCTAAAAAACAAATACCAAATGTCTTCTTTGATATAATGAGAGCAACTATGAACAGAGTAGGGAGGAAGAGCAGGAAGAAAAGATTAACTTTAAACAGAGACATGAGATGGGAGGGAAAGGGAGAGAAAAGGGAAATTGCATGGAAATGAAGGGAGACCCTCATTGCTATACAAAATTACATATAAGAGGTTGTGAGGGGAATGGGAAAATAAACAAGGAGAGAAATGAATTACAGTAGATGGGGTAGAGAGAGAAGATGGGAGGGAAGGGGAGGGGGGATAGTAGGGTATAGGAAAGGTAGCAGAATACAACAATTACTAATAGGGCATTATGTAAAATTGTGGATGTGTAACCGATGTGATTCTGAAATCTGCATTTGGGGTAAAATTTGGAGTTCATAACCTACTTCAATCTAATGTATGAAATATGATATGTCAAGAGCTTTGTAATGTTGTGAACAACCAATAAAAAAATTTAAAAAAAGAAAAAAAATAGAGGAATAGTACTTCAATGCAATATTATGTAATGCTATAAATCTATACATTTGAAAATTTTACTCATATGAAAAATGATTATAAGATAAATTTGTTCACATAAAATAAAATCAACAAATAAAAATCCACAGAGACAATGAAAGGATCTATATTCCCCAGACAATAGTGGGGAGAGAAGGATGAGTAGGCAGAGCATAGGTTTTTAATCACAGTGAGACCAATCTGTTGAACACTATAATGATGCACACATGTCTCTCTGTATTTGTCAAAACCCTTAAATTTGCAACACCAAGAGTGAACTCTAATGTAAACTGTGGACTTTGGGTATAATGATGTGTCACTATAGGTTCATGGATTATAGCAAATGTCCTTTGTTGGTTACAGATATTGATAGTGTCAGAGATTCTGCATGAGTAGGAACAGGAGTTGTAGAAGAAATCTTTCCTTCTGCTAAATTTGCTGTGAACTTAAAATTTCTTGAAATCGCGAGGTTTATTTTTAGAAGTTAATCTTACTTATGTAATAATATATATATATTTACATATATATTCATTCACATGTATATACACATGTGTGTGAAAACAAAATCAAAATGTTAAGAGTATCTCTCTGGAAATAAATAATTTGTATATGTTTATGACTTTACAAAATTATCATTGGTGTTATATTAATAACCAGAATATGAATGATAGAAATTTTTTTTACAACAAAACTATCACATATGTAAACTTGTTTTATGAAACAGCAGGACTAAAAATCAAGTTCATGTATAATAATTTATGTTAAACCAACTATGTGATTTTTTTTGCTATCACTATTATGATACAAAGTTAAAAAAAAAAGCAATATGTCTACAGAGTCAATGGCTGGCCAGCAATATAGGAAAATGGTTATCACAACCATCTTCTATGTTTCTCTAATGCAAACACCATGTAAGTACAGCTTCACAGTTTTTTTCTTTAGTGATAACTACATTTTCAACATTCAAATTTTAGCTCTTTATTTTGCTAGTGATTTGCTGTTTGTTTAAGGAAATTATCAAAGCCAGCATGATAGGTTTCCAAAACATATAAATAATGCAAAGAATGGGAGACATGTTGTGTTCTATTTAAAACTGGTCAAATCATTTAGATAATAGGAAAATGGACTAATTGTCTTTAAATATATATGAGGTTAAGAGAAATTTGGAAACCTTGCTTAATGTATTAAGGCTGGTTAACGTATGAAATCTTGCTTAATGTATGAAAATTATTGTTTGTATCATTTACATTAAAAAGGCTTTTCTTATTTAAAATTCCTGTTAAAAAATTTGAAACAGCTAGATCTATGAGGTTATTCTGGAGGTTTATCATCAATATTAGTATTTAAATTAAAACAACTTCCTTTTATGGTATATTTGTGGTCAGATATTGAAATGTGAAAAACCTCTGTATTATATAATATCCTTTATTCTTGGCTTAATAAACAACTATGCATTTCACTTGTCCACAGGGTAACATATTACAAAATTCAAAGCTAAAAACATTGATCTGTTTGGCTTGATGGAAAGTTTTCACTCCATTCACACACAGAACATTAATACAGCATTCCAATTACTCATTGGAATATGGCTGGTGAATCAAGGCTGAAATTCTTAGCTCATCCTGTGGCTTTGAAAATTAAATGAGATAATGCACATTCAACTCCTGAGAAATCTCCACAGTACAGTGGCACATGGAAGTTACCCAACAATATCAACCATGGAAATGATAGCAGTACTCAAGAGCAATGATAAATTTAGTTGAAAAGAAAATCAGCTGAGCACCAACTGAAAGAAAGATTTATGGATGCAGATTGTGATGAAGAGCCTGAACCATCCCATCTCCTAAATATTAGAATCTTTCCACTGAAAAGCACAGATAAAATATACACTTGTGGAAAAATAAAATATGGAATTATACACATACAAACAACATATATCAGTAAAATGAGCAAATAAACTAAAAAGGTTAGTATAGGGCTATCTTTAAAATCAGCTGACTAAAATTTGGTGATATCAGCCATGTGAAATGACATTCATGAGGAAAACTCCACAAACTATGCATTTGGGAAGATAGCTATTTTTTCTTTCTCTTCTATCATTGTATTAAAAAGTCTGAATTTTAATCTTGAAATGAAAAAAAATTGTCTGTGACAGGTCAAGTAGAACCTGATAAATATGTAAGAGTTGCTTTTGTAGGTTCTGGAACAAATGCTTTAGAGAAGCTGATCCCATTTCCTTAATGCTTCCTAAGATAAAATTAATGTGATTCCATAAACAGATTCATCTAGACAGTTTTAAATAAACATATGTATATGTAACACCCAACGGTATTGCAAAGTTCATATATTTTATTTAGTTAAACCTACATGTTTATAGTAAAATTTTAAAAAATGAAAAAATGAGACAGAAAACTTCACAAGACCTTCTGCTTTCCTGAACATTTTCATTCCTTCTTTTTTTTTCACTTCTTTTTTTTATTGGTTGCTGCCAATCTTACTGGAGTGAGATGGTATCTTGGGGTGGTTTTGATTTGCATTTCTCTGACTGCTAGAGATGGAGAGCAGTTTTTCATGTACTTGTTGATTGATTGTATATCCTCCTCTGAGAAGTGTCTGTTCAGGTCCTTGGCCCATTTGTTGATTGGGTTATTTGTTATCTTATTGTCTAATTTTTTGAGTTCTTTGTATACTCTGGATATTAGGGCTCTATCTGAAGTGTGAGAAGTAAAAATATGTTCCCAGGATGTAGGCTCCCTATTTACCTCTCTTATTGTTTCTCTTGCTGAGAAAAAACTTTTTAGTTTAAGTAAGTCCCATTTGTTGATTCTTGTTATTAACTCTTGTGCTATGGGTGTCCTATTAAGGAATTTGGAGCCCGACCCCACAATATGTAGATCTGAGCCAACTTTTTCTTCTATCAGACGCAGAGTCTCTGATTTGATATCAAGCTCCTTGATCCATTTTGAGTTAACTTTTGTGCATGGCGAGAGAAAGGGATTCTGTTTCATTTTGTTGCATATGGATATCCAGTTTTCCCAGCACCATTTGTTGAAGATGCTATCATTCTCCATTGCATGCTTTTAGCCCCTTTATCAAATAGAAGAGAGTTGTAACTTTGTGGATTAGTCTCTGTGTCCTCTATTCTATACCATTGGTCCACCCGCCTGTTTTGGTACCAGTACCATGCTGTTTTTGTCACTATTGCTTTGTAATATAATTTGAAATCTGGTATCACTATACCGCCTGATTCACACTTCCTGCTTAGAATTGCTTTTGCTATTCTGGGTCTTTTATTTTTCCATATGAATTTCATGATTGCTTTATCTATTTCTACAAGAAATGCTGTTGGGATTTTGATTGGCATTGCATTAAACCTATAGAGAACTTTTGGTAATATCGCCATTTTGATAATGTTAGTTCTGCCTATCCATGAACAGGGTATATTTTTCCATCTTCTAAGATCTTCTTCTACTTCTCTCTTTAGGGTTCTGTAGTTTTCATTGTATAAATCTTTCACCTCTTTTGTTAGGTTGATTCCCAAGTATTTTATTTTTTTGGAGGATATTGTGAATGGAGTGTTTTTCCTCATTTCCGTTTCAGAAGTTTTGTCGCTGATATACAGAAATGCCTTTGATTTATTTGTGTTGATTTTATATCCTGCCACTTTGCTGAATTCATTTATTAGTTCTAGTAGTTTCTTTGTAGACTCTTTTGGGTCTTCTAGAATCATGTCATCTGCAAATAGTGATAATTTAAGTTCTTCTTTTCCTATTTTTATGCCTTTAATTTCTTTCGTCTGTCTAATTGCTCTGGCCAGTGTTTCGAGAACTATATTGAATAGAAGTGGTGATAGAGGGCATCCCTGTCTTGTTCCAGATTTTAGAGGGAATGCCTTCAATTTTTCTCCATTCAGAATGATGTTAGCCTGAGGCTTAGCATAGATAGCTTTTACAATGTCAAGGTAAGTTCCTGTTATCCCTAGTTTTTCTAATGTTTGGAACATAAAGGGATGCTGTACTTTGTCGAATGCTTTCTCTGCGTCTATCGAGATGATCATATGGTTCTTATCTTTAAGTCTATTGATGTGGTGAATAACATTTATTGATTTCCGTATATTGAACCATCCTTGCATCCCAGGGATGAATCCTACTTGATCATGGTGCACAATTTTTTTGATGTGTTTTTGTATTCGATTCGCCAGAATTTTATTGAGGATTTTTGCATCTAGGTTCATTAGAGATATTGGTCTATAGTTTTCTTTCTTTGAGGTGTCTTTGTCTGGTTTAGGAATCAGGGTGATGTTGGCCTCATAGAATGAATTTGGAAGAGCTCCCTCTTTTTCTATTTCCTGAAATAACTTGAAAAGTATTGGTATTAATTCTTCTTTAAAGGTTTTGTAAAACTCCGCTGTATACCCATCCGGTCCTGGGCTTTTCTTGGTTGGTAGTCTTTTGATGGCTTCTTCAATTTCATCCATTGATATTGGTCTGTTCAGATTGTGTGTATCCTCCTGACTCAGTCTGGGCAAATCATATGACTTAAGAAATTTATCGATGTCTTCACTATCTTCTATTTTATTGGAATATAGGTTTTCAAAATAATTTCTAATTGTCTTCTGTATTTCTGTAGCATCTGTTGTGATATTGCCTTTTTCATCCCGTATGTTAGTAATTTGAGTTCTCTCTCTTCTTTTCTTCGTTAGCATGGCTAAAGGTCTGTCGATCTTATTTATTTTTTCAAAGAACCAACTTTTAGTTTTGTTAATTTTTTCAATAGTTTCTTTTGTTTCAATTTCATTGATTTCCTCTCTGATTTTAATTATTTCTTGCCTTCTGCTACATTTGCTGTTGTTTTGCTCTTCCTTCTCTAGGGCTTTGAGATGAAGTGTGAGCTCATTTATTTGTTGGTTTTTTTCTTTTTTTGAGGAATGACCACCAGGCGATGAATTTTCCTCTTAAAACTGCTTTCATTGTGTCCCATAGATTCCGATATGTTGTGTCTGTATTTTCATTTATCTCTAAGAACTTTTTGGTTTCCTCCTTTATGTCTTCTGTTACCCATTGATCATTCAGTAACATATTGTTCATTTTCCATGTGATGTAGAATTTTTCCTTCCTTCTTTTATCATTGATTTCCAGTTTCATTCCGTTATGATCAGATAAAATGCATGGTATTATCTCCACCCCTTTCTATTTACTGAGGGTTGCCCTATGGCATAATATATGGTCTATTTTTGAGAAGGATCCATGTGCTGCTGAGAAAAAAGTATATCCATTTGATGATGGTTGATATATTCTATATATGTCAGTTAAGTCTAGGTTATTGATTGTGATATTGAGTTCTATAGTTTCTTTATTCAACTTTTGTTTGGAGGATCTGTCCAATGATGAGAGAGGTGTGTTGAAGTCACCCATAATTATTGTGTTGTGGTCTATTTGATTCTTGAACTTGTTGAGAATTTGTTTTATGAATGTCGCAGCACCATTATTTGGTGCATAAATATTGATAATTCTTATGTCTTGTTGGTGAATGGTTCCTTTTAACAGTATATAATGTCCTTCTTTATCCCTTTAGATTAACTTAGTCTTGAAGTCGATTTTATTCGATATGAGGATGGCCACCCCTGCTTGCTTACGAGGACCGTGTGCGTGGTATATTTTTTCCCATCCTTTCACCTTCAGCCTGTGTATATCTTTTCCAATCAGATGTGTCTCCTGGAGGCAGCATATTGTTGGATGTTTTTTTAATCCATGATACCAGCCTATGTCGCTTTATTGGAGAGTTGAAGCCATTAACATTCAGAGTTACTATTGATATATGGTTTGTACTTCCATCCATGTTTGATTATTTATCCTTTTTTTAAAAAATTTTAGTTTGTTTGTCCATGATTATCTTTCCCCTCACCCTCTGTCTTTACTGAGGCACTTCCCACTGATTGTTTTGGTTATTGTTTTTCATTTCTTCCTCGTGTAGTGTTTTGCTCAAAATGCTTTGCAATGCTGGTTTTCTGGCTGCAAATTCTTTTAACTTTTGTTTATCATGAAAGATTTTTATTTTGTTGTCATACCTGAAGCTTAATTTTGCTGGATACAGAATTCTTGGTTGGCATCCATTGTCTTTCAGTGTTTGAAATACATTGTTCCATGACCTTCTTGCTTTCAGTGTCTGTGATGAAAAATCCGTTGTTAACCCTATTGGTTTACCCCTGAATGTAATCTGTCTCCTTTCTCTTATAGCTTTTAATATTTTCTCTTTGTTCTGTATATTGGATATCTTCATACCAATGTGTCTTGGCGTTGGTCTACTGTGATTTTGTGTGCTCGGTGTCCTGTATGCATCTTCAATTTGTATATCTGTTTCCTTTTTTATTTCTGGAAAGTTTTCTGTAATTATTTCATTCAGCAGGTTACTCATTCCCTTGGTTTGAATCTCTGTACCTTCTTCTATCCTGATGACTCGTAAATTTGGTTTTTTTATGTTATCCCATAACTCTTGGATGTTTTTCTCATGATTTTTTTTTTACCAGCCTTTCTGAGTTGGCTAGACTCTTTTCAAGATGATATATTTTGTCTTCATTATCTGACGTTCTGGCTTCTACTTGCTCCACTCTGTTAGTGATACTCTCAATTGAGTTTTTAATTTGGTTTATCGTTTCCTTCATTTCTAGAATTATTGTTTGATTATTTTTTATAATCTCTATCTCCTGATAAAGATGCTTAACTTCTTCTTTTATCTGTTTATGTAATTCATTCTCAATGTGTTCTTTCTCTGCTTGAATTTGCTGTCCTGTATCCTCTTTAAGGTTCCATTCCATCTGTCTAAGGTGTTCCTTGAGTTCTTTATATGACCATTTTTCTGATGACTCTAGGTCCTCCTGAATATTTAGGCTGTCCTGCATTGTTTGTACTCCTTTTCTTCCTTGCTTTTTGAAGCTGCTCATGTTACTTCTTGTTCTGTTTGACTGCTGAGTTACTGTTTACTCCTATAAATTTATTTGATGCTTGGGAGGAAAGGTATTAGAAGGGAAGGGAAGAAGTCACTAAAGAGAATGAGAGTCAGCAGGTAGAATTCAAGGAAGGGGGGATAAGATAATTGAAAAGAAATTAAAAGACAAAAGAAGAAAAAAATAGGAAATAAAAAAAGAAAAAAAAATTTTAAATAATACAAAAAAATTAAAATTAAAATTAGAAGAAAAGAAATTTTAAAAAAATTGTAAAAAAAAATTTAAAAAAACAACAAGAAAGAAAAATGAAAATGAAAGAAAAACCCAAATCAAAAAAAAAAAAAGAGAGAAAAGAAAAAAAGAAAAAAAAAACTAATAAATGCAGTCTTAGAGTTTGATTAACTTCTCTTCCAGTAGGTGGCGCTGTGCCCACCAGGCCAAGTTTCTCCTGTCAATCACTGTGCAGCAGCTCCTCCCAGACTGGGCGAGTCTCCAATCCTGAGTGCCTAGGGCCTCCTCTTGTGTCTAGTCACTTCCCACTTTTCCTCTAGCCAGGCCCCTCTCATGGGTGCCGCTCACCACAATACTGGCTACACGCCAGGTCTGCTGTTCCCGGGAGCTCTGTTTTCATGAATGACTGGGCACACTCTCCCAGTTTGCCATTCCCTCAGACCCTAAATTTGTAGAGCTTGGGGCTGAGAATCCTCAGCGAATTTTACTTGCCCTCCAGTAGCCACACCCCTGGTAGCTGGTGCAAGAGACCTCAGGTGTCAGCACTGGTTCCGCACCACCTCTGATTCCCTCGGGCTGGCTATCACGTTCACGGGAGAGCTGAGAGGGGCCCTTATGGGAGAGCTGGGAGGGGCCCTTAAGGTTTCCCTGATGTGTGGAGAGGGAAGGCTAGGGAATTACACACCTGTAGCCGCAGGTTTCAATGAAGTTATCTCCTCCGCCGCAGTCTGATGATGTCAGTTGTCATTTTCATTCCTTCTTAAACAAGACATTTGATAATAAAAACTGATGAACACTTAAGAAAACTACAAAAATATCAAGTATTTGATATTTTTTTGTTGAAATCATAATAAAGGCCCCACATTTCACCAGTTTGTGGTGAATTCCATCTAATTTCAATATAGATATCACTAGAATAGCAAATACATGTCCTCATATCTTAACTAATATGGATCTGCTTTGTGATTTTGGCAATTTATTCCCTGTGTGAGTAATGACAGTCAGCCTTTCTTTTAAAATGTAGTAAGTCTTTTCCTTCTAACTCAAATATTTGTTTAGAAAATCTTGAAGATAAGAGGAAGAAGGTAAGAGGGGAGGGAGGAAGAAGGAAGCCAGTGGAAACATGTGGGTGCAGGTCTGGTTCTCTGGACTCTGTCACCCACATAAGGACAGCAATGTGTGTTAGCCACTTTGCTTAAGATGTTTAGGGTAAAAAAAAAAAATCACTGGAGATAAAGTTGATGAAATCATTACAGGAAATTGAAATTAGTTTTATAGAGAGTTTGAAGTCCCATTAATCCTTTAAAACATCCAGCTGCCATGGGGTAAACTCATAGAATAGTTACCACCTTATAAAAGAAATAGGTCCCCCCCCTTTTTTTTTCATAGACCTGGTTTATGAGGTAAAAATACTCTCCATTAGTATAAACATATAAAAAATATATTAATTCCAAATAATCTAACTTTTCAAAAGATGGTGACTACACTTAAAATTAAATAGAAAATAGTATATATGTGTGCCCACACACAAACATATAATATACTGATATTATATATGACAATTTCCCTTGATGCCTATGCTAGCTGAGCTAGTTTTTTTGTTGTACCTATGTGGCAGTAATTATAATTTAGGAACAGAAGTTGAACATTTCGTAACACTAATACTCACGTCTACTATGGATAGTGTTGCCATGGGAGTCATTTCCTGCTTTGTTTCTGTAAGAAAGGGACAATAATACTTATCTTCCTCACAGGAGTGCTGTAATATTAAGCACTAATGTGGGTGATTTCCACAGGCTGAATTTTATTAGAAATATAAACAAATGATTTCATACTTCAAGAAGAAAATCTTAAATGTTTTATCTTAAAAATTAGAAACTAAACTCTCTTCTTATTTATTTGAGATTGCCAATATTCTCTCAAAATGTTATAAAGCTTTTTCCAACTTTAAAAAAATCAGCGTATGTCAAAAGGTACTTACATCTCTTACGATAAAAAAAGGCGTGAAAATAGTGTTCTCTAGTTGAGAGGAGACTTATGCATACTTGTGTTGGATTCTTCAATCTTCAAAGGAGGTCATTCATATAAATTCAGTAAAGACAGTAATGTGTGAATCTGATACTACCCTGACCTCTATCCACCTTAGAAAGCAACTCCAACATCTCAAACAGTAAAATTTAGACCAAAAGCTACCTCTCCTGCTGCCAAACAGATAGATAGCCTATATCTGAACTCAATTTACAAAACAGGGACATCACTATATGTTAGCCACTTTAATAGATTCAAGTTTATTTTCAGAATATACATCTACCTGCGGCAGAGAGTAAAGCAATTCAGGACTAAGGGAAAAAAAGTGCTGACAGGCCAATAAGACAAAGAAAAGAAGGCGTCAATTAACCTACAGTGATAGACTCTTAAAAGAAAAAAAAAAGGAGTAGTGAATCCATTTATTCATCTTCAAATACTGTTTCTCTGGGACTATTTCTCCCCCTTCAAAAATTTCTAGATGTGGTAGACATTCATGCACTGCATGTTGAAGAAAGCCGTCAGGAGTTCTGATACAGTCACCCCAAGGTCTAATCCTATTATATTAAATGAAAAAAAATACAAGGATGCTCACAAGACCAGGCCTTCTTAAGAAACATCAAGAAATACATAAAGTACTTTAGGTGCTTGGCCCCTCAGTGTTGATAGAACAGTAACAGGCTGCAAACAATCTATGAATCTAGAGATGGCAGTAAACAGGATTGCTTTCAGTTTATGAGCTGTTAAGCCTGTTTCGTGAAGTAGTTCATGGTGACTGACAGTTAAAACATTGGGTCATTCACTAGTTCCTGTGTTACGTGCCAAGTGGCACGAGGCTATGAAAAACCATGGTATGAGGGGAAAAAAATCTTACAACAAATGCTCTTCATGTGCAGCCACCTATAGGAAAGATGAACAGAAGGTGGAAAAATAGTTCAAAGCTATAAACATCTCCCAAACTGAAGTCTCAGAATATAGCAACCAAGGTAAATAACCCTACATAAAAAACAACTTCCAGTGACAATCCAACATTGTCAATATGATAGTGTTATCTAGGGCAGTGTGGGTAGAGGCACTTGAGAGGTTGAATTCAACTTTTCAAAATGACTCACACTCACAAGTGTGACAGTCTATACTAATTAACTCAGTATTTATAAAGATTCATTCTGTATAGTGGTTAAGTTTGCAAAAATTACATTGTGCTCTATGACAATGAATATCTCCATATGCACTCTATGTTATCAGAACATACCACATATTTTGAACTTCTGAGTCCATATTGTTGACTGAGTATAGAGCACATGTAAATTCATAAAGGAAAATACATTTACAGGGGCCAGGAAAATAATTTACAGAAGTAACAATTTGAATGGCAAGGGAATGTCAGAATTAGTAGAGGCCAGTGAGTTCAGGTTTCCAATGAAATTGCAGAGAAACCAAAGCCACAGTACAGCATGGAAAGGAGGTGGGAGTGGGGAGCATGCATTAGTCTGCAAAGTGAAGTTAGATATAATAACTGGAATAAGAGACAAACCTTGACTATGGGGGAAAAAGTCCAACCGGACACACAAGTCTACATTTTGAAGGTACTGAGCCTGAATTCATGGTGTCCACAAAATACAAACCTGCTTAAAAGCAAAATAATCTCAAAGAGTTTAAAAAAAATTGGGCTGGGGCTGGGGCTCAGCGGTAGAGTTCTTGCCTAGCACATGTGAGGTGCTGGTTTCGATCCTCAGCACCACATAAAAAATAAATGAATAAATAAAATAAAGGTATCATGTCCAACTACAACTAAAAAAAAAATATTTTAAAAAAATCAATAAGCAAAACACTACCCAGAGAGGCCTTCATCTATTAGATTGAAAATCTCATCTCAAAGATAAACTCTCAGAAAATTATTTAAAAACATATAAGAATGGAATATATTTATTATGCTATATTTTCCAAACAGAATTTACACCTGAAGGGCTGGGGATGTGGCTCAAGCGGTAGCGCGCTCGCCTGGCATGCGTGCGGCCCGGGTTCGATCCTCAGCACCACATACCAACAAAGATGTTGTGTCCGCCGAGAACTAAAAAATAAATATTAAAAATTCTCTCTCTCTCTCTCTCCTCTCTCACTCTCTCTTTAAAAAAAAAAAAAAAAAAAAAAAAGAATTTACACCTGAAAAGATGAACTAATAGATGCATCTGAAAGTTAAAATAACCATAACAATCCTTAGGTAGACAAGGAAAGATTAGCACCCATGAACCAAGAATAAAAAATTATACAGTAAAAACAGAGATATAGAAAAAAAGTTAAGAGTCTTAAAAAATAAAAATGTAGCTATTTATATATTTTTAAAAGTCAATAGATGTGAGCAAATAACAGATGGGATGTAATTAAGTAAATAGTTAATAAATTAGAAAGCACTGAATATTTTTTTTAAAAAAAATACAGCTCAGAGGCACTAAAATAGAAAATAAGAAATATGGAGATATCAAAAAAGCTCCAGAATTCACCTAAGAATATAATAGAGAAACATTTCTGCAAAGATATTGGCAGGAAAAAAAAAACAAAGTGAAGAAAGCCACAAGTTTTCCAATTGGAAAATGACATCAAATGGTAAGATTAAGAGGGAAAAATCATATAAAAGTGCCTTGATAATGAAACTGTAGAATTCAAGTGTAAGGCAAAATTTTAAAACCATTAAAGAAAAAAATATATGTATAGCATGTACAAAAGAATGGTAATTAGTTGAAAAAGTCTTCAGTGTCAGGGATCCCCAAACTCTCTACCCACTGTATTCCATAATTCACTAAAGAATACTCACAGAACTTTAATAATAGAGTCATATGCATGGCTACAGTTGATGGCATCAAAGGACAAGATACAGAATGGACAATATAAAAGGCTCATTAAAGACCAGAGGAAACCAGGAGAATGATTCTACACTCCTGTCCCAGAGGAGTCACACAGGATGCACTCGGTTCCTCCACCAACAAGATATAACAACATGCATGAAATGTTCTTTACAGGAAAGCTCATTAGAGACTCAGTGCTCAGAGTGTCTGTCGGGAGTTAATCATGTAGACACACTCTCTGCCCAGCAAGTACCAAACTCCAGATTACCAAGAGGAAAGCAGAGATTCAGCATAAACAGCATTGTTTTTACAAACACTTTAGGTATATTGAGCCCCCCTTATGAGGAAATGGTGGGAACCCTCTCAAATCTTAAGTTCCAAGGGCTTTCTAAAGAAAGCAATCTCAGACCTACTATGCTAATTCTTTTCTCATGCTCTCAGGAGCAGGTGCTGAAAGACAGTTGGAAGTCATTCCATTCTATCATTGATCTACAAATTTTAAGCAGTTGTATACATACTATAGAAAATACAAAAATGAGATAAAACAATTACTACTCTCCACAAAAATCTTTTCTCTAGTCTCCTATTTTATTCACACTATGGATGATCTCTCTCATACCAGAATTTTAGTTAACAATCTGGATTGATGAGTCTATAAACTATTTCCAAATAGACATCCTCCATGAGTTACAGATCAAGATCTTCAGTATGCATTTAAATGTCTACATGCATGCCCCAAGGTGTACCTCACATCTTAGAGGATCCCCAATTTTTATTACTGTGATTTAAAACAAAAAAAAATTCTTTATATCTTCCAATGTTATTTTTATATAATCTAGATCTCTCAAAATCTAAGAAAAGTTGTCAAAAATAAGACTTATAACTAATAAGCAAAATCTCAGCATGTAAGTACACAAAATTTAAACATAGTCCTATATGAACAATGAACATTTGGAATTTGAAATAAAAATAATATACAATAGCACCAAAAAATCCCACTTAGATATATAAATCTATCCAAATCACATATGAGAAAAATAATACCAAGGCATATCTAAATAAATGGAGAAATATATTGTGTTCATGGATTTAAAGAGTTAATATTTATTCTTAAAGTATTACTTATACTCAACTTGATCTTCACTTTAAAATTCAAATTAAGATTTCAGCAAGTGTTTCATGGGTATCAACAAACTGAATCTAAAATTATATGGAAAAGCAAGTAAATTAGAATAGACAAAATTACTATTACAAAAAAGAACTCAGTGAAAGAATTCCCATTACCCACTTTCAAGACTTACTAAAAATCTTCCAGGAATTAAAAATGGTATGATATTGAGAAAGGAAAGATACACCCTTCAAGAGAGATATATATTGTGTAGGCTAAATGTAGATGACTGTAGCCAGGAGAAGAGATTCCTTTTCCATATGACATATACTTGTAGAGTAGTGGCTCTACCTAGTCATGGCCATGAAGGCACAACATGCTGGGGACCAGATCACCATTTTCCCAGCTCATTCATAGGGTGAAGATTCACACTGGGAGAAGCAAAGCAAGGAGACTGGAGGTTGTTCACACCCAGAATTCTCCTTAGAAGAGAACCCTGTCACCATTCTCATCCTATGATACAAAATAGTGATTCCGAGTTTTTATGCAGGGAAAGAGGCAGGTCATAAAATCAGGGAGTGTCAAAATTCTCCCCAAAAGAACAAATCTTTTTTTTTTTTTTTTTTGAAATACAGTGTGGAGAAAAGTCAAAGCTCTCAAAAACAATTAATATTTTGTTTATAACATTAAGAATAGGGTAGCTTTGTGAAAGCAAGCTAAACCATAGGCCAATTAAGTTGCCAGAGACTCTGGAAAGATCCTGTTAAGAAAAACCATCCTGGGCTGGGGATGTGGCTCAAGCAGTAACGTGCTCACCTGGCATGCACAGGGCGCTGGGTTCAATCTCTCTCTCTCTCTCTCTCTCTCTCTCTCTCTCTCTCTCTCTCTCTCTCCTCTCTCTCTCTTTCTCTCTTTAAAAAAAATAAAGAAAAGCCATCCTGCCATCTGAACAAACCTCAAAGATTGGCCTCAGAAAGTAATCCTGATGAGGATGTGAACCCAGGAAGAATGTGATCAAACCTAAGGAGTAATATTAGTGATTTCACAAGAAAGAGAAATAGACATTACTAAAATAGACTGGCCACGTCACTAAATAAATAAAGAAGCAGCAGTAATAGCTTCAGTGGTTGGGTAAGAGTTCAGTGTTCTACAATATAGCATTTTAAAATATCCCTTACTCAAGAAAAATCTCAGAAACATGAGCGCGCGCGCACACACACACACACACACACACACACACACACACACACAATGTCCAAAGTATTATTCACATTGGAAAAATACAGCAGGCAAAAGAAACTTTCTATAAGATGGCCTAAAAGCTGAATTTAACAGAAAGGGCAATCATTGCAAATAAGTTTAAAACTCATAGAAACCTATCTAGAGAACAAAGAAAAGTATAATGACATTGTCTAGCAAAGAAAGAATATCTATAAAGACACAAAGATCTTTTTGAAAAAAGAAAAAGATCAAATGAAAATTCTAGACTTAAAAAGCATAAGTGAATTTTATTTCACAGAAATAAAAAATCATCTATGTGGGCTCCATATAAAATCTGAGCTGGAAAAAGAAAAAATTAACAAACTTCTAGACAGTTCAGCAGAAATAATGCAGTCTGAAGAAGAGAGAAAAAAACAAAATTAAAGAGAACCGCAGAGAAATGTAGAACTGAAACTGCACAAAGACATGACAAGATAGGAAGCTACAGGTCAATGCTTCTTTTTAACATAGAAACAAAATTCCTTAAGAAAATTTTAGTAAACCAAATCTAGGGACACATTTTTAAAAATTACACACGATGACCATCTGAAATTCATCCCAGCAATGTGATGTTAGTTTATCATCAGAAAATCAATTAGTGTAATTCATCGTATCAATACAAAAGACTACAATGCCTCATGATTATTTCATTAAATAAAGGAAAAGCATTTTATAAAATCCAGCATTCATTCGAGAAAAAGGTACTCAATAAACTAGAAATGGATAGATAGATAGATCTGCCTTTATTAAATATGTTAAAGAACATCTGTATCTATAAAGACTTCACAGCTAACATCATAAATAGTGGTTAAAATTTTTATACTTCTTTCTCCCAGTAGCAGGAATAAGATAAGGATATCTGCTTTCACAATTTTTATTCAATATTTAACTGCCATTTCTAGTCAGGGAAACAAGGCATGTAAATGAAATAAAGACATTCAGATTGGAAAAAAAAAAAGAAGCAAAATTATCTCTATTTTAATGATACATGATTCCATATAAATAAAAATACTAAGCCATCTGCTGAAAGCTATTAGAAATTACAAATGAGCTCAGCAAAATTTGGGGATACAAAATCAATATAAAAATTGATAATATTTCTATATACTACCAAGTGTACTTGTGATGAATTCAGATCTGGTATGATCCAATTACTTCTCAGAAGCCCCATCTCTGAACATTGCTGCATTGGGGAACAGCCTTCAACAGGAGTCTTTGGGGGACCATTCATATCAAACCACTACATGTGATATTAATAGTGAAAAGATAATTCCCAGTATGAAAATGTATTTTAAAATCATATACTTGACAAGGGACTTGTACCTAAGCTGAAAAAGAACCCATAATTCAAAACTAAAAGTGCAAAAATCCCAATTTTTAAAATGGACATTTAGTTAGAATAGATATTTATTGAAGGAAGATATACAGATGGCCAAAAGAAAACATGAAATGATGCTAAACATCATTATTCATCTATGAAATACAAATAAATATTATAGAATATTACTTGACAGTAAAAGTAATGATATATATTACAAAATGGATGAACTTTGAAAACATTATGCTAAATGCAAGAAACCAGTAAACAGAAGATGTCATATTTTATAATTTTATTTATCCAAAATGTCTAGAACAGCTAAATCTGTAAAGACAAAAAGTAGGTTAGTGGTTGCCTGGGGCTGGGAGTTCAAGAGAAATGGTGGGTGACTGCTGACAGGGATGGAGTTTCTTTTTGATATTGGACAATATTTTAAATGGATTGTGTAGATGGATTCATACCCTTCTGAACATACCAAAAACACTGAAGATTACATTTTATACAGGTGAATTTTATGATATATTTCTCAATAAATTTTAACCCTCCAAAAAAATTTGAATAGATATTTCACCACTCCTGCCTTGAAAAATGCACTTCCAAAATGAAAGAATTTTTTAAAATGCTAAACAAGGATTTTTTTTTATGACTGAAGAAACTATAAATGATGATCAAATTAAGGTACAGAGAGTCTTTCTAGGTTTTCTTTTGGATCAACAATATTTGTACGTGTTTGAATATATCTACATAGGAGCATATATTTAATTCATAAATATATATATATATACATATATATATATGTATATATATATATATTCCACAAAAATATACTTTCACTTTATTTCAATACTTTTTAAAAATTTTTCACACTTCTTTATTCTTAGATTTTAATTTTTCTTCTTCTTCTTCTTCTTTTTTTTTTTTTTTTTTTGTCCAACCAGGAAATTCAGGGGTGCTTTATCACTAAGCCACATTCCATATCCCAAGCCCCTATTTATTTATTTATTTATTTTATTTTGAGACAGGATCTCATTAAGTTGCCTAGGGCCTTACTAAATTGCTGAGGCTGGACTCAAACTGTAAATCAGCCTGCTTCAATTTCTGGAGCTGGTGGGATTATCTGCCTCCACCACAGTGTCCATGTTGATTTTGTCTCTTAAGCAACATGTAATTGGTTGTTTTTCTAATGATTTTTTTTTTCAACTGGAACATAGTAAACAGTTATGAGTTAAACCACATTAAATATCAAGATGAAGCTTAGGAGACATTGTTGCATTATATAAAAAGCGAAATATAGAAGCACTAAAGATCAAAAAGAAACAAATATCCTAGTTAGAAAATGAGAAAAACACACAAAAATATAATATATTCAAATTGTAATTCAAATGGCCAACAAACAAAACTTGAGGAGCCTCAGTAGTGATTAGGAAAATTCAAGCAAAATTTAAACGAAATATCATTGCTTAATTGTCAGGGTAAATTCATTCTTTTAAAATCTGTTAATACCCATTACTAGTGAGGCTGTGGAGAAATAAGAAGTACACATTGTTGGTGAAGTGAAAACAGATAGAATGACTTTTGCCAGCATTGTGGAAATACCAAAGAAATTTATAGGTGTGTGTGCTCTAAGAAAATAATTTTACCTCTCCTGCTACCCATCCAAGAGAAGTTCTGGAAAACTCATAAGGGAAAATGGCAATAGATTTTCACTATTTCATTCACAAGAGTATGAAATCTGAAATGAAACAATTGCTCATCAATATGGAAGTGGCTAAATAAACAGAATACAGTTGCTGCAATTTTGAAAACTATACCAAAATGTATCAGTGCATCAGCGTGGATAAGTCTTCATCATCCTGGATAAATCTCAAAAAATAATCCTACCAATGAAAGAAAAATAAATTCCCAGAGCATTGTGGCCATATGGTACTATTTATGTACATTTTTAAAACAACCAAAATAATTCTTGATGTGGTTAGAACATAATGTGTGTACACACACACACACACACACACACACACACACACACTTATATATATATACATATGTAAATCAGATGTATACATATACATATGTATAAATACACACATATATATGTGTGGGATTGAATACACACTAACTTAAGAAGACTATGAATCTGGAAATGTGTAAAGATCTGAAATTGAAGTTAGGTTTTAGACTACACCTACAACGTTTTTATTGATTCTCTTTGAGAGAAAACCTCAAGTCAACCAAGTGCAACTTTAAGATCTGAATGAGATGTTCATGGAAATGTGGATTTTTTTTTACTTTATAAATGACTAATATTTTATAAGTACATAAAAATAAAACATTTTGTATGACAATTTTCAAAATAAAGTACATATATAAAATGGACCATTTTGTTCAGCTAATCTAGAAGCAAGAACTGTAGATTTTAAAATATTTTCAAATCTGACCTGAAAACTTATTCATTACAAATAAATTGAAACTATTTTTAAATTTTCTTTTCAGTCCACTGCTACTTCAGATGATAGATATTTCATTAATGTCTAATTGTGCAAATGTACAATTAGACATTTAAACAATGACACTGAACAAAAAGACTCAATTAAAAAGAAGTATGGGAACTCAAAAACTAAAATTGAATATAATTCTTTTATAAGGCAATAGATTTTTTAGACATTTTTAGCCACTGATACAATGTGAAAAATGGATGTCATTAAATTGTTTCTATTTTAGGAAAACAGGAAACCTAAAAATCTGCAGAAACAAAATTTTCCCTAAAATTAATTTCAGCTGGACTTTGCCACATGATTCCTCTCATAATTATTAAGTAAAATAAGAATATTTTAAATGTAATATTTAAAAGCTAAAAAAAGATTTTTATGCAAAATAATTGCTTTACAGTTTCTCAATTAAATTATGGAAAAATTTCAAGAATGAGGTAGGGGTCTTTCCTTAGAGTTCCCATAAAACACTGCACATTCCTAATCACAACATTTACCACACTATAATTCCTGATTTACTTGTGGGAACTTTCCCTGATCTTAGATCATACTCAGATTGATTACTTCCTTATTCCAGTGCATAGCTCCTTACCAGTCATGTATTTTATGCTCCAATATTTATTGGTGATTTTTTTCACTGATTTATCTATCATCCATTTATCTTCATTAGTCTATATTCTCTATTCACTTATCTCAGTTCCTTCTGCTAGAGGAGGAAAATCAGTATGATGTGAATAGAGAAATAGTTTTTATAGAAATTTAACTTATGATCCAAATTGTCTTTTGCCTTCACCTTTGCCTTCTGGTCACTTTTTACATCCAGTGGAGTCGAATAATGAATGGAGTTCAGATTCCAAACCAAAGCAATATTAATGGGGTCCATGTCCAGGAACTTCCAAAATCATTTACTTCAGCATATAGTCAGACGTATATCTGAAATAAAATAAAATTGTTTTATGCCTAGAAACCCATACAAAATCCTCTTCTATTTGGAATATTCAGACTATTAATGAAGTCAAGGAAGTAGGTTTTTTATTTGATTGAGTTGCCTGGAATTGAGCCACAACCATTTTCTATTTCAAACGCATAGGCATAGACGTGTACTTACTATCCATGCACGTTTTCAGTAGGGTATTTCCAGATCCCTGTGACAGAAGTTGCTGAGATCGCAGAAACCACAGGAGTTTCTGCAGAGTAATCAGGCATAGGCCAGAGTAGTGCGTTCTTCAGGAGATGTCAGGAGACATGGCTTGAACAGCCAGTGCACGCTTTCATATACTCAGGAGCATGAACTGTTGTAAAACTTTGTCAGGCAAGTACTCTTGGGCCTCACAGCACTCGGCCAAATGCAGCAAGATTCTGAATCAGCAACAATGTGAAAAAGTAAACTTCTTTTTTTTTTTTTTTTTTTTTCCTGAATTGGGCTCTGGTGTCAAAGTCTGGACAGTCCTCTAGGATTAGGCAAGCAATTTCAGTGGCATATGTGTAAGCTAATTCTGATCTTTCAGATACCATTTAAAGTTATGGGGCAATATCTGTAGAATTCTAACCTCTCAAGGACACATGCATAGGAAAGCAGATGGCTGGCAACAGCCTGTTTAATCCCAAATCAAATATCAGAATCAGCACTTCAGGATGACTGCTTATATAGACACTTTTGTCAGATAATGTGGCTGAGAGCTACGCTTCCAACACAATAAGCTCCATAAAGAGTTTGCGACACACTGATTGATCAATGGCAAATTCTTTAAGCTTAAATGGCAAACAGTGAGCTGTTGAAAGCATAAAAGACACCATCCCTGACTAACCTGAATTTACATTACAAGATAATAAGACAGTAAGCCGTTGGTATATAAAGCTTTATTTGTTGTTTATTGTTGTCATTCGTTCATAAGACAGCAGGCAGGAAGTTAGAGAGTGAAGCTTAAAGATGGGAAATATTTTTTTTTTTTATTTAATGTAATTGAAGGAGGTTTCTGTGGAGACAGCAAAGAGAATCTCCCAAGTTATCTGCTCCTGGAATAAACCATCTGTGTCAATTCTCCTACGAGAGAAATAAACCACAATAGTGCTGTTCACCCTAGGTGAGGCTCTCCTTTGGTTTTCAGTCTGGTGGCTGCTGTTTGCTGGAAACTCACTTTTTTTTTTTTCCACTTTAAGATCATTTCAGACTTTGCTTTCTTTTTCAACAGAAATTTCTGAAATGTACATAGAGAAGATAGTGTACAATGACTTTCCTCAAATGTTTTCTTCATATTATACTAACAAAAAAATGTGTAGGATCCCATGGTCAAGTAAATTTGAGAAACATTGTCTTAAAAAGGAAAGACAGTGGAATGAATCTGACACAACTTTCCTATGTACATATATAAATACACCATAGCAAATCTCACCATCCTGTCCATCTACACGAAATTAATTAAAAAAAAAACCTATGGGTAAAATGCAGAAAGATCAATAGAGGAAAGGAAGTGGGTAGTGGGGAAAGGTAAGGGAAGTAGAGGTACTAGGGTCTGAATTAGAATAAGATATAGTCCATGCTTGTATAATCATAACAGAATGGATTCTACTGTATAACTAAAAAGAACCAACAAAAAATTTAAACATGTGAAACAAAATCCATGATCCTACAGGATGGTTCAGAACTTAAATAAGGTAGTGCACATTTAACTCTTTAAGAAAGCATATTATATTACTGTATGCAACATTTCCCAAGATTTTTTGAGTACAGAATTTATGTGCATGTGTGTAAAATAACTCAGGAGGCTGAACTTCCATGGAATGACTTTTGAAATATTGATCATTGCATCCTCAACAAATAGTGGCTTCTGATTTTCTGTAGTTCGTTTTGAAGTTAAGCCATTTTCCCCCCTCTGGTTTAGACAGGCTACTAGAAATGTGGACTTTATAGCAACCTAGTAGTTGAGATGGAAGAAGAAAGATATGGAGGCAAGAATGTGGAAGATTGCAATAGTTGAAGCAGAAATAAAAGAAAATAAAAGAAAGTAGATTGAGGTCTTGGTGGTAGGAACCAAAAAAGAAGAAACTGGCTTTTCAAACATTATAGAAGAAAGAAATGGCAGGACATAGAAAGGTCCTAGACACAAGGTAGAAAGAGAGATAATCAAAGATGGACTCAAGGTTGTAACCCTGGGTGACAGGAGACTTGTCGTGCTGCTAGCAATAATGGAAAGTAGAAGGAGAAAAGTGATAAGCCTGGTCTATTATTATGGCATTTTTAACTGTAGGGGCACAATAGCTTTTTATCTGTGAAGAAAAAATTTAAAATCAAATAAGAATTTATAAAACATAAAAAAATTAAACATTTCTCACTCAAGGGTCAAAGAACCTTCTGAAACAGGATTTCAATTTTAGTGGATACTTGTATGGCTAATTGTTTTGGTAGCTGCAGTATAATGTTTTTACTTTCCTCCTCAGCACCATTTATGAACATTTTAGTTCTCACAATAATATAAAGACACATACACATTATGTAAAATATAAATTAAAGGTATATATCCTTCTATTTGTGTATTCATAAATGCAAGTATATGCTTTTGAATATCAGATATATGTGTCTGACCCACAAATGCAAATTTTCCTAACTAGAAAAGCAACAGTAGTCTTGGGGGGGGGGGGCGGGAATCTGAAAATTTAACATTGTCAAAGAGTTTTGCTTCAATTTGCTAGTCTAATACAGATGAGAATGACAAACAAAAGGCCTTTATTTGCTTGAAGAGCCTCGGAGATTTTTCAGTACCATTGAAATGCTGTCCTCAACTCAAGTACTTCTCATATATCAGACAAGTGGCATATCTAACAAAGCCTGCATAATGTTTTGTATTTCTATTCTAAGTAAAATCCTTCAGTAAGTAAACATGAGTATTCAATAATACTGCAACTGGAGACAATGAAAAACGGCTTCTGTTTCATAATATATTGATAAATAAACTATTGTAAATGAAGAAAATAGTGCTCTTGAATTTGCTGAAAGGCTAAAGTCTTCATAAAAAAGAGACTGATTAAATACCTTTGTTTATTTTCTATGACAATACAAAAAATGTTGGCATACATACATTTTGCAAACTGAAGATATTTTGTGTAAATAATTTAATATTAACAAATATAAAGAGCAAATTCAAACAATCACTATTGAAGCTATTTTTAACAATAGCCAGAGCAAAGAATCCCAAATAAAAAGAAAAATAGACTTTATCTAAAATAATTTCAGAGACTCTGTAAGACTCATATTAGGAAATTGCATTTCATGTTAAAAATGGTAACTTTATCATGTTTTTAATAATCAAGTTTGCATAAGTAGTTTGTAATATGACTACAGACAGAAAATTTCACTTTGCTCTAGAATGGTGGCTAAGAACGTGGCCCATGATTAAGCAGGCATTGGTTTATATTCTTTTTGTGTACCATTTTAGCATATGAATTTGGACATGTTCTTTAGTTATTCTATCTTAATTCTCTTACATTAAAAAAAGTGGGGAGGGATAATAAGGTCATCATAACACATGCAAAGTTTAACCCAGTATCTGCCATATGATCAATATTAAATAATAGGGCATTATGTAAAATTGTGGATGTGTAACCGATGTGATTCTGCAATCTGCATTTGGGGTAAAATTGGAAGTTCATAACCCACTTCAATCTAATGTATGAAATATGATATGTCAAGAGCTTTGTAATGTTGTGAACAACCAATAAAAAAAATTAAAAAATAAATTAATAAATAAGCATCAAATATTTTTATAATTATTCTTATAAATATCATCAGAAAATATCTTCCTATAAATAGCACTATGTCTGAAGCCCAAACACCAAGGTAATTTTTAATGTCTGATTCAAAATATAAATCTTTAAAAATAAACTAAGACTACATATAACAAAATGTATTCATCTAAGACCTCTAGTTAAACTTGATATTTCAGGACAAAGAGTACAATGTCAATGTTAAATTAGTTTATACTATATTTTTTAAATTTGTTATGTGGTGATTTTAAGTGTTCTAAGTAGAAGGGTATAGTTTCTTTTTTAATCATATATGTTCTTAAGTGAAAGGGCTTTAGCATAAGCCAGCCAGCCAGACACTAGTGACAATGCTGTTCTTTCTTAGTTTAGGAAGAGAGTAAGACAAAAATTAATACTTATTAACTGCCATTTAACCAAATACTTATATTATTTATATCATTTCAGGTTCCCAATACCTCCAAAAGTTGTATTTCACATATGCCCCTCAATACTGTATTCTGATGTAGACATAGACACTGGTCCCTGACTACTAACATTTGAATTCTGGCAGTGACAATTATCCAGAGGGTGATCTATATTGCATGTTATTTAACTTCTTTGTGAAATAGGAAAACTAATAGTACTAGCTATATAAATTTCCTTTTAGTGTTGTATTTGTCCATGAGCATATATGCAATAAGTCCATCTATAATAAGGTCTAGAGAAATTTTCAGAATTAATAAGTTACCAACATATTATAACGATAAACAAGATCACTCAGCCAGTATGTGTTAGAGTAGAAGTTCCACATGATCAAAATCTAAATTCACAACATATCTGGCCAATATTCGGCATTCTCTTAGCTTTCATATTTTCTATACTTAACGACTCCTATGAGCCTTAATTACTTCCTGTAGGAAGGTAGGAAATTTGATTATTAGATATGGTAAATTCATGGCACTCTGAACTTTATCCTGCCTCCCATGTACTTCATATTCTAACAAAAATATTGATAAATCATCTTAATCTGTACACTTTCCTAATCTTAAACTGGATCTCAGAATACTTGTCAGCCCAGCCACTATTAACCCAACAAATATTGATTGCAGATCTCTGGTATTCTTTTCTCTTATATAAATATTTTCTTTTATAACCATTTAAGATTTATTTAAAAAATTACAAAGACAATACAAAATATGCCCACACAACCCATACCCTAGTTTTCTCTACTATTAACATAATAACATTATCATGATACATTTGTTACAATCAATTGGCCAATATTGACATCTCAACCAAAGTCTAAAATTTATTCATTATTTCCTGTAATTTGCCTAATGTCCCTTTTGTGTTCCAAGAATCAATCTCAGAAACCATGTTACATTTACTTGTTATGTCCTTCTGGCTCCAATCAGTTATGAGTTTCTCACATTCTTTGTTTATGATGAACAAAAGAGCTTGGAAGAACACTGGTAAGTTATTTTGTAGAGTACACCTGGATTAGGATTTGTCTGATATTTTCCTGATGACTAGTCTGGAGTTTTGTGTTTGAGGGGAAAATATCATGGAGGTTAAGTGCCATTTTCATGCTACCAAATGAAGAACACATATTATCAACAGGATTTATTGCTATTGATATTAATCTTGATTATCTGACTGAGGTATTGTTTGTCAGGTTTCTTTACTGTAAATTATTAAATTATTCTTCTTTTAGCCTTTCCATACTCTGTTTCTTTCTTTTTTTTTTTTTTTAATGAAGTCACTATGTACAGCTCACATGTAATGAGGGAGTAGTTATGCTCCATTTCCTTGAGGGTAATAATTTAATACATAAATTATTTGAAATTATTATGCATAAGAGATTTGGCTATTGTCCTCCAACTGTGGCCTTTGGGAACTCTTTCAGTTAGGTCCTGTACCCTGTACCCATTTGACATATATTCAGGACTGTGTGGGCTTTTAATTTTGTTTTGTTTTAGCTTTGGTATTCAGGGATTTTTTCCCCTTCCTCCCTCTCTCCCTCCGCCCTCTCTCTCTCTCTTTCTTTGTTTCTTTCTTTCTGCTATTCCTTACTTTCTTTCAATATATGTTCCTCCAGGCTTAAATTGCAGGTATCCTGCCCTAGTCTTAGAAATTAACCTCTTTCTAAAAACCTAGATTCATTTAATTGGTGATCAGTATTCTGAAAGATCCAGATGCTAGATATACTTAGATATACTCCAAGTGTTATTTAGAAATATGTTGTTTACACAAGTGCAGTGGTGCACATGTATAACCCCATAGGCCTGGGAGGCTAAGGCAGGAGGATCTCAAGTTTACAGGCAGCCTACACAACTTAGCAAAACTCCATCTTAAAATTTAAAATTAATAGGGCTAAGTATGTAGCTCAGTGGTAAAGTGTCCCTTTACCACTGAGTAATTAAAGTGGATTTAATAACACTTTTGGGGGAAAAATGTTGTTTACTAATATTTGAAATTTTTTTTCTGCTGAATATTTATCAATGATTTCTTGCTGAATTTCATTGTGGTTTGAAAAAATTCTTTGTATCATTACTATTCTGTTAAAGTTGTTAAAATAGATATATTCCATGGCCTCAAATGTGGTCTATCTTGCTTAATATTTCAAGCGAGCATCATAAGAATGTGTATTATTTTGTTATCGAATGTACTATTCTATAAAAGTCAATTAGATAAAATTGATTGATGATGCCTTTCAGGTCAACAATATCTTTCCTAATTTACTGCTCCTAGATTGATTAACGACCAAAAGCATTTAATGTCTCCAACAGCAATAGTGGATTTGTCAATTTTTTCCTTCAGTTCTATCAGTTTTTGCCTTATGTATTATGATGCTTTGTTGTTAGATACATATACACGGTGTCTATTAGTCCTTCTTGGAGAATTAACCTTATTATCATTGTACTTACCCCTTTTTATTCATAATAATTTTCTCATTTTTGAGGATTGTCTGTTTATAATAAATACAGCTATTTCAGCTTAATTTTTATTTTCTCTATCATCTTTTATACATTTCAGGGTCTTTGTATTTAAAGTAGCTTTCTTTATAAACAACTTGTAGTTGGGTTTGTTTTTTCATTCACTCTGACAATATTGGTCTTTTAATTAATTTATATGGACTATTCACATTTAAAGTGATTACTGTACAGTTTTTAAAAAAATATTTACATTTTTTAAAATATTCTCTTCGTTGTGTTTATTCTTTTTTTATTCTTTTCCTGTCATTGTCTGCCTTCTTTGGTTTTAATTGACCATTTTAACTCTTAACATTCAACATTTAAATGTCTCCTTTAACTCTTAGTATATAAACTATATTTTTTCTAAATTCATTTAATTCCTCAAAGTTTTTAATATATATTTTTAACTAATTTAAGTCATTCTTCAAATATTATTATACCAGTTCCTGTGTAATATAGATATAATCATTTCTAATACTTTCCTCTCATTCATTATGACTATGCTGTCATTCATTTCACTAAAATATATGCTATAACCACCCAGTATATTATTGATAATTTTACTTTAAATAATTACCTTTTATCTCAATGAAGAAAAAGAAAAAGGATTATTTTACCTACATTCACTTATTTCTTCAACACGTTTCTCTTTGTGAGCTGTGGAAAATGAACATTTTTCTTTCTGCTTGAATAATTCCTAAATTTTTGTTTGACAGTTCTGCTGGTGATAAATTTTTTTCAATTTCCATTCATCAAAGGAAATCTTTAATTTTGAAGATTAATTTTGATGACTGTAAAATTCAAAGATAATAGCTTTGACACTTTATTTTGATTTACTTTCTTCTTATTTGACTGATTTTTGTCTTTTTTATTTTGATTTTTGTTTTGCAGTGCTATGGTTTCAACCCAAGGCTTTGCAAGCACTCTACTGCAGAGCCCCTACCAGCCTGTTTAATTAACTGGTTTCTGCTGAGAAGTTGACTTAATTATTATGCTTGTCCCTTTACAGGTAAGATTTTTTTCTCAATTCTGGTTTCTGTCAAGGTTTTCTCTTTGTATTTGGTTTTCTATTATTCAAATACAACATGTTTAGGTGTGCTTTGGGGGTATTTGCACTGTTTGGTATTCTTTGACTACCAATCTATACTTTGGTGTCTAAATTAATTTTGCAAAATTCTTGGCCATATCCTTCAAATATGTGTTCTGCTTCATTTTTTCTTCTCCTTCCTGTATTCCAATACATGTATATCATACTCACAATTCTTAAAGGTTTTGTACTTTTTCATTCTTTTCATTTTCTCTGTATTTTACTCTAAGAAGTTTCTATTGACCTACCCTTAAGCAGGCTGATTCTTTGTTCAAGTATATCCAGTCTCAGATGAATCCATCAAAGGCATATTTAAATTCCGTTGCAGTGTTTTTGTTTCTAACATGTTTTATTCCGATTTTTACAATTTCTCATTCATCATCTGTTCTTAAATGTACTCTAGTTTTTCCATTAGATCTCTTAACATGGCAGTTATAGTTATTTTAAAATTCTTCTATGATGTGCATAATATTTGCTGTAAATACAGATTCCCTAAGTTTTAAGTTTTTATTGTATCTTTTACAATTTTTTTTTTTTTTTTGTCTAATGACTTTGGTCTTCTCTAAATAGGTCTGACTTATAGGGTTTTTTAGTTGTAGTTTGGTGTTATTGCATTAGATATGTTAGTATGATGATAAGGTATACAGAGATGGGGAATATTCCATAACATTCTGATTAATCCCTGTCTTCAATGGGTCTGTGTCTTTGCATTGTGACCTTCACAAATGTTTCTCCAATGCTAAAGCTGCTTCTGCCTGGCTGCATCATTCTCAATCTATTTCTTTGAAGTCCTGACACTCATTAACTGTTTGCCCCTCTAGTCAAGAAATAAAGACAAGAATTGAAATGAGTTTGATAAATATCCTTTTCCTGTCTTTTGATAATGATCTGGTAAAGTCTTTATTCTTTAAGATCAGGCCTCTGTGAGGGAGAATGATCAGGTTGAATTTCACAATGAGGACAATACTATTGCTACCATAGCTATGAGGCGACATTTCTCACATCTTCACTCTCAGAAGCTAGCTGGGTTTTGAAAGGAAAAACTAGTGAAATTGTGGGAGCTTCCCCAAGGTGTCTCTCACTCTCATTTCAGTCCATACTTATCTTCCAGAAATTCATCAAATAGCCATTTAACTATTCCTAACAGTCATGACTCGGGTCTCTTCAGATTCCTGCAGACTGATGGTATTCACCTATGTCTCCTGATTTTAAGGTGGGAATTTCCCCTGCAAATTTAGTTCTTTCTAGATTTCTTTGCTTTTTTACCCCAGTTTTTTTTTTCCTTGTAAGGACAGGAGTGATGACATCTAAGCTCTTTACATGTTGGAGCAGAAACTGGAAGTCTGTGGTTTTCACTTTTTAATATACACAGTTTATAGCCTCTATATATGATTAGATTAAGAAAAGAAAGTGCATCCATTAATATATTAATTTTTAAAGTAGTGACTAGCCCTAGAAATGCAAAAAAAAATAGAAAAGGGACTAATTTAGTTTGGAGTGTTGGGAAGGCTTTTCTGATGAAAAAATAAAACTGAGACCAGAGAAATGAATAAAAGTTAAGGGTAAGGAAGCATCATATAAGAAGACTCTGGGGTGGAAGAGCACTGGATTCAATTAGTGGCCTAATTTTAACTGGAGCTTAGTGAGCAAAGGCAGAAGTAGTACTGGATGAGTTTGAAGTAACTATCAGGACTCAGTTTGAGAAGGGATGTTAGGCATGGATGTTAAAGTGGATTACTCTGAGGATTACTCTGAGAGTTCTTGAAAAGCTTCAAGTAGGGAAGTGACATCATCTCCTCATATTAGATTATTCCTGTCACAGTGTGAAAAACTGATTAAAAGTGAGGCCTATAGAAGTGGATTCCACCCTAAGGAAGTCACAGTTTTAGTTCACACAATTGATGACTGTGGTTTGATCCACATTCATGACATCCATGGAGAATGCAAATAAGGGAATCAACTCAGGAATTATTTTGGATAGAAAACAAAGACTTTTTGGATAATAGGGACATATAAGAGGAGAAAGTGCTGAATATGACTCTCAGATTTCCATGTTCCACAACAGAACTAATCGCAATAATTTTTCTTTTTGTTTGTTTTATTTGTTTATTGCAAACTTTGTATCAGGCAAAGTTTTGCAATACTTTTTCTTGAAATAAAAGGTTGTAAAGGAAGCAGACATGGAGAGGATTAACTGCAATTGGGGGGGAGGGAGGCATCAAAGAACAGAAAGATGTCAAAGAACAAGTAAAATGGAAAGTATCATTGGAGTAACTGGATTTGGTAACAATAAGGCTGATGAATTCCTCTAGTTGAAGAATGAAGAGAGAGAAGAAAATTAAAAGTCAATACCAAATAGAGACCCAACCAGTCAATTGTTAAGGTTTCTTAGGAGGAAATGTATATTTTATTCTTGTCCAAAAGTATTCCTAGCTTGTCAATCAGATCTATCACTGTATATACAACTCAAAAATGCTATAATAGTTTTGGAGCTGGATAAAATATGTTTATATTATTGCTTTAGCTAGCGAAGCTAGTGAAGGGAAACCATCATGACTGCTCATCTGCATTATTCCAGGCACTGAGCCTATATCTTTGGAATATTTAAATAATTTCTTTAAATAAAAAGCACATAATCAGAAGATAAAAATGAGAAGACAATAAGGGAGAAAAACATACAATGAAAGTGGTCATTGCAGAAAAAGGGAAAACCTAGAAGAGGGACAGGCCTTATTAGAATCCATAGATTCTATTAAGGTCATTTCAATTCATGTAAAATCAAATAGTTCAGTGCATTCATGTCTGATTTAAATTGCTCTCCATTGCCAATCATCAATTATGTCACAAAATGCACATGAAAAAATTCTGACACTTAAGGGCTTATATGTATACCACATGTAAATTTGACCTTCCCCTTTAAGTAATGCCCTCTGATGGAGATGATGAATTAGGTGCAAGCTTGACTTTACACACACAATACAATACTAATAATAGTTTTATAACCAATTTGTAGAGAAAGAAAGAAAAACACATCTATGATAGAGTACTGACAATTCTACACAGAAATGCTAACAAAAAGCCCTGTTTGTGAAGCTCGATAAAATTGGGTTTTGATACAAAGAATACACTTTATTCATAATTTGAAAAAAATACAGCTATGTTCACAGTGTGTGAAGGAAGAAACAAAAATTCTGCTTAAATCTTTAGCCATAAGAAAGGAGGCATTGTTCCCCTGAATTATTTAGAGGTGACTTCATTCTTCATTTTGCTAATATGGTACTCACAGAAGCATTTGACACTCAAGTGAAGTGTAGAAGCTTGATACAATATCAAAGGAAGTGCTTCAATGAATAGCGTATTAATACATATCTCATAGGTGCCTTTATCTTTTAGTCGAGCAGATTATTTTCAATCCTGAATTTATCTCTACAATAACTATTACAGAATAAATCACAATTTACAGTAAACTATAAGAATTTCAGAAATTTCAAACTGCAATTGCCCTTTTTCCACAAGAAATATCTTCCCTATGATATACTCCACGCTCTCTATTTAGGAGGTTCCCTCAGGGTGTGTGGACTCTTTCTGAGTCTCTGCTTGTGGCAGAACTCATTCTGGAGGGCTCTTCTAACAGTACATGGACAGAGCCTGCTCTCCCTTGTGTTGATCATATAGGAAAATTGTTTTCTATTATGCACTTACATCACCTACTCTTATATATTTTAATATAGGATATTTCATTTATCATGTGGAAGTTGTTTCTGAATCCATAAACATGGGTTTTACAATCCTAACTGGACTGTAACAATGAAAATGTGAGTGATACAGTACTTTCTTTCCAAGTTCCCTTTATATAAAAACTCTCTAGAAATACAATTCTCTCCAAAAACATTTTGGTCCACTTCCCAGCTTTAAATCCTCCCCTCCTAATGTATCTGTGCAAGAAATGATGCAAAGGCATCAGCCACATTAATAGCCTCAATCGTGACTCCTACCTCTTGGTGGGCTTGGCAGAGTCTCTCAGGGGATTTTAGTTTAATGACTATGGAGTGTCCAGGTTCCTCCCTGAAAGCTTTCAAGAGGTAGTCATGCCCGGAAAGCAGTACCCTATCTCAGATCTAAGCCTTGAAATTTATGTTTTAAGCACTAGTGGGACAACTTAAGTTTAATTTGTTTTGTAAGGATATAGGGGGAGTTAATTAATGCATATCTAGTTTTCAGAAAACAATACAGGAGAGACAAATTCCCAATATATGGCTTTGGTTGTGTGATATATCAAAGCCGAATGTCAGCAAAAGATGAAAACATGACTTCCTAGAGCATTTTACCTGCACTGCCTGTCATGGACTGAATTGCATGTCCACCTGACAGCACTCATATCTTAAATCCTTAACCCCAGTATTTCAAAATGTAACTGAATCTGGAAATAGGACCTTATAAAGGGGTGATTAAGTTAAAATGAGGCACTCAGAATAAGGACAATCTAACTGGTACTCCTATAAGAGGAAATTTGGAAACAAAGATGTCAGGGATGCGGGTGCACAAAAGAAAGACCATGTAAGAATACAGTGAGGCAGCAATGAGACAGTCCCCAGAAAAAAGTGAACCTGCACATACTTGACCTTGGAATTCCAGCTTCCAGAACTGTGAGTACATAAATTTCTATTGTGTAAGTCACCCAGACTGTAGTGTTTATGGAAGCCCTAGCAAACTGATACAACACTGATTTTTTTTTTTTTCTAGAATGATCTGTACATTAAAATACAGATCCCCAGGCTCAACCTCCAGGCTTGTGTCCTAGACTAAGTATCTGAATTTTAACATACCCAAGAGTGCTCTGATAACAATTAAAGTTTGAAAATGTCTGACAACAGGGTTTCTTAATCATCTTTATACATCAAAAGGGATAAATATTTAACCTGTCCTCTTTAAAAATAATGTTTTGTGATTACATTTTTGATAGTAGCAAAGCTGAAAACTCAGATCACAAGAATTTCACTGTCTTTCTCTCTCCAGTTCAGTGTTTGCTGACACTTGTTACAGAATCATATTATTATATAATGGCCCTAATTCCTGCCTCTTACCTCAAAACAGGGATACCTGACAGGTGGTGGAGGGAACTCTTCATTAACAAAGATGACCATGTTCATGCCTAACACTTGCCAACACCTGCAAACCCAACCAAGATCTGCTCCTTTAACTAATTCTATCACTACTCTTAAATTTAAAAAAATAAAAATAAATTAATTAAAATCCAGTCACCATATATAGAACATATGACATTTTTAAAACATAGCAATATGTGGAAAAGTCTTGGAGACAAATCTTGCCCTTATACACACAGATACCTCCCACTTATGTCATATTAGGAGCCTCTCAATATTTTCAACTAATTAAAAACAACAAATCTTACAAAGGTTGAAGTGAACATTCTGATGAACTATAAGGTAGTTTTTTTCTCTGCTGCTTTAAAAAAAAGAACCCTATGTATGTACATAAAAAGAAGTGTAGAAAGGAGAAGTGACATAGGAAAATATTAGATAAATTTTTTAAAAAAATATTAAAAATAGTCTTTTCTCTCATTTTAGTAACCTTTTCTGAAAAGGAATAATTTTAATTTATCTGAGTCATATCTGAGTTACTGTTTTCTGATAATTATGTTCACTTTTATTGTTTTGCTTTTCTATTATTTCCCCTATACATTCCATGTTTTATACCAAAAATTAACTTAAACATTTCTACTTACATCAATTCAGCTAAAATACCTTATTTAATTTCCCTCCTATGTGCCAAGCATTTTGTGCAGAGTTCTGCAATTTCTCTCCCCACTTTGTCTCTGTGAACAGTATCTTTTTTTTTATTTAAAATACTATATTTTCCAAGACAATATATATATATATATATATATGCCATGCACACATGCATAATGTAAATCCACCTTCCTCCCTGTCCTCTCTTGCTTGCTTCTACTTCTCTTCACCACTCCCCCTTAGCTAAGCAGTAAATCTTTATTTTCAGTACATTCTTATGAATAATTACCAATTCCTTTCTGACCAACAACCATAAAGTCAGGGAGATTTTTCTGTGTTGCTGTGGGGGAAATATACATGATTTTTGTTCCTGTAACCTAACCATATATTTCTGTTTTCTATTCCAATAAAAATAGCAATGGTAATAAGAAATTGTATTATTTACCGGTTGTTTATTTCAGTTCTAAAAACTATTCTATGTGGTCTATGTGGATTATCTGGTATTGCCATTTTCTCTACTTGAGCAGGTGAGGCTCAAAGAGTGGGCCTTCCTGCATCACAGGACTACTCATAGCAGGATGGAGGAAGCCAACCTAGCGGTTCTAGCTGCAGAGCCCATTTGTTTAATGAAACATGTCACTTCTGCCTCTGCTGAAACAAAAAACTCCAATGAGAAATAAATATTCTCTAATTTCACTAGAACCATTACTGGAAATAGTCATTTGAGGATGGATTTGCTGTGAAGACTGTTCATTAAGGTACTTGGAGACTCTCCAAATTAATTGTTTCTGAAGCATGAAATCATTTATTTTTCCACTTTTTGTATCCTTTTTGTACAATTTTTAATTTCCCGAAATTTTAACTGCTGTATTTCTTTTTATATTCACTAAATGATGCTTTTATCTTTATTATTCCATCCCACATTAGTTTTGTTATGTTTAATTTGTTATAATTCAACTTGCTTCTCAAATTAAATGTGGGTATCACTTACTTTTCATTTATTCCCATATTTTTTAAAAAAGCATTAGAGACTGAAAAATTGACCTTAAAGTGCTATTTTAACTGTATGCTAGCAGACTGGATGCACTTAATGATTACTTTCAGTTTCCCAGTGATAAATATTTTGTTATTTTCATTGATTTTCTTGTTGAGTCATTAGTTATTCAGGAGTTTATTACAAGTTCTCTTAACATGTTGAAAATTTCAACATTTCATTGTTAATTTTTAATTTAATTGCATTAATGGGGAATATTATATGCTTAATATCAATTATTTAAATTATCTGAAGCTTCCTTTGTAAACTAGTTCCTGATAAATTTTAATAAATGCTCTGGCAAAGAAAATATATTATCTATTTATTGGAACAGATTTATATTACAACCACCATCTTAAAGTTTTAGTATTACAGTTCAAAATATATATAAAGTACTTATGACATTAATAAATTTTTGATGGTTTGATCAATTGGTTTCTGATAGATCTGCATTAAGATTTCTTGTTATCATTATGAATTTGAGAATTCCTTACTATCATTTAAATTGTGTTCATTTTATTTATTTTTGAGCCACATTATTAAATGCACATAAACTTCTGAATATTATGTATTTGATTTATTTTTCCTTTGTAACTATGTATTAACCTCCTTTATTTTTTGTTATTTGTGGAAGTGCACTTAAATTCCATTACATATTATATTAATTTAATTATTAATTTAAATTTTCTTGTATTTGTAATTACATTATTTCATTTTTAACCATGTTTTGGGATTTTGTTTATGTGTATGATTTATGAATGGCATATAACTAGATTTTAGACTTGAAAGTTGAATTCAATCTGTTAATTCATATTATAGTTTATTATATAGTTAAAAGTACTACATATTATTTTGTGTTTTCTGTTTAACTTTCATATTATTTGTCCTATTTCCTTTCCTTCCATGTTTTCTCATGGATTGACAAGTACATCTTTTGTTATTATTTTTGATTCAACACTCTAAAATATATGTTTAATCTTTTAGTGTTTTACCTTCATTCTTACCATTCCAATCACTTTTTAAAAACAAGCATTATCCAGAATTTTTAATCTCTATTCTGATCATGCTAAAAACACACTTTTATTGTTTGAGGAAAAGTTTGTTTTCCCTCAAATCTTGGATTTTGATAAGTATTTTGTATCTTTTAAAACTGTTCATGATTTTTACCTTTACGACATAAATTAGTTTTAAAATGGGAACTAGTTAATTAAACAGATTTCATTAACTTTTGCACTCACCATTCTATTATTTATTGCAGTCCCAAACATATATTTTTTTCATTTTTTTCCACATTTTTTTAATTGGTTGTTCACAACATTACAAAGCTCTTGACATATCATATTTCATACATTAGATTGAAGTGGGTTATGAACTCCCAATTTTACCCCAAATGCAGATTGCAGAATCACATCAGTTACACATCTGCAATTTTACATAATGCCCTATATGTTTTTGACAGGTTTTGGTTTTGCTTGTTTTAGATAGGACTTATGGGTTTACCTATCTAAATACTGTTGTGCACTACATAACAACATTTTAATCAAAGACAAACCACATATACAGCAGTGGTTTGTGATGCCTAGTGATGCTCTCACCATCTTCATTTGTATTCATATACTCTATTATGTTTGTGTGATAAAAAAAAATTGCCTAAAAGTTCATTCTCATAACATATGCTTGTCATTAAGAGACGTATGACTACATCTGATAATTTCTTTTTTTTTATTGGTTGTTCACAACATTACAAAGCTCTTGACATATCATATTTCATACATTAGATTGAAGTGGGTTATGAACCCCCAATTTTACCCCAAATGCAGATTGCAGAATCACGTCGGTTACACATCCACAATTTTACATAATGCCCGATTAGTAATTGTTGTATTCTGCTACCTTTCCTATCCCCTACTATCCCCCCTCCCCTCCCCTCCCGTCTTCTCTCTCTACCCCATCTACTGTAATTCATTTCTCTCCTTGTTTATTTTCCTATTCCCCTCACAACCTCTTATATGTAATTTTGTATACCAATGAGGGTCTCCCTTCATTTCCATGCAATTTCCCTTTTCTCTCCCTTTCCCTCCCATCTCATGTCTCTGTTTAATGTTAATCTTTACTTCCTGCTCTTCCTCCCTGCTCTGTTCATAGTTGCTCTCATTATATCAAAGAAGACATTTGGTATTTGTTTTTTAGGGATTGGCTAGCTTCACTAAGCATAATCTGCTCTAGTGCCATCCATTTCCCTGCAAATTCTATGATTTTGTCATTTTTTATTGCTGCATAGTACTCCATTGTGTATAGATGCCACATTTTTTTATCCATTCATCTATTGAAGGGCATCTGGGTTGGTTCCACAGTCTAGCTATTGTGAATTGTGCTGCTATGAACATCGATGTGGCAGTATCCCTGTAGCATGCTCTTTTAAGGTCTTCAGGGAATAGTCCGAGAAGGGCAATAGCAGGGTCAAATGGTGGTTCCATTCCCAGCTTTCCCAGGAATCTCCAAACTGCTTTCCAAATTGGCCGCACCAACTTGCAGTCCCACCAGCAATGTACAAGTGTACCCTTTTCTCCACATCCTCGCCAGCACTTGTTGTTGTTTGACTTCATAGTGACTGCCAATCTTACTGGAGTGAGATGGTATCTTAGGGGGGTTTTGATTTGCATTTCTCTGACTGCTAGAGATGGTGAGCATTTTTTCATGTACTTGTTGATTGATTGTATATCCTCCTCTGAGAAGTGTCTGTTCAGGTCCTTGGCCCATTTGTTGATTGGGTTATTTGTTATCTTATTGTCTAATTTTTTGACTTCTTTGTATACTCTGGATATTAGGGCTCTATCTGAAGTGTGAGGAGTAAAAATATGTTCCCAGGATGTAGGCTCCCTATTTACCTCTCTTATTGTTTCTCTTGCTGAGAAAAAACTTTTTAGTTTAAGTAAGTCCCATTTGTTGATTCTTGTTATTAACTCTTGTGCTATGGGTGTCCTATTAAGGAATTTGGAGCCCGACCCCACAATCTGTAGATCTGAGCCAACTTTTTCTTCTATCAGACGCAGAGTCTCTGATTTGATATCAAGCTCCTTGATCCATTTTGAGTTAACTTTTGTGCATGGCGAGAGAAAGGGATTCCGTTTCATTTTGTTGCATATGGATATCCAGTTTTCCCAGCACCATTTGTTGAAGATGCTATCATTCTCCATTGCATGCTTTTAGCCCCTTTATCAAATATAAGAGAGTTGTAACTTTGTGGATTAGTCTCTGTGTCCTCTATTCTATACCATTGGTCCACCCGCCTGTTTTGGTACCAGTACCATGCTGTTTTTGTCACTATTGCTTTGTAATATAATTTGAAATCTGGTATCACTATACCGCCTGATTCACACTTCCTGCTTAGAATTGCTTTTGCTATTCTGGGTCTTTTATTTTTCCATACGAATTTCATGATTGCTTTATCTATTTCTACAAGAAATGCCATTGGGATTTTGATTGGCATTGCATTAAACCTATAGAGAACTTTGGGTAACATCGCCATTTTGATAATGTTAGTTCTGCCTATCCATGAACAGGGTATATTTTTCCATCTTCTAAGATCTTCTTCTACTTCTCTCTTTAGGGTTCTGTAGTTTTCGTTGTATAAATCTTTCACCTCTTTTGTTAGGTTGATTCCCAAGTATTTTATTTTTTTGGAGGATATTGTGAATGGAGTGTTTTTCCTCATTTCCGTTTCAGAAGTTGTGTCGCTGATATACAGAAATGCCTTTGATTTATTCGTGTTGATTTTATATCCTGCCACTTTGCTGAATTCATTTATTAGTTCTAGTAGTTTCTTTGTAGACCCATTTGGGTCTTCTAGAATCATGTCATCTGCAAATAGTGATAATTTAAGTTCTTCTTTTCCTAATTTTATGCCTTTAATTTCTTTCGTCTGTCTAATTGCTCTGGCCAGTGTTTCGAGAACTATATTGAATAGAAGTGGTGATAGAGGGCATCCCTGTCTTGTTCCAGATTTTAGAGGGAATGCCTTCAATTTTTCTCCATTCAGAATGATGCTAGCCTGAGGCTTAGCATAGATAGCTTTTACAATGTCAAGGTAAGTTCATGTTATCCCTAGTTTTTCTAATGTTCGGAACATAAAGGGATGCTGTACTTTGTCGAATGCTTTCTCTGCGTCTATCGAGATGATCATATGGTTCTTATCTTTAAGTCTATTGATGTGGTGAATAACATTTATTGATTTCCGTATATTGAACCATCCTTGCATCCCAGGGATGAATCCTACTTGATCATGGTGCACAATTTTTTTGATGTGTTTTTGTATTCGATTCGCCAGAATTTTATTGAGGATTTTTGCTTCTAGGTTCATTAGAGATATTGGTCTATAGTTTTCTTTCTTTGAGGTGTCTTTGTCTGGTTTCGGAATCAGGGTGATGTTGGCCTCATAGAATGAATTTGGAAGAGCTCCCTCTTTTTCTATTTCCTGAAATAACTTGAAAAGTATTGGTATTAATTCTTCTTTAAAGGTTTTGTAAAACTCCGCTGTATACCCATCCGGTCCTGGGCTTTTCTTGGTTGGTAGTCTTTTGATGGCTTCTTCAATTTCATCCATTGATATTGGTCTGTTCAGATTGTGTGTATCCTCCTGACTCAGTCTGGGCAAATCATATGACTTAAGAAATTTATCGATGTCTTCACTATCTTCTATTTTATTGGAATATAGGTTTTCAAAATAATTTCTAATTGTCTTCTGTATTTGTGTAGCATCTGTTGTGATATTGCTGTTTTCATCCCGTATGTTAGTAATTTGAGTTCTCTCTCTTCTTCTCTTCGTTAGCATGGCTAAAGGTCTGTCGATTTTATTTATTTTTTCGAAGAACCAACTTTTAGTTTTGTTAATTTTTTCAATAGTTTCTTTTGTTTCAATTTCATTGATTTCCGCTCTGATTTTAATTATTTCTTGCCTTCTGCTACATTTGCTGTTGTTTTGCTCTTCCTTTTCTAGGGCTTTGAGATGAAGTGTGAGCTCATTTATTTGTTGTTTTTTTCTTTTTTTGAGGAATGACCACCAGGCGATGAATTTTCCTCTTAAAACTGCTTTCATTGTGTCCCATAGATTCCGATATGTTGTGTCTGTATTTTCAATTATCTCTAAGAATTTTTTGATTTCCTCCTTTATGTCTTCTGTAACCCATTGATCATTCAGTAACATATTGTTCATTTTCCATGTGATGTAGGATTTTTCCTTCCTTCTTTTATCATTGATTTCCAGTTTCATTCCATTATGATCAGATAAAATGCATGGTATTATCTCCACCCCTTTCTATTTACTGAGGGTTGCCCTATGGCATAATATATGGTCTATTTTTGAGAAGGATCCATGTGCTGCTGAGAAAAAAGTATATCCATTTGATGATGGTTGATATATTCTATATATGTCAGTTAAGTCTAGGTTATTGATTATGATATTGAGTTCTATAGTTTCTTTATTCAACTTTTGTTTGGAGGATCTGTCCAATGGTGAGAGAGGTGTGTTGAAGTCACCCATTATTATTGTGTTGTGGTCTATTTGATTCTTGAACTTGAGGAGAAGTTGTTTTATGAATGTCGCAGCACCATTATTTGGTGCATAAATATTGATAATTGTTATGTCTTGTTGGTGAATGGCTCCTTTTAACAGTATATAATGTCCTTCTTTATCCCTTTTGATTAACTTAGTCTTGAAGTCGATTTTATTCGATATGAGCATGGCCATCCCTGCTTGCTTACGAGGACCGTGTGCGTGGTATATTTTTTCCCATCCTTTCACCTTCAGCCTGTGTATTTCTTTTCCAATCAGATGTGTCTCCTGGAGGCAGCATATTGTTGGATTTGTTTTTTTAATCCATGATACCAGCCTATGTCACTTTATTGGAGAGTTTAAGCCATTAACATTCAGAGTTACTATTGATATATGGTTTGTACTTCCATCCATGTTTGATTATTTATCCTTTTTTTAAAAAATTTAGTTTGTTTCTCCATGATTATCTTTCCCCTCACCCTCTGTCTTTACTGAGGCACTTCCCATTGATGGTTTTGGTTATTGTTTTTCATTTCTTCCTCGTGTAGTGTTTTGCTCAAAATGCTTTGCAATGCTGGTTTTCTGGCTGCAAATTCTTTTAACTTCTGTTTATCATGAAAGATTTTTATTTTGTTGTCATACCTGAAGCTTAATTTTGCTGGATACAGAATTCTTGGTTGGCATCCATTGTCTTTCAGTGTTTGAAATACATTGTTCTATGACCTTCTTGCTTTCAGTGTCTGTGATGAAAAATCCGTTGTTATCCTTATTGGTTTACCCCTGAATGTAATCTGTCTCCTTTCTCTTGTAGCTTTTAGTATTTTCTCTTTGTTCTGTATATTGGATATCTTCATAACAATGTGTCTTGGCGTTGGTCTACTGTGATTTTGTGTGCTTGGTGTCCTGTATGCATCTTCAATTTGTATATCTGTTTCCTTTTTTATTTCTGGAAAGTTTTCTGTAATTATTTCATTCAGCAGGTTACTCATTCCCTTGGTTTGAATCTCTGTACCTTCTTCTGTCCCGATGACTCGTAAGTTTGGTTTTTTTATGTTATCCCATGACTCTTGGATGTTTTTCTCGTGATTTTTTACCAGCCTTTCTGAGTTGGCTAGACTCTTTTCAAGATGATATATTTTGTCTTCATTATCTGACGTTCTGGCTTCTACTTGCTCCACTCTGTTAGTGATACTCTCAATTGAGTTTTTAATTTGGTTTATCGTTTCCTTCATTTCTAGAATTATTGTTTGATTATTTTTTATAATCTCTATCTCCTGATAAAGATGCTTAACTTCTTCTTTTATCTGTTTATGTAATTCATTCTCAATGTGTTCTTTCTCTGCTTGAATTTGCTGTCTTGTATCCTCTTTAACGTTCCATTCCATCTGTCTAAGGTGTTCCTTGATTTCTTTATATGACCATTTTTCTGATGACTCTAGGTCCTCCTGAATATTTAGGCTGTCCTGCATTGTTTGTACTCCTTTTCTTCCTTGCTTTTTGAAGCTGCTCATGTTACTTCTTGTTCTGTTTGACTGCTGAGTTACTGTTTACTCCTATAAATTTATTTGATGCTTGGGAGGAAAAGTATTAGAAGGGAAGGGAAGAAGTCACTAAAGAGAATAAGTGTAAGCAGGTAGAATTCAAGGAAGGGGGGATAAGATAAATGAAAAGAAATGAAAAGGCAAAAGAAGAAAAAAAATAGGAAATAAAAAAAAATTTTTAAAAAAATAATAAAAAAAATTAAAATTAAAATTAGAAGAAAAAAAATTAAAAAAATTGTAAAAAAATTTAAAAAAACAACAAGAAAGAAAAATGAAAATGAAAGAAAAACCCAAATCAAAAAAAAAAGAGAAAAGAAAAAAAAAAAAAAAACAACTAATTAATGCAGTCTTAGAGTTTGATTAACTTCTCTTCCAGTAGGTGGTGCTGTGCCCACCAGGCCAAGTTTCTCCTGTCAATACGGGGGAACCAATCACTGTGCAGCAGCTCCTCCCAGACTGGTCGAGCCTCCAATCCTGAGTGCCTAGGGCCTCCTCTTGTGTCTAGTCACTTCCCACTTTTCCTCTAGCCAGGCCCCTCTCACGGGTGCCCCTCACCACAATACTGGCTACACGCCAGGTCTGCTGCTCCTGGGAGCCCTGTTTTCATGAACGACTGGGCACACTCTTCCAGTTTGCCATTCCCTTAGACCCTAAGTTTGTAGAGCTTGGGGCTGAGAATCCTCAGCGAATTTTACTTGCTCTCCAGTAGCCACGCCTCCGGTAGCTGGTGCAAGAGACCTCTGCTGTCAGCACTGGTGGGAGGGGTAGTTCCGCGCTGTGGGTCCTGCGCCACCTCTGATTCCCTCGGGCTGGCTATCGCGCTCACGGGAAAGCTGGGAGGGGTCTTTACGGGAGAGCTGGGAGGGGCCCTTAAGGTTTCCCCGATGTGTGGAGAGGGAAGGCTAGGGAATTACACACCTGTAGCCGCAGGTTTCAATGAAGTTATCTCCTCCGCCGCAGTCTGATGACGTCAGTTCTCTGGCATGGTGGTATCTCTTGCAAATGGCGACAGTTCGTTTCCCTTTGCCGGGCGACCAATGCAACGGGTGGGTCCTTACTGTCTCTCCCAAGCCCCGTTTCAAACCTGTGGCCACTACCTATGAAGGCTTGGTAGGAATTTACCTCCGTAGGATGAGAAGGGCTGACCAGTTGTTTCAGCCGGATGGATTAGTGCTGAGTTACAGCTGTTTGTCTGCGGGAAGCAGGTGAACGGGAGCTTGAATTCATCCGATCCGGGCTCAGTGTGTGTTCTGAGAGGCCCAGACTGTTCACCCCAGATCCACATCAGCTCAGCATTGCCTAGTGATCCTGAGCAAACAGATTTAGGTTGTTTACAACTCCCTATGCCTGCACAGCTGAAGAGGTCAGGGACTTGATCTCTCTGCGCCCGCCACCATGTTGGAATCATCTGATAATTTCTTGATTGTGTTTTCATTCTTCAGTGATAGAGTATCTCAGAATAAACTTCTAAATTGAATAATTTATTTTAAAATTTTGAATTAGTAATCCATAGTTTTCTGGTATCCATTTTTTCCAATGAAAGGTCTCCTTCCTAAACAGTATTATTTTGCATGAAGTATTTTTTTTTTCTGATTATATTTTAAGAATCTATCCTTACCTTTAATTTCTTTGAGATCACCTCAGTGAATCTAAAAATAAATCAGTTACATTTTATTTTTACTTTTGGAACTTGTGCATTAATCTGAGGACTATTGTCTCTCTGTAGTTTTGGAAAGTTATCTAAAAATCATCTTTTCAAATATTGCTTTCCTGCTATTCATATCCATCGAACATGTTACCATGAATTCTTAAATTTTAATGAAAGATAATAGTTTTAATAGAACAAGAACTCTGGAAAAAGTACTAAAACTAGGGGGAATGAGTGAAACAACAAAAAATAATGCAGATGTGTAGGCATAGCTCAGGAAAGAAGTTCAAGTGACATCAATAGAGGCCATGTTGACTCAGGACAAAGTAAATTAACACAGTAGGGCATATGGAAGCTGGAATAAAGGAAAAATTAAATTGCTATGAACAAAGAATTCATATAACTGGTCACTAACTGAGGGCCCCATTAACATGTCCCCCAGATATATGGGTCACTTCTGTTTTTTCTAGCTATGGAGATACAAGTTCAGAATTTTGCTGCACCACTTCTTGTTAGCCAGAGGAGTAGAGAGAGATTGATTAGGATGGAATACACACCTATGTATGCTGTGCTGTAGTGTCATCATATAATCATCAGACTTCTGAAGTATGCTCATCTTAGATGGGATGGTCTCTAGTATATAGCCAGATTAGTTCTTTATACGTATCATTGAATATTTAAGGCTAGATTTGAAGGAGCCAAATAAACTAATTTAAAGTTTAATATTATCTTCACTAATTCAAAATTAGCTAGATATTCCATGAATGCAAGTGATAAAATTTTATTTTTAGGTAAATAAAGGAGAACCATGTAAACATGTCTCTGCCTATTTACATTTTGCTAAGTAATTAACATTTTGTTAATCACTTCATTTCTCTAGGGTCATTTAAAAAATTAAAACTTGCTTGATTTATCCAAAATGCTTGCACGTGGTCTACACATCTAGGATCAACCTTTAAAGCATTCTTGTATGAAGGATCCATAGTGAGAATGAGACCTGTGAAAAACAGACAAATGATATTCTCTATATGTTTAATGGATATACCCAGGGAAGGGCATCAAAGTTACTTGGTATAAAACATAAAATTAAATTAAGAAATCTTTCAAAAGAAAAAAAATATTTTGCAGATTGAATTCATTCACCATTATTTCAGGACAAATGGGAAAGGGAGTCAATACCAAGGGATGTCTTGTTAAAGTTATTGGATATTGACAATTAAAAAAGAGAATCTCCAGGAAACCAAAAGGGAGAGAGAGAGAGAGAGAGAGAGAGAGAGAGAGAGAGAGAGAGAGAGATTAGATGAAAAAGCAAGATGGCCACAGACTTTTCCAAAGAAAAATTCAGTGCTGTAAACCAGTAAACATCTACAGAAGTATCAAGAATGTGGAAGAAAATAATATATCGTTGATTCCCTGGATGGAAAAGGAATATTTTTATGGGAGCAGAAAGTGAAAGAAAAGTGATACATTGCTTTTAAGTTGAATTTATGACTTAAGCTTCTTGTTGATCAGGAACATGAGGACAGGGAGGGTACCATTTTAGGATATGTGGGCCACAGAGATTTATTTTTTTATGAGAGCAAAATTTTTGGAAATGTACCATGTATATTTCCAAAAGGAATATTTAAGCTGTAGACAGAATGAAATGGATTAAAAAATAGGCACATCGTCAAAGATATGTTTGGGTGGGCCTAAGTTATCACAATAAGCAAAAAATAAAAAAATCCTTTGACAAGCAGAAGAGTCACATGTCCTTTTCATTGATTTTTTGTCACTTCATCATGCAACAACAAATCTATTGTCAACACAAGTGGCAAATCTCAGAGGGAAAAAACCCTACAAGTCAAGGCCATGAAAGCAGAAGGATATACTTTGGTGGCAATTGTCTATTGTAGCTATGAGAGGGCTTGTTGTTTTCAGGGTAGCGTTTGCAATACACTGTATCCAGAGACATTAAAGGCCATTATTGTTAATTTAAAATTGTTGTATCTCAGTCAATATGAATAGTTTTCTTAACAAGAAAAAAATAAGACTATGTATCATATCATATTAATGGAGTATTTTGTCCATAAAGTATTACTAGTTTATTATCATGTTAGTTTGCTAGAGTTGTAGTAACAAGTCACCAAATACTGAGTGGCTTGAACAATAGAAATTTGTCATCTCAAATTTTGGGGGACTAGAATTCCCAAATCTACCCATAGTTCGACTTTGTGTTCCCTGTGCAGGACCTAGGGAAACCTCTCTGTTCCAGGCCTCTGTTCTAGCATCTATGTGTGTTTCTTTGTCCATATTCCCTTACTTTTTATAAGAACACCTGTCACATTGGATTAGGGGCCCACCCTACAGTATCATGACCACATCTTAACTAACTATGTCTACAATAACACTGTTTTCAAATAAAGTCACATTGTGAGGTACTGGGAACTAGGACTTCATCTGAATTTGGGAAAACAATTGAATTCATAACACTTACTAAATTAGCATTTTCATCACTCCAAAACATTAGGAATATTGTAGAAATCATCATTTTGTGCAAAAAATATATTTAAAAAATGAAAACCTTAAGAGGGTGCAATTTTGAAAGAAAGGTACACAGTAGATGTACAAAGACATACAAAGTAGTGTGTAATATGGCCAAATAAATGCTACTAAGAAGAAGGAATGAGAGAATTACAGAAGCCTTTTACAGGAATGATCAAGTTGTACAGAGAAGAAAGTTGTACAGTGAGAGGAACTTGATGAGCAAAGCAAGGGAAAGGGTGAAATACACACCCATTCACACCTCATCAGGATTGTTAAATGGGGAAAAGTGGGCACAAAGGTGAACTCATTTGGCAATATCCTGAAATGCCAGGGTAACGAGATTGGATTGTGTCATATAAGCAGTGGGAAGACATAAAAGCTTTTATTTGGAAGAGTAACATTCTAAAATAGCGTTTTGGGGAAATTAATTATAGCAGCGTTGTAAATGACTGAAGGAAGGAGATCATGGAAATAGTGCACATTAAAACCTCTTCAGAGGATAAACCAATGGATGGACACTTTCCTTTCACATGGGTGAAATCCCCATCCCTCTTCTGAAAGAATTCATTTTGCCAGTTCTCTTCTTTTCCTGACACTTCATCAATTATGAAGCAATTGAAAACTGGGAAAGCTGCAGAAGTGGACTTACTGCTGCACCTGATTATAGTGTGTTGGATCATCATGAAACAGAATGACACTAATTTGAAAGCCCTGGCCTCAAAGAACCAGAGATCATTTCCCACATCTACCAAACACCTGCAGTCACAAGATGAGGAACAAGTTCGTGTCTCTGGAATATTTTAAATATTTTCTGAAGGTAATTATGAACAGGTTCATACTGAAACTTGTTAAGTGAAGAAGGTCATTTTTATTCCTGGACTGCATGTGCAAAAACATAAAAATGTTATGGAACAAAGGAAAAGAGTCCCCTCTTTGAGATTCAGGAGAGACTGAAGCAAGAATATGCATTCAGTTTGGGGATCTCATTATGAGAAAAAGAGAGACATACTGCAGGAAGTTCAGAAGAAATCAACAGGAATAATTAAGGAACCAGAGTATTTACTCTAGAGGAAATATTAAAAGAATAAATAATGTACATGCAGTTGGCTAACTAAGGGAACATGAGAATTGTCTACAAATACCTAATGTGTGTAAACATTGAAAGCTGAAAGTCAATATAAAGACTACAGGAAGAAGGTAAAATTAAAAATTAGGCAATTAAATAAAAAAGAAAATTCTAGCAGAATGCAAAACAAAGCAAAGCAAATTCTGCACAAATGGTTGGTCTAACTTCATCCAGAATACTTAAAAACAAACTAGTCAAATATGTGCGTCTTCTGCAAGTTACAAGTACCCACGAGTAAATGAGTTTTAACCCATAATATGTTATCTTTTTTCCCCTTTTCTAAAAAACACAGTTTTGATATGTGGTCACTAAAAGAGAAATGATATGGGAAAATTATTTGTGGCTTAGCTAGAATAGAAAAGTAAAATTTAGCCATCGGAAGTATTTTAGAGATAGACTGCTGTTTCAGGAAGTTGGGAGTTCCTAGTGATATCCTCCTCTATTTACAATAATTTCTACTTATCTGTAATTGATAGAAATGAGCTGAATATTTGTATTGTTTTTCTCTTTCTTTTAGATTCATGGAGATGTACTTGTTTGATTCTATACATCAGGGTGGGAGCTTTACCTGGAACTGGTCACCTAGTTCAATCGCCACAGAAATCATACATCTGTACCTCCTTTTTTTGTTTAATTAGCCCAAAGTTACATATTAGAACGCATTTGATAGTAGAGTTCCTGCTAGTTACTCTCAAACATAAAGGGAGTGCTACCCAGGTAAAGTTATCATCAACAGAAGCATCCCAAACACCCTAGGATGGAGCTGGTGCAGGGCTCAGAAAACATTTGCAAATTAAATGAAAATGTTGTGATCCCCACCCTTTCATCATGATGAGAAGGAAGAAATCTCTCTTACCCTCTTTAAAACACTGTAAATGACAAAGGAGTTTCTGATATTTCATTTTTGTTATGATTCATTCTTTTTTTTTTCCCTCTCTATATCATGATTCCTATTTTCTCACTGGTAAAGGTATAATATTTCAAAATAGTTTCATAGAAAGCACCATTTCTGGCACAGTTCTAATTTTATGCAAAAGTACAGATCAAACATCTAACTTTGAATCAGACTTACTACGCAGAACGTGAGTTAAATGGAGTGTCTTGGAACTGGAGATACATCCCAAACCCTAATGTCCTGCTTTTTTTTTTTTTTTTTTTCAGTCTAAATCTCAGTTTATATAGATGGGAGCCACTCTTGCTCTTCCCTTGTGCCATCTTACACGCTTCATAGCAAGTAAACGATAAGTTTATTGTTTACTTGCCATCCTACCGTTTAAGAAGGTAAACAGAAATACCTTCATAAGACCAATGAGAACTGAAGTTATTAAAGATTTTTTGACCACTACTGGATCAAAGGATACAGCCTGGAGAAGACTGCTTTCCAACCCATCAACAATCAAAGAGCAGCTTTGCTTTCTTTTCTTTCATGGTCTAGTCTTACTTTTAATATAGTTTTTCCTATTGTCCCAGTAGTCTGGCATGTTATAATTTCAAAATAACATCCTAATCTCTGATTTTTCAAAAACATGGCTTTAATTCTGTCTGAATCTTACAAACTTTCTGCATAAAGACACCTTCCATTTAATTTCATTGCACAAAACCAGTGGATAAACTTTCTACAGTTTTAAACTTTAGCCAATAAAAATTACTGCTTATTCCCTGACTGACACTAATAAAAAATTAATTCTATTAAAAACTTAAATATAAAAACACATATTCTTATAATTCAAACTTTTATTGCCATGTATGTTCCCTTCCATTTAAATTTTAAGAAAGCGTTGGTGAAATCAGGTGGGTAGTAAATTGATCACGAGTCTATACCCAATGCATGTGAAGACATATGGTGCCACTTGGAGCTGGAGAGCGAATGTTCTCTTGGTCTAGCACAGTTCATGAAGTGAAGTGTAAAATAGGACACAAGTGACTTGGGTACAGTCATTTAGCATCTGTTCCAGTCATGTAAATTCAGGTTGGACATCATATGAAGGCAGGAACATAACATGATGCAGAAACACTTAAAAAAACATAATTGCCAGTTTAATAGCTTGGCAAGAAATGAATGTTTAACCTCTGAGGCAAGAAACTAGGTTTGTTTTAACAGTAAGATTCTCCACTACCCTGAAACCATGGCAACAGCCCATGAAATAAAGATGCCCTTCACTCTGAGAGGCAATGATTATCATTATCCAATCATTTATTCATTCACTCATTCTTCAAATCTTAACTCAAGTAAAAACCATGAAGAATGATTTTTAAAGGAATATATATTAGTGATAGAGATCATAGTGAATGTGAATGAGTACCAGAATAAAGCATAAGGGAATTTAACAAATATGTTTCCAGTTTCACCTGGAAAAACACATTAAAAAGAAGGTAAAACATTTTAAAAATATATGTGATATAAAGCATTTTGGTTAAGGTCTTAAAAGAGATCATATATCTTAGCCAACTTCTTGCTTTGTGAAGTAAAGGGAAGATAATTTTCTTATGCATGCTTTGGCCTGTAAAGGAGAAATAGAGCATACTTCTCAAATTTATGTTGTTTCTGAGGTTACAATCAAGTTTTTAGTTGATTTATTCTGCAAGCCAAAAATATCTGAGTAAATATGTTGTATTCATTATCATCACCATCCAGTGAAAATTTAGTAGTTCGTAATGTATGTTTGAAGAATAGTTGCTAAATCTGTGAAATTAAAAGGTTATGCTATTCCTACACAGAATGTGGCAAGAGGAAAGCAGCATGATACAAAACGAAAGAACACTAAACTGTGAGTCAGGAATAAAAGTTTCTACTAATAGACATGAGTTGATTGCAGAGTCAATTACTGTGTTTTTCTGAGTCTTTATCTGTAAAATTAGTGAATGTGACCACAAGGTCTCTAAGTTTCCTTTCATCTCTGAGGTGTATTTTAAATTTTCAATCTTTGATCATTAGCAAGAAATTATAAAGATGGATCTTCATTTCTAAATAAAGTTTGTATTGTTTAATAAACTTCTGTTTGCCCTGAGATATACATAGTGTTAATGAATCTCCATTAACATTAATATCTATTTCTAAGAGAGTTTATTGAGAAACAGCCTGAGGATGGAAAATAGAATGTTTCTCTGAACCATGCCTCTAAGTATTTTTGAAAATTGAACTCACAATTTTATTCCCATTTATTTCTTCAAAAAAAGTTTATTTCTTACTTGCTATGAAATAAATACTTGCTACAAATATACCAATTATTAGAAAATGAGATAGTTACAAAACCGTTTTGCAGTCCTGTTTACTATTTTTAATATGTGCATGCCTTACATAATTCTTATGGATTCTTATTCTGATAATAATAGTTCAAAAACCCATTTTTAATTCAAAAATGTAAAAATTAGTAAAAGTTTTAATTTTTAATAAGTAAAGTTTTATAAAAATTGGCCTGGGTGACAGAACTAACCTCTATAATATTTGTCTTTTAATAATATTTTAAAACGATGTTGTCTGTGGATTTTGTTGGTTTGGATTTGCTATACTTATCAACTAAAAGACTTCAACAAAGGAAAAATAAGGAATATAGAACAATACATACTCATACCTCTGGAATTCATTACTCTGAATGTATTTCTATACAATGATTTTTTTATCTCAAAGGAAAACTAAAATTTAATGGAGCATTCTAATGTAAGGAAACAAGCAATATATCAAGTTTTATCAGCTAATATTTTCAGTGTGTTCTAATAGGTAAGATTTAAGTATAATCAAAATTAATATAGTGAATTTAAGTGATTTTCTAGTTATGAATTTTTAACTATAAAAAGGAAATATAGCAAAATAAGGCAATTTTATATATAGTGATGTGCATGGTATGTTTGTACAAATTCTGTATGCTTGTAACACTTCAGGAAATCATCTAAACACATTTCTAGTCTCATTATTTATTCTTGACGTACCCATGGCCCTGATCCCTGCTCCAACCAAACTTACTCAACCCAGTTTTCCCATTCATATTTGGTTTAATAGCTTCCTTTAACTCCACTTTTTTCTCAAGCCATCCCTACCTACAAAAAATGCAACATTTTTGTGAAACATATTTCACTTGAAAGGCACATAAAATCCACACTGATAGGATATATTATTTTCCCAAATTTTTCAGTACATCCTCTAGTCATTACATCACACACACCCCTACCCAGCCCTTGGAGGCCCCCCTGGGCGAGAAAATGTATTCCCAGATGTCCCAAGTATTGCTTCGCACATAGTAAGTTCTCGGTACATATAAGTCATTGGATAGAATGGAAGAGACTATCATTATATAAAGTATCTTTCATAAAAAGCAAATTTAGAGATAACTATTTAGAAGAATTTAATCTTTAAAAAAATCTATCATTTTCAGTTTCCTTGGAAATCAGTGAGACCTCTCAAAGTTAGCAACCAGATTGGACTATCCCTGAGAAGAAAAACCCTTTTTCATTTATCTTTATGCCCCCTACAATGCACACAAACAGCAGAATGAATAAATGTTTCCCTATTCTGATTTGTAACAATTAAGTACTATACAATCAAATACTGAGAATATGTTAGAAAGTCTGAAAGCAGTTCACAGGAATTTTAATCATGAATATGATAAAACAATGGGTGACTTACTTTGTAGCAAAAACAAGTACATAGCAATTCTTGAGAACCCGCCTATGAGGTCAATAATAGTAATACTAGTAACAATTAATAATGTTGAAGAGGATAATATCTAACCTGTGCTAAATTCTATATGCTATAAACTATTCTAAAGCCCATAATGTATTAACTCATTTTATTTTCTTGAATAACCCAGTGAGGGAAATATTATTATTATTTTCTCAATTTTACAAATCAGGAAACAGAATTAAGAGAAGCTAAGAAATTCACTGTTGCTAACTGTATGCTAGAAAAATGCTAAGCACCTTTACAAACATGATTATGTTCAATTCTCATAACTACCCATCCAGGTAGGAAACATTTTACTGAAGAGAAAACAGATTTAACAAGGTTAAATTATATCCGAAAGTGATAAGATAGTAAGTGCTAGGGTCAGAATTTGAATAAGGTTTGCTTCATTTCAGAGAATAAGCTCTTAACCGCTACCCTACTCAGAAAAGAGACACATGTACATTCAACAAACATATACAAATACCCATGTGTGTTCACATGTGAATGTGTATGGCACACTTACTAATTTGTGAGGTACATAAAGTTTATTTAGCATGATACAAAATATGTTGAATGATAGAATTTTGATTTAAAGGGTTCTCACCGATAAGAGACTCTTTTAGAAAGAGCCTGAATAAGAATAAATGTAACACCCTGCATTAGAATCCAGTGAACCATAAGCACAAATGAAGTATAGAAAAACGTAACTTCTTGAGTGTAACATATCTGATAATCAACAAGATTGAGGGGGTCGGGGGCTAATGCCTATTAATAAGTTCAAAATGAATCAACACTGTGGAGTTGCCACCAAATGTCAAATTATTCTGAAATTGTTTCAGTATCAGTGCATACCTCTCTAGTCTGTACTGGTCATATCACCTTAAGTACCATACAATGACAATTTTTAATCTGTAGAATTGAAGAAGATGTGATAGTTGCTATAAGTATTATTAGTAGGACTATATCCAGGAAGAAGCTTATTGGCTTAATATGGACCTAAATGGAAGACAAGTCTAAGTAAAAAAAAAAGTCAGATATTTGGTTCACACCAACAAAGATATTCACATACATGGAACTGGTTGCTTGATGAAGACCCTATCACTTAAGAAGTGGCTGCAGTATGTATGACATGTTGGGGATATTGTCCAATGGATAACAGCACCTGTTAATTGGTCATATTTAATGTCTCTTACAGACCTCACTTTGTCTTATTCTTTGGAGTCATATGTAAGTAGAAGAAAAGTAAAACCTAAAAATTTGAGCAAGATTCAGATTAACAAAACTAACAATTGAATAAGATGGAAAGTTATTTAAGATAGTAATTCAGCTTCTTCCGACAATTCTGAACTAGCTTTACTCATGTGTATCTTTCAAAAGTAAAAAAGCAAAGAACCCAGGTGATTTTTCCCCCAATAGTAACTTCTTATTGTCCCATAAAAACATATTGCAAACAAACATTTTTTAAATGAATTTCAAGGCACTTCAGCTGTGCCATTTTTCTCTTACATGTATAGATGTTTCCTGGCCCTAGATGTGAAATATGACATTATTTTATATGTAAAAGTTCCTATTTCTATTAAATCATATTTCAAAAGAACTTCAAGAATTCAGCTCTGGGAAAAACATATTCTTTTTCTTTCTTATAAGGAACATAGTGTGTGGAAAACACAAAGAAAATGTATATCGTTGCTTTAGTTACAGACATTCCCTGTCAAAAGGTCTCCCCAAACCCCATACTGTTGTTTCTAGCATTCTCTGTTTCTCCATTATCTTTGGCTTGCTAAAGTAGCTGAGACGATAATAAAGGCAACTGAGTGTCGGCTTGAGACTGCCATGAAAACTCACATCCATATAAAGCATTTTTCCACTTTTGTTAAGCTTCTTATCACACACACACAAAAGAAAGAACTCTCTCTCCTTCTCTCTCTATGCCTCTCTCTCCCTCTGCCCTTTAAAAATGATCGTTCTAATTTTATTGAGACTCTTGCTAGGGTACCACACTACAGTTCACTCACTATAGGAAAGTGAACCCCAAAGAGCTAGCTTGCAACTATGACAAACCATTTCCACTTCTTATGTTAACATTTCATCTCAGAGGACTCTTTTCTCTCTCTGGCAGTTGCAAGGCACCTCTTTGTCTCTATTGCACTTACTGTGTGAAGGTGCGTCATTGACTACAGTGAAGTGAACTTGAAATTGCCAACCTGAAGCTGGCACACGGTTTTCAAAATTTTGTTGAAGTTGATGCCCCCATGGGACTTGGACTGTCCTAAGCAGTAGTTTATTCTTTTATGATGCTTCCCTTCTGAGACAGCCTCAGGGATAGCCAATAACGCCAACTCCTACCTTCGGGGAGTAGGGAGAGTAGGTGATTTTGTGGTAGTCATTTGATCACACCCACGCCCCTCTCTCTAGTCCATCACAGGTGTCCTTTCTCATTGTTCTCTCTTCTCTCTTCTGAACACACTTGGTTCTTTAAAGCAGAGCAAGTTCTAAAATGCTAACTGAGGCAGCCCTCTCAACAGGAGGGTTTCTCAGCAAGTGAAACTAGAAGGCATCAAGGCTGTCCCTACTAAAGCCATAGGCAAAAACTTCTTCTCAAAGTCCATTGCTATGTCCTCTGCTAAGATAAAATGTCACTAGCAAAATTATGCAAAGGTGCAGCTGCTGTTTCTTTTTAAGGAGATATTAAGTATGCCAAATCTCGTACAAATTAGTAGTTCTTAAAATGTGTCTAAAGTCGAACTGCATCAGCATCATCTGGGAATGTTAGAAATACAAATTCTTGGACCCACTCTGGACCTACAGAATCAAAACCTAATCTGTTTAATCAAGCACTCCTGGTAATTCTGATGCAGAGTGGAGTTTAACCACATAAGAAAACTAAACTAGCATCCAGTACTACTGTTAATGATAGAAGTCTGCTTTGGGAATAGAAGCAAATGAGTATATAATGATAAGAAGGGATATAAATGCAATTATGGAGTAATAATTTGTGATACAGTAAAACTGGATTTTAGGTAACTGAACTAATCAAAAGAGGCCACCTCAAATACCCAGGCTTTACTTGAAAAAGATCCTGAAGAAGTTTTTGGAAAATATTTTAATGCAATTTGCAAAAATAAATATGAAGGCCAGTAAGTAAGGAAAAAGTATACTAACTTCATTACACAGTAAACGACTGTAAATTATAGTTTTTATTTATTAAGTTGGCAGCACTTTAAAAAAATTAGTGAGAGTGCAATGAATGAGAAACTGTCACCACTAACAGGGAAGGCAGAGTGGCCTATTTCTGGGAGGAAATTTACACATGGAAAGTCCTCAAAGTGCTTATGCTATTTTAACCTACTAATTCCCTTTTAAGAGTTTTAACAGAGGGAATAATCAGAATTAACTACAATGTTTTATATTCAAGAATAATCACTGAAGAGATAAAGATTTTTAAACATGAATGTTCAAAAATAGTGACTTAAATAAATATAGCACATCTGTCTGAAGGAATAGTGTATTACCATTAACTTCACTTTACAGAACAATGCATATTGACATTAAAAATGCTCATGGCAGATTTTTGGGTGAAAAAGGCAAGCCACAAAAGTTTATCTGTACTCCTGATCTTAATTTTTATTTGTATTTCTACATATACAATATAAAGATTTAAGGAGAAATAAGTCAACATTTTATCCTTGGTTCGAGTTCACAATTGGGCTATTTTTTCCCTTTATATTTCTGTACTTTTGATATTTTCTAATAAACTCAGAATCAAATCTATCCCTTACCAAGGCTCTGGTTTCTGCCTTCTTCTCTGACCTCCTTTCATATTTCTTCCCCCCTCACTCTCTGATCTCCAGCTACTCTGGCCTTCTTTTTTTGCTCCTCAAATATACCAAATGCAGTTTGGTCTTGGAGACTTTGCACCTGCTGTTCCCTCTGCCTGGAGTGCTCGGCCCCAGGTCATTGCACGACAGGTCCCAATCTATCACATCCACAGAGAAGCTTTTTTGACCACCCAGACGGAAATCACCTCCCTGCCCCACACATTCTTCCTCTCTTTGTCTTTACATCACTTATTATCCAAATTTATCTGTACATGGATTTCTTTACTTGTCCTCTCCTCTCTTCTCCCTCTAAAATCATGGTCCTTGGGAACTGTATTTATGAACCATGAACAGTGCCAGACAGAAAAGAACCTCAGTCTACTATTATTTGTATAAAAACTGAAAATATAAGATATTGGATATTTCCTGGGAATCAAAATTCTCCTATATCTAGAATCTTCCTTTATTTTAATTCTGCTTTACATCCAAATTTCTTGCCCAGTCTTTTCTGACTTTTCAGTATCTATATATCCACAGGGGAAAAAATAAGCTCCTGAATTGATATATACTATTGCACAGCTGGGATTATAAAAAGGAAAACCAGCACAAGGTGCAATAAACGAGAAAGCTTTCTTGAAGGAAATGCACTTTGAGTCTGTTAAGAAAGTGATGAAATACAGCTTTATGGAGGTGGAAAAGGATATTCTACTTTAGGGATAGCATTAGCTGGAATTAAGCAAGCCTCATTTGATTCATTTCAGTAAGATTATTCTTAGTGTTCATATGAGAAAAAAAGTTATACGTCTGTATTTTTGTTTAATTGTGTAGCATGTATACAACAAAAATCACAATCTCTGTAATTCCAATGTTGTATAATAATAATAAAAACTTTTATATAATAAAGAAATTGTTCAGTCTTTTTTCCCCTGATCCTAAGATAGAATCTTAAATCTGAAGAATTTCCCAAGTGATGAGTGTCTTTGTTATTCATAGTAGTTCTGGGAGATCACACATAAATTTATCCAGGAAGGTGGATCACAGTGGTGAACTAGAGAGTCAAGAAGAGGACTGATCCTCCTATAATGAGCAGCCATTGCCATTAGTACATTAAGACTTTGAGCTATAAGATGTCAGCCCATCCCGGATGGAGGTAAGGAGAGGGTTGGAGATTAAGTTCATCCACATGGCCAAAGACTCAGTCAATGTTACTTACATAATAAAATTCCAACAAAAACACCAGGTACAGAGCTGGAGGTGTAGTTCAGTGACAGAGTGCTCACCTAGCATGCACAAGGTCCTTGGTTTGATCCCCAGACCTGCAAAATCAAAAAGACACTCATGTAAGCTTCCAGATTGGTGATACATATTGATTAATCAGGACAGTAACACATTCTTAGGATCCAGAAGCTTCATGTTTAAGAACCTCCTAGGCACTGCTCTATACATCTTCATGGACATAGTCCTGATATTTATCCTTTATAATAAAAGTATAACATAATTTTAACACTTTCTAAATTCTGTGAATCATCTTACTGACTCATCTTAATGATTATTGAACCTGAGGGAGTAGAAGGAACACCTGGATACGTAGCAAGTTGAGGAAACTCCAGGGCTATGGCTGGTATTTGAAGAGAATTTTATGACAGATTGTGCCCTTTGTCTGCAAGGTCCATGCTAACTCCCAAGTATTTATTGCAAAAAAAAAAAATGCATTGCATTCAGTATAGAGATTCTTGGTTCCTTATGAGCTTACAACAATGTTTCTTAGCACATATGCTTATCAGAATTTCTGAAATTATACCCCCATTTCCCAGATATGAATCAGTCTAAATTGATATCATATGAAGTTCCATCACTAATAATATTATGTTCATATACAGGTTTAACCACAAGCAAATTTAACTTAAGTCTTTCATCATTTAGAACCAGATTAAAAAAATAAATCATTTTTAGATCTTCCAAATGAAAATCAACAATAGACTTTCTAATATAGAGCCTTTCATATCCTGAAGTCTGATTTTTATAACATCTGAAATTATCCCTGAAATGTCATATCTTCTCAATACTTCTAGAAGTTAGAAAATAATATTACCTATGTGATTACTATTTAAACTGAACTATAAACAAAATTAGAGATAATCTGGAGTTACATGCATTATACTTTTGTTACTTTTTAAATTTTTACTGCAAAAATGTAAGATTTATCTATGCATCATCGTTCTCAAACAATAATTATAAGATCAGGGTTAGAGGAGAAAAAGAAAAAAAAGTTTTTTAAAGGCATCAATTGACTGTGTGGAACTTTTTAATTCTTGGTGTTGCTTATTTCAGTGAAGTCACTACAAATATTTCCTTAATATGGCAAAACTCAGGAATTGGTCTGAATCTTCTGAAGAAGGAAAGTTTTCATGTTCATATCAAAGAGTTTCTTCTTTTCTTGAAAATGCCACAATTGCACCTTTAAAAAATTCAATTTATTTTTACTTTTGCTTTCTAAAATACCAAAGTTGAAAAATAACCAGCTCAAAACATAATTATGGATTTAAAATATACAGAGAGAATAGACACATATTCTAAGATCAAGGCTGAAGTTTTTGATCCTCAGAAGAACCCCTCGGGGAAGTGGATCAAGTAATATAATCGCCATTTTTTTTCTAACTTAATGATGTGGAGTGTTTATTTTGAAAAGAGTAAAAATAGGCAGGGAATAAGCAAATCTTCAAAACACCCTAAATCCTCTGTAAAGCACCACAGCCTTTAACTATGGGGCTGCAAAAGAAACCAAACAATTGCAATTGAGCTGAGGTTCTCTGAGATAGATAACAACATTCTTATTAAACAGGCAAGGGACAAGGTTGGCTCTATACTGCAAAAAAGGTGTACAGCCAAGAATTTTCTCCTGGCAATCTGATTGGTCAAGAAAGAATTATTGCTTTTTTTCACTTAAGGACTCTAAGTCTTCACAAGTGCACATCACGCCCACTGGCCTCATGATCCCAACTGTTAGACAAAGACCTTGCCCTATTTCTAGTGCACAACAATACTAATTATAACAATTGACATTTCTGAAGTGCCAATAACTGTATAGTCAGTATATTTACTCTTTATTTCATTTAATCTTAGTGATAGCTCCATTAGGCAAGTAGCATTAGTCCTAGTTTAAACCAAGATAGCTGAAGAAAAATCTTAAGTGACTTGCTCAAGATTCCATAGTATTGGGCTCGGGATGTGGCTCAAGTGGTAGCGCGCTCACCTGGCATGCGTGCGGCCCGGGTTCGATCCTCAGCACCACATACAAACAAAGATGTTGTGTCCACCGAGAATTAAAATAAATATTAAAAATTATCTCTCTCTCTCTCTCTCTCTCCTCTCTCACTCTCTCTTTAAAAAAAAAAAAAAAGATTCCATAGTATTAACTGCCTAGCAGCTAGTACATAGCAAAGCAAAGATTTCAACGTAAGTTGTCTCTCTAAAGCCCAACATCTTATCCACTACAATGCAGAGAAAACAATGACGCTCTCAGGGGAAAATAATGAAAAATAAATGTGCAGCATTTGATCTCTAGAAAATGTTCTCTGAAGCTTTTAGATCCTCAGCTGAGTCTGATTAAATAATCAGAAGTTGAATTGGAATCTCAATACAGGATGAACAAATCTTGAAAATCAGTTCATTTGTTGTTTGGAATATAAGATACTCTTTTATAAGGATAATTTTAGCTACACCCAGTCCCCTACTTTTTTACATAGACTATGAAAATCAAATGAATATACAATATAAAATAAACTATATATGTAATATAGATTTTATGTACCATAAAAACATTTTAGAAGCAGTCCCTGATGCTATGTTTCCAACATTTCATACATGTTCTATAATTATATAGGTTTTCTGAACTTAGTTCATGGTTAGCTAGCTTAAGTCCAATGAGCTTCCAGATTAAGCTTAAAATTCATTGTTTGCATCAATTAACTATTTCCATATTTCTCATAGTATTTTTAAACTTAATAGATCTACAGTTTATATATCTAGTATAAACATGTTCATTCTCTATCATCTACACATTTTTGTCATCAGGTGACCAGACGTTTTATTTTAAAGATCAAATGACATGGTGCATATTAAGCACAATTTTGATACATTGTAAACACTCAAGAAATATTAGATATTCTCATCTCATCATTTGTATTTTAATTATTGTAAGCACTGCACTTCAGAATATAAAAAATTAAAAGGCTCTGCAGCATTAAGATTAATGCTGTGCCATCACTTGGCATTCTGATAAGCCTGTACCAACAATTAATTTGTACCTGGATTATATAGCTAGATAGATACTGGGTACTTTCTTGTTACAGTACCATTCTTTGACTGCACTGGGGCAGAGTAGTCAGAAGTTGCCCATGAGAGAATTTTCTGAAACTTTTAGGTCTCTCTTCAAAATAACAACAAGAAAGGCTCTTTCTGAGTAATATGTACCTGATACCAATTAATTTGTCTGCATTATGTCAAAAATAAATAAAAGTTTAGTTTAGAAAAGAATTTCAGTTCCCTGAATCATTTATTGTTTTATGTTCATTTTAATTCTGAAACATTCATTGGTCAAAAGTTAATACATTAAAAACATTTAATAAAGCACTTTCATGGAACAAATTCTGACTAATACCCCAAGTGAGTACTTTGAGAAGCAAGCACTTTGAGAAGTATATATATAATTTCAATGGGGTTGAATACTATTTGGTGTGTCCAAGAAACAATTTACTGAATGATATCAGGAGGATCTAAATAAATAATGTAAAATAGTACCTGCAGTAAAAAACAGGGAGATTATATTAAATTATGTAAACTCACAAGAGTATGTCCCTGCAAATATCCAAAGATATGATTTTCCCCAAGAAGAGAATTGTGTCAATTATCAGTCACAATATTAAATTGGAAGGGGATGACCTGATAAAGGGTAGATGTGCTGTGTAGAATCTACTCATATGCTCTTGCTAAGAAAAATAACCTGTGTGGTTTTTAAGAGATAAGAGGAAACAGTAATTTTAATGTAAACTTTTAAGTTTGTTAATTCAATCTGAATACTAAATTACCTTTAGAACTTAAGGGGGCAACAACCATCTAGTTCTAGTTGATAAGATACTGACATCATAGTGAGAGTCCTGTCATAATCAAAATTCCTTTTATAGAGAAAAGTAAGGATATTTTAAATTTACAAATAAAAATGTTGATAAACATAGTCTGTGTCAAAAGTTTAAAGCAATTTGCCTGAACCTTGCATATGTCCTTAGCAAACTCAAAGAGAGATAGAAGTGGCTATTTCAGTGAAATTTCTTTGGCAATCTTTCAAAGAAATGAAGAAGCATAACATGAACATTTTGTCAGGCCTCAGGAGTCTTGGTAAATATTCTATAAACAATGGCATTTCAGGATTATCCCCAGTCACAATCACACCAGATGTTACACTTCCAACCCTGAATCCCTGGCACAGAGTAAAAATAAAAGGACAAAATATCTTTCTACTTAGGAAAATAGGGGCAAAAAAATGCAACTCTTTTGACTATAGTTCAAAAATAGTAGACTAGAGAGTTTTCCACTGAATAGAAGTGTATTAAAATGGCAAATAATGGCAATGTGGTTTTATCACATCCTGTTTTTTTCAAAACTCAGCTAAACTTGAATTTTGCTTCTTTCACAGATTCAAAGAAAAAAACAAAAGAAATATAATCTTTACAATAGTTATTGGAAACTTTCTATGAGATTGGAAATGTATTCTCTGTGAAAAAAAAAAAAAAAATGAGTCACTAAGCCTTCAGACTGCATTCCAAAAGTCTACCAGAAGCACTTCAATCAAGGGTGTGAGAATGTGACAGCCAGGGCCATTTGGGCTAAAAAGCATGGTACAGAATTATGTTGGTGAATCTAGTGCCCTCCAAATGACCTCCATGTGGCCATGGTATTAAGTCATGGAGACATCTATTCACAAATTGAATATTTTTTTCCAAAAAAGGTAGAAAAAGAAAGAGTCCTGAGTTCCCAGTAAGAATGCTAAATGACCCTATCTCCCAATGGAATGCTTCACTTTCATTTCCAATAGCAGAGAAGCCTATTGACCTCCGTGGTGTTATCCTTCTCGCTACTCATGCAGTACTTTCTTTAATCTCTCGGATCAAAGATTGGTCAATAAAAATCATCTCTGCTTTTGTGGGGAGCAAACAAACTGCACTCCATCCTATGATAATTGTAAGTTTCACAAAATTCCGAGAAAGGAATCCCCATGTGTTGTTATTAAATTACCAAAGGGGGGAAAAACACCCTAAGATTTCTTTAGCAAGTCCATTTAAAATGCACTGTGTTTTCTAAGTAAGGTGCATATTACTTCTCCTTGGGATTTTTGTTCTGTGTTTTTTTTTCTTTTTCTCCTTCTTCCTAAAAATTTTAAATGAATTTAGAATCAGTGAAAGATCTCTTACCAATGACCCTGAACACTGAAGTCCAATTTTTCTACAGAAAAAAATTACATGGAGGTGTCATTTTGAAAAAAGAACATCAATATAAATGACAGCCTCAATATGAACTGCCCTTTGCAATAAAGGAAACATGCCTCGATCCCAAACGAAAAGGACAACTTCTTTGGCGAGAGAGTAGACCGGTTGTTCTCTCCTTTAAAGTTTGGTCCACTTTGCTAAGTAGTAACAAGTTTTAGTAGAAGCTGGGAATGATATCTATTTTTTGATAGAACTATGATTAGTCAATTGAAACTAAATGCAATTCAGTGACTTGTTTCATAATCTATTATCTAACAGGCCCTCCTGCAAGATTCATAGTTCTTCTAAACTATTGCAAAGTTGGCAAATGGCTAATTCATTGGGCATAGTATGCCACTGCCAACCCCATTAAGCATTTAAATTTTTATTTCAATTTCCTAATTGCCAATCATAAGACATACATACTGTCTTCTAAACCATGCTTCTTCCATCCCTGTTTAAATTTTAAGAGATGGGAAATGAACACAGTACAAGTGAACTCTGTGGGGGAGTATTGTGAAGGCATACCATCAGAGGGAAATAATGATCAACTTTAAAGATATAGTAGTAAATACCAATTATGGGCAATAGTTACTTTAAATACTACTAGATATTGTATCAGAAGAAAAATGTAGATGAAACTATAAAAACCTAGAAAGGCAGTTAAATACCAAGAAGGAGAATTGATTCCCACCGAGACAGAACACATTCTTCATCAAGTTCATGTTTTCACATATTTTGCTTTCCTTTAACAGGGACACTATTATTACCGATCTTTTCTGCTTAAACATGTTCTCAATAACTTTCTAGTGTAATAGCAAATCATTATCTTCCTCCTATCTTATAGAGCTTTATAAAAACAAATAAAAAGCATTCAGTTTAAAATGAACAGAGGAATAAAATTAAGTTAACCCAAGAATTCCAAGCATCTCTAATTTGAAAAAAAAAATGTTCATTAAAACTTTGGGGATAGGGAGAGGGAGCATGGGAGGAATAGATGAACTCTAGATAGGGCAGAGGGGTGGGAATGGAAGGGAGGGGGCATGGGGTTAGAAATGATGGTGGAATGTGATGGTCATTATTATCCAATGTACATGTATGAAGACTTGAAATGGTGTGAATATGCTTTGTATACAACCAGAGATATGAAAAATTGTGCTCTATATGTGTAATAAGAATTGTAGTGCATTCTGCTGTCATATATAAATTTATAGAATTAATAAAAAACGAAAATGAAAAAACTTTGAAATTCTAAAAAAGTTATTGTTATTTAAAAATTAAAAAAAAATATTTAACAGGATTGGCTTTGGAATTATACTTAAGCTACCATTCTGGATTCACAATTTATTTTATATAGTTCTTATACTAATTTGGTTTCTTCTGTAAAATTGGAATTTTTTAAAAAAAAATCATTCTTTGTGACAGACTAAATATAAATAATACATACAAAATGCTTAGAGCTATTCTAGGCTTAATCTTAAATTCTCTAAAGAATTAACATTTACTGAGCACTTACCACTGCCAAGCTTTGTTGTTACCACTTTTCATATAGCTGCTCATTTAAACTCCAAACTCATCTATAAGGTACACATGTGACAGCCACAGTACTTATCTGAAGTTACAAACAGAGTAAATAGTAGAGGCAGTATTTGAACCCAGCTGTCTTCCTCAAGAGCTTGAATCTTGATCACCACAGTATATTGCCTATCTAGGTAACAGTAACTTCCAACTTGTCAGCTATCATGTGTGTAGCACTGTCTTTCATTGGAAGTACCTGAGGTTTGAAATCTCTTAACTGGGAGTCCAAGGCTGCCTTTGGCCTTCACTGGTGATACATATGGGCAGTCCTTTCAATGCTTCTAACTTTATTATTTATTAAGTAATATGAGTGGCTACCTCTAAATTCTGGAAATGATCACTAAAAATGATGGATATGACTATGCTAACTAATCATGATATTATAAGGGGCACATTTTAGCCTAAAAAAAAAACTATTGCACTTTGACTTAGTGATCCAAATGTTTTATGATTACATGGTTTTCAGAATGTACTTCCAAATGCAGACCCCTAAAGTTCCTCACCCCTAAATATTTTGTTCTATCACTAAGAATGTACTTTCATAAAAATTCCCAACCTCAATACATTTAAAATCTCCAAATTCTGTGGTCTGAAACTTCTAGCCAAAATTCAACTAGTCGATGATTATAATTCATTCTACTCTATAATAAAGAGATTTTAAAATAGTTAACTAATTTCAGGGTAAACTGCTTTTTTTAGGAACAATATGCTACATAGGTTCTTAAGGCTTGGAAAAGCTTAATTAAACCATTTGTTTACAAAATGCCATCATGTTAGAGACAAAGGAAATAGGAAGAGGGCATTGAAGACTATTTGTTCATCACTAATCTGACTTGATTGCATGTGTATAAGTTAATCACGATAATTCAATCCTTGTAGACAATAGCATCTCAAGCATGTATATTTCAAATATCACAATATAAATACTAACTGCAAAGAAATAAACCAAGAAACACTCAATATGATTTTCTTGTGCATAGTTGTTCCAATTTCTTCACCCATGCATTCTCACATTAAAAAATACTTACTGAACATTTATTGAAACTCTGTGTCAACTGCTATAAAATAAATAGATATTCAATATAGAAAAATAAAAACATCAAAAATTTTAACATACTTTCAGGCCTTTTGCAGTTTTATACGTAGTTTCATTTAATTGCATGAACAAAACTTCATGTCTTAGTTTTAAATAATATAATTTTCTAAACATAAGATTGATATATACTTATTTACAAAAATATTCATGCAGATGGAGAGTTAAATGAAGAAAAAGAACTCATCCAGAATCCTACTTGAAATCATTATTATCAGATGGTATATTTTATTAAAATAATGTCTCCTGTGCATTTTTTAAACTTGTTGAGATTATTTTGTGTGTTTCCTTTCTTAAGTGTAACTAACATGAAGTCATTCAGAGAGCTTACATGGAAAGGAAGGTAAGATGGAATCAGGGAAAAATAACTGACACTGGACATTCTGTCATATTAAAACAAAAGTCATCAGTCAAGTCATTTAATACAAGTGGTAATATGCATAAAATTAATTACTCAAGCATCTTGCAATTAAAAATAAAAGGACAGTTTATTATTCACTCATCCCCAGACTGGTAAAGGGTTATAACCACCTGTTTTCTTACAAAGTCTCCTAACTTAAAAATACTTCAAATGAGCTGAAACAGAACAAATTTGGTTAAAACTTTCATTCTGAACAGGTACCGTCTTTTCTTTCAACATATTTATTTCTTAATGCATAATATTGGTAGATAGTCTCAAGATGTTCAACAGTAATTTTCAAACTACAGTAAGTACACGAACTACCTGTAGCTCACATTCAAGTGCAGATTAGGTCACCATAGAGTCTTAGAGTCCCCATCTCTCACAAGCTCCCAAGTGATAGGGATGCTGCTGCTGATAGAGAGATCATGGTCTCTGGCCAGCTCCAGCAACTCACCCATGTAGAGGTGACATGCATCCTGGTCTTTTACAGGGTGCAGACTCTAGGCTCTGAGTCAGGGAGCACTCTTTGAAATAAGAAAATATATCTGCTTGCTTTATTGTAGGTAATTGAGACTGGTGTGTTGAATGTTTAAAAATTATTTAGAAATCACTGATTGACATATTTTCATTTCCATTATTTTGTGGATCTTCATAAGCAGTTTAGTAGAGAATGAGGAGGAGAAGCATCACGGACAACTAACTCTTCATTATTGAAATCAGAAGTTAACAAAAAAAATAAGATTGTAACATAATGTGAGCTGTTTCAAATAATCAGCAGTACAGAAGCTTAAAGGGAGGAGCTGCCCAATGAACTGTAAGAATAATGACTCCTACACAAGATGCAGAACTAACATTTTATACCTATTTCTTTCAAAGCAAAGTTTTCATACAATATTAGCAGCCTAAACCTGTGGTTCCGACAGGTGAGTGTAGACATATCCCAGGAGAGTCCATGCCTGGGGCCAGGCACAGATGGCTGTCAGTGATGCTGGTTGGCATTAAAAACCTCCTGCAACATGAGAACCAGAGCAGAATATAATTTAAACCACATTGCAAACAAAATCAAATGGGAAAGAATTTCATTTTTAAATGTTCATTCACTAAAAACAAAAATAAACAAAAACAACCTATCAACATAGCCTCATCATGTTCCCCAGAGGCAAGTGACTATGTCCACACATCAGCAGGTAGTTTCAGAGAGAACTCTGGGAGCCAAGATAATTAACTACCATTAACTATCATCCTGCCCAGAAGCATGGGGATGGGTCAAATGACCTTCTGAAGTCCCAGTACTGTTACTTAGGAACCAGTTAGGACTCCTTCAAGACAACCAAGAAATGGTGATAAAGGGTTAGGAGGCAGTGGCCGCCAACAGGCATCATATGTTAACCCACTGTCAGCCACACGAGGATGATACCAAAGAAAATGTCATTTTTTTCCAATAACTGGAAATTTCTAAGTCCCCATGAGCCCTAATCCTAGTGGAAGTCATCACATAGCTTCCTACTGGCATGCCAACACTCTCTAGAGAGTGTTGGAACCTTTGTGGGTAACTGCACCGCGTGGTAAACTGGCACAGAATTTTTTCACTTGTAGTTTTTACACAAAAAAGTACAGGTTCAAAGGTTTTAAACTATCTTGACAGATCATTTTGCCTTAATGGTTCTAGAAAAATAAAACTCATTTTGTGTGGACCTCAGTTACCCAGAAGGGATAGTTTTTATTTTAGCAGTCTATGTTGTAAGGTTTGATAATTCATATTCCATAGATGACTAACTTTCAAAGACTTACAATACCAGATCCTAAACTCTATGGCCAACCATTTCTGGCAATCTTTAAAATGCAGAGCATGAAGAAGATGGAAATCTGGCCAAAAGACTGAATGATTTTGCAAATCTATTACCAACCACTGAAAAGAAGACAAAACAAGAAGAGACAAGCTCATCTATTGATATGACTTCAAGAAAATCTGCATTGTTGACAGAGGAGAGATTTTATTATGGGTATTGTGATGCATTTCTGTGTTTGCAACAGGCTGTCAATTTCCAAGTCAGAATCTATAATTCATAAAAGTTGGAGCAATTGGATCTCTCTGCTATGCCCTTTTATAGGTCCCTCAACTTCCTTTCATGGAATTCAACAGCTTTTGAGTTTGTACTTGTGAATCAGCCAATGAATTCCCTTCCCCATTCTTCCGTGATAGACCATATGATTTCATGTTGACAGAAACCTTTTATTTTTCCCTCTTGAACACACACAGCACTTTTAAGCTTAGTAACTTACATGTAGTTGGACCTCAGTCGACAGTCATGGAATAAATTTTAAATAAGCTTGGGATTTTTATATATACATTTTCCTTAAGCTAACAGAGGTTCACTAACCCTTTCACAGACTATTTTTTGGTACAGTTCATATTAGTCATAGGAATAGTGTATTTAAAAAAATGACTTTCAAAGGAATATAAGCTTTATTTGTGGAACTGATTTCTCATCGTCTAACCACCTTAAACTAAACAAGCAACTTGGTCTCATGTTTTGGATAGTGAGAGAACAAAGATTTTTAATTATCAAAATTAATATCCCATATACATAAGAGAATTAGAAGCCAGATAAGTAATCATGAACTTGAAATATTCTGTTACCTGCTCAACAACAAACTGCAACTCCCCCATCACTAACAATGTTCGTCCATTAGCTCCACAATTATATTAATGGAAGCACAACTTAAGCCACACAAATGTCTAATGACTTATTTTTTAAGTTTGCATGTATTTGAAAAGTAAGGATGCTGTGGGTAAATGCATGTGCATACAATCAATAAATAAATAACCCTTACAATTTTTATTTTATTTTTCATGTTATATAACATTTTTTCTATAAGAAATAGAAGCAACTCATCAGAAGATATCAAGGTTTATTTTTTAAACAAAGCACTCAGATACTAAAAAACTGAATACTTCATAAAGAAAATAGGTTGTTCTCTCCTAAAATTGCCTCTAATGTTAGCTGAATATTAATAAAATCCATAAACCATTAGTACATTATAGCTGCTTTGTTCTGAATTACATAGACCTTTTATGTTTATTCCTCAGTGAAAATGCATAAAAAAATGAAATCCACTCTAATTGTACTCTCTGAAGATAGCTGGTAAAATCATTTCTAGCAGCTATAAATCAATTGTAGTATTAAAATGACCTGCCAGGTGCATCTTCTGGGTATCAGACTAATTAAGGGAATGTATTAATTGCAACTATTCATCAACACCACCAACGTTGTTAGGTAACCCTTACAATGAATCTTTTTACCATATTATCTAGCAATAAAATTCCAGTTTTATAAGATCTGAAGGAAAAGAGAGAGAGAGAGAGAGAGAGAGAGAGAGAGAGAGAGAGAGAGAGAGGAAAAAAAAGCTAGGAGAATAGCTTCTGCTTTTGCATTTCAAAAGGTCTTGTACAGAACCTCAGAGTGGCCAGAACAGAATAATATTGTACACAAAATCTGTACCTCACCCTCATGCTTGGTTTCTACTATGCTTTATTTTGTTAAATACTTTAATACGTCTTATAAAACCAATTCTGGATGTTTAAAATGCAGTTATTTTACTGCTTTTTATCAAATTAACTGCTGATAACAGCTTAATTTGGATATACACATTTGTGTGTGGATATTATGCATATATATCCATAATGCACTTTATATATATATATATATCATATATAATATTTATATATATGTAAAATATATAAATATTATACACACACACATACACATATTTGTCTTTATATATAAAGCAACCACCTTGCTATGGGGTGTGTATGTGTGTGTATGTGTCTGTGTGTGTGTATCCTTCCTCAGAAGGAAGTCAATTAAGCTGTAATGGTAATTAGTATCAAAAGAATGTCAGAAAAATGTAGGCTTTGATCTTTAAGTAGTAAACTGAGTAGGCTTTTGAAATTAATTTCAAATGACGGCCATATCATTATTACATTTTCCATTCCTCAAAGGAGAAAAGAAATGTAAAATCTAGGAAATTGTTACAAAACAATATGAGTTTTTTTCTTTCTTTATAAGCCAAATTCTTAGTGAGCACTAAGTGACTCACTAGTTCTAAGACCAGCACTAATTCACTTTGTCATTATAGTTAACAGTTTTCTAAGTTTTGATCTCTTTAGTATGCTAAATAATAAAAATGACAAAATGACAAATTCCAAGTAGAAGAGATGACTATATTCCGTTCTTCTAGTGTAAGTCACTAGGAGAGGTGGTATTGATCCTGAATGTCCCTAATCACCACTTTTAGAAACTGGTTTCAAGCTTCGGAAAATGTGATTCCTTTCAAACCAGGTTTTGACAGCCTGCTCATTTTTGGAGTATCTCTGTTGAAAATCTATTCAACATTTAAAATATGCCAAGTTCACAGGATGGAAAGCAGAGAGGACTTTAAGGTCCTTCTTAACATCCTAGTGCATCTGACCTTCCTGTAGTACCAATGGACAGAAGCAAGGTCTTTGGAGTTCGATAGTTAACAGTTCCACATGGTCATGTTCTCAAGAGCACCTAGTGGGACAGTCCCCAACTTGGACCACCTCAGCACAAATTGCCTCTCTGTGTTTGGCCTTGGCCTGTCAGCTTACACAAAGCTATACTAAGGAAAAGGAAGTGCCCTCCTTCTCCATGGTTGGATTTTTCTAAGTGGAACAAGAAACTCATTTGTTTAAAAATTGCCCTAAATCTAAAAAGGCTCTATTTTACCCCCTGAAATAAGCACACTGGAGATAAGAAACGAACAGCCATGTTTGGAAATTCTGGGAGGATGGATAAATTCTTCAGCTCAGCCATGGAGAGGCAAAACCACAAGCCCCCTATCAGGAATTGAAGCTGTGAATTCATGCTTATTCTCCATTTCTCAAGGGAGCAAAAAAGGACCCAAGTCTGAAGGGACAGACTAAGCCCCTCATAGAAGAGCAGTAGGAGCAGAGCCTCAGGCTAGAGTGCCCAACACTACTGGAAATCGCTGGTGACAGGAAGCTCATTAATTTAATCAGCCCTGTCTGTTGCAAGCAGTACTAGGCATCTGAATCGTCACTAGTAGCTTTTGAGGGCCAGGTTTCTGGAGGCGGAGCCAGTCAGATTTGAATTTGCCAAAGAAAATATTTAGGCTATTGTATTTCTCTAGTAGCATACAAAAATATGGTGGAGAAGTAACTGAATCCCTACCCACAAATACCTGAAATGTCCTTTGAATTAAACCCTTAAAGTTAACTCAAGAAAAAGAAATGTACGATTTTAATGTTGGTACCACTTCTTAATTATTCAGTATGTCAGGCACTTTGAGTACTTTGCAAACGTCACCCATTTATCTTTTTTTATCCTAGTCACCAGAATAGGATAGTGTGAGCTGATATTCACCAAAGATAAATAATTACATAAAATCCCAAAATTACATAGAATAAGGATTTGAAGCAGGTCAGTTTGATAAGACGATGTCTTTAATCAGTAAACTATACTGTTCCTGAATATTCTTGTGGAACTTGGAGACATCTCAGTGCATAAATAATAAACATGCACACCTCATTATTTTTTGTCACCACTCTGATTTTTGTTGACTCTACTATGCCCATGAAAAGATTGTCTGCTTGGTCTGTGTTTTCTGAATTGCCAGTACATTCCTGGGAGTACACTCCTGATCTCAAGAATTATAAATTTTCATACTTCATGAAGGCACTGCTTCCATTAAACAAAAGTTAAAATCCTTTGTGCATGCCATATTCCCTCACTGAAAAAGTAAATGCAGATTTTCAGATCTTTGTTTACTCACCTGGGTTTTCCTTCATTTTATTTTAGAAATATTTTTCTTTCTAAGTATCAGGGGATACAAAAATGATCAATTAATAATTATCAGATTGTGAGCCTAAGAAATTTTGCACAGCACCAAAAAGAATATGTAATATGGTTTTCTCCATTTAAAACATCAGTTTGGAACACAGAAGAGAAGCACAGATTAAGTCCCAGAGACAAAGCTACACTATTGGAGACTTAAATGACAATAACCTTGACTGTTGCACCTGCATGAAGATAAAACACTTTTTTTGAAGGTACAATTGAAACAACTGTCCTCTGTTTCTACATATTCATATTTAAGCAAAGAAATAGTTGTTTTGAAGGTCTCATTCACAAACAGGGTCAATTCACTTACTGATGCTAATTAAGGAGAATAGAACAGGGAAAAAAACCCCAAAGGTTACTTGAACTATGAAACATATGTGTTTGAATATTTCATTCTGGATAGAGGGATAATGTTTCTATTTACCTTCTTTTGGCAAACTTGAAAAAAAAATTGTTTCATGACTTCTCAGACTCATTTATTGCATCTTTGTGGATAATATTGTTGGGGACACAACGCAAAAGGAAAGATTTGATTCAGAAAATGCTCACAAGCTATTCAATTTTCCCAGTCAGATCCATTGCTTGACATCTTGGTATTTTCTATGTGGGAATAATTAACTCACTCAAGCTGACATTTTGCATGGCTCCTCATCTTTCTGTGTATATATCAAAGGTGCAATTATCTCTGACAACATTCAAGCTTATAAATATATTTACTGTGTCTCTTCTTTACCTTTGACACAGCACTCACCATCTATTAATCCTCTCAAATGCATATATGTTCAGGCCCTGTCTTTTACCTAAATGATGTAAAACATCATTTTCCAGATATTTTTGCCTCCCTTCTCTCCACTCCATCCATAGATAAAGAAAATCCTTTGTCAAGCATTTTGATCCTGCTACTTCACTTCTCTGGGTCAGCTACTGGGCCACAAACTCTGAAATTCAAACTTCAATTCTAACGGGAAGCACTATTTTAAGCAGCATCCTTTAGAAGAAAGTTAGCTTTTTGCTCATTTCCCCTACTGTAGGTCCTACAGAACTTTATCACATGTTGCATTCTCAAGAGCAATTTGTTCATCATCCAAAGCCTCATTACCTGTGAACTCCTTGAATGCAGGACTCATGGCTTATAAATCTTATAAATCTAGCACCTAGATTTTTTTGCCTGGCATAAAGTGGCACTCATTAAATGTTTGTTAAATAAATGGGAAACAGGATTCATCGCCATCACATCCTTTGCAAAGCTGTCCACAGGACACTCCTCCTCTCAATCCTGTCCAAAGAGTCTCCGCATATTTAAATGACCTTGCCTCCAAGCTATCCATACCCCATACCATGCTCTCTAAACTTCAACAACCTTTCCCCTTCTACATCAAGTCTGGTCTTTTTAAAGTGCTGATCAAATTAACTGAGCTCCCTTTTAGAAGAGTTTTTCACCCAATAATTTCCATAAATTAATCTGCAACTCTGAGTATGAGGATGATGAAGAATATCATTAAGAGTCTACAAAGTTGATTTCTTTGTATCTATTATCTTGTCTTATAGCAGTTTTGAAATTCATGAAATGAATGTAAAATTATCCCCATTTTAGAGGTAAAATAAATGATACTAAAAACAGTAAATAATATGCTAATTTTAAATTATTTTATCACTGACTCAGATATAGTCTTTTTTTTTTGGGGGGGGGGCGGGGGTAGGGGGGATATTCTCACTATGTTACCCATATATTACCCAGGCTGGCCGCAAACCAATGATCCCCCTTGCTGCCTCAGACCTGAGTGAGTTTACAGGCAGATAACCCTGCACCCAGTTTAAAACACAGTCTTGTGTGGAAGAAAGTGAAAGGACTGTAGAGTCAATTAAATCTCTTTTCAAATTCTACCTTGGCCACTCATAATGATTTAAGGAGTGTGAATTCACAAAGAGAAGATATGAAGTCCAGAAATTCAGTTTCCTTTTCCTTGTCCCCGATCAAATTATTTTCCACACGAAGCCATCAACAAATGGCTTTGATTACAGTGATGTCTATAACACTGTATCTTTTCCTCTCTACATACAAATACAAAGGAAGAGAGTGGATTTTTTTTTCTTCAATTTTCAGCACACAAAAATATTTACCAAGGCTCTTATATTTCTGGACAAGTACTACTTAAGTTTTTTTTTTTTTTTTTTTAATTAATGAACTTTAGAAAATCTATTTAATTATGTAGCAACTATCTAACTAGATCTACTATTATTACTTTTAAAAATAAGCTAAGAAAAATATAACTGTACTCTATTGAAAGACCAGAGACTTTCCTGACAGAAAAGTGAGAAAAAAATAGTTTAGAAATCATAACATTATTTCCATTTCATTAGGGGAGACTTTACCAGGATAACAGCATTTAAAATAGTTTTCTAATGGAACCTTTTAGTATATACCTGGATGATTGTCTCTCACCCTCAAAATCACAAGGATAGATTTGACAACTTCAATTTCTTAATGTAGCTGTTTGAAGCACTCATTCATCACCCAGGTATCTCTATGCTTAGTTAAAGCCTTGTGTAGCCTTAAAATGGAAACCAAATGTCTCCTGTCAAGAAAGAGTCTTAGCACATAGTAATATAACCAAATGTTATAATTTGTTTTTTGACTGCCCTGGAATTTTCCTGTCAGGGCGCTGTTTCTAACTGGTTTGGTGGCACTCCTTGGTTTTTGCCTCTGACAGTCAGAAGGGGATCCTGGAAATTATTGATCAGCTGTGGCCCTGCGGTGAGAGTCTGAATGCCATTCAGTGATGCGGCTTGCCAAGAAAGAGCGATATGCTGCAAGTTGTCCTGAAATTCCCACCATGCTGGTTTCCTTTAGGTTGACTGATGCCTCAAAAGGAAGCCTGTAAAGCAGAAAGTCGACTGATGTGGATGGCGAGAGGAGGACATGCAGGTGGGATTTAAGGGTAACATCAAGAAAACATTTGTTAAAAAACATGAAACTCTCTCAGGTGCTTGTAGGCACCCTCTCTAACACTGCTACTTCAACAACACTGGCTCTCTGCAGTCCTTTATTCTCTGGTCTTCTCAAAGGGCTACAGAGCCATAAGCAACAACACAACAGGGAGTACTTATGTCAACCCCCACGCAACATTCCTGTGAACTGAAATATGAGGTGTGGCTAAGTAGACCTCACTATTGCCAGGGTCCACATATTTTATCTGTGTGCTCACTCCCTAGAATTGCTCTCCTATTACTGCCCTGATTGTAGCTAAAAACAATAAATGAAAATATGCTGAAAGATGACAGTCTAAAGTCACAGTGGAAATTACAGGCACATAAAGCTGCACCAAGGTACCTAGATGGCCATTTGACTAGGCGTATAGATGTTCTTTTCAGACAAGGCAGAGCAGCCTGCATCCCCCACTACTACCCCAAGCTACAAACGTACACCTGAAATGTGGAAACATGGAGGCTTGGCTTTCCTTGTAGAAACTCCTTAGCAGCTCTTTAACTTTCACACACAGAGTTCCTGAGATATTGTCCACCATAAATAAAAGTCCCTCTGAGCTGACGACTTGCCCAACCTATTTTGCATGGTTATGAGCCATGCAAATAGCTAAATAATTCTCATATGCAACTTATAGTATTAAATCACACTGGTAGGAGCAGGAATGTCAAATTCTCTCCTGATAACAAATAGGCTACAGGTCAGAGTATTTCTGAGCAACTTCATAAAAAATCAAGGATAGAGCAATATGCTGCAAGTTGTCCTGTCATATTCTTCAGAAGAATAGCTCTAGTCTAAAATTTAGAGATAAGTATTCTATGTAACAAAATGATGCTATGGTCATTATATTTGGGGAGTTCCACACTGAATCCTAAACATATGTGGTCATAAAGTCTTGGGATATGTTATTCATTCAGTGTCACTCCAAGTACGATTCCATAAAATATAGTTTGAAAATCCCTGTTTTATTCATTTGAGGCATTAGATCTGGTAGATATCACGAAATGTTTGTGCTCTACTATTTTTTTTTTAACTTTAAGTTTTCCTCATTTCATTATAATTTCTAACCAACATTTTAGGTCCATTCAAATTCAAGTTATGTCAAATAATACTAAGAACCATTATTTTCAAAGATCATGTTAGAATTTCTTTATGGGCTTGTCTTTGGAGTTTGTGATCTAGAAATAATCTGAAACTTCTAGAACTTGAAAAAAATCCTTGTATCCTTGTGCTAACTGAACAAGGTTAATCAATTCACAATAGATGTTATTTTTATTCTGAGACTTTTTAATGTACTTTTTGAATGGTAATATATATGTGTGTGTGTGTGTGTGTGTGTGTGTGTGTGTGTGTGTGTGTACACATATAATTTTACCTCTGCTGAAAAGGGGACACACTGCAGTTAACATTCGCAGCACAAGCGACTATGCAAATTTATACCCCCAAATTCTGCCCAGCTTTTACCACAGCATTGGTATCTCTGCCAATAATGTGTGACACAAAAATAAGCTTTGCATTCAGCAAAATGCTTTTGGTACCTGAAAATAATATAGTCTTAAGCACTAATTCATTAAATTTCTTTCAATATGGGCACTTTCCAGTGTCCTACTTTCTGGCTACCTGCATCCATAACTTTCGGTGCCTTTTAACACCAACTGGTGAATTTAAAATGCCTCCACAGGTTATGATGCTGGGACACAGGCTTAGAGTATTTGCTGGCCTTGCATGCTTGAGGCCCTGGGTTCAATCCCCAGCACAGAAACTAAATAAATAAATAAAATATAAAACAGAACAAGCAAAAATAATGAAATAAAATACCTTGAGAGTTTAGTTCCTATGCTGAATCGAAACAAGAAATTCTTCATTCTTTTTTTCTTATTGTACTCTTTAAAAATCTTTCTTTTGTCCTCTATCTCCTGCTTATCCCTTTCACCTTTTCTCTACTTGCTTCACTCTCTTGATCCATGAGATGCAGCCCAGCCTTCTGATATCTATACCTTAAAGTAATTTTGGACAGAAGCAAAAGGCCCTGGAATCCTTAGTAATCCGCTTCAGATCCAGCCACTGAGCACTGGTTAGGCTCCCTAGCAGCCTACGGTCTTTTCAGGCAACTACCTTGGAAATTGAAAACCTGTTAGAGCATCAGTGGAATAACATAAGCCCTGAAACAAAAATCATACAAATAGAAATGAAAACGTCCTTTCAGTGTTAAGTTAAGGCACCTCTGAAACAATTGAAAGGAAGATAGGCTCTAGGTGATCTCTACTGATGGGCCTCAAAGTGGCTGGTGCTTAGAAGCAGACTGGTTATTTTGCCTGTATTTCTGATGTCATTAGGCCTCTGCCCTGAAGGCCGAGCAGCTTACTCCACTGCACGGAGCTTCCTGTCTGAGAGCGAATAGCAAAGCTGAGATAATGCATATTTGAGAGTTACTTGTGGAGCAAGCAACACACACAGGGAACATTCCATCCCAGCAGTGCCTGTTACTTTGTTTAAGGGAAAGATGGCTTTGCAGAAATACCTGCTACAGCTGCTTCCTTCTGCTTTCCATCGCCAGCCCCCACACTTGCCCTCTCTGCTCTCCTCCTTGGAAAAAAAGAAAGCAATGCTTTCACCCTTGCCCCCTCTTTGACTCACAGTCTACTGAATTGCTTTCTTCTCCCAATTCTTTCACTCCTTTACTGTCTTCACCCTTTTCCAACTAAATTGCATCAATCCAGAGTGTTTGACAAAGACATACAAATATGCAAAACAGATATTCCTGCTGAGCCAAGTTTGGGATAACTCCTCTTTGATGAGATCATCCTGGAAATTATTCCCATAATTCAAGGCTTTCATTTCTTCCCAATGCAAGGGACATTTTTAAGCAGATAATTTCATTTCTGTGTGCTAGACTGCTAATGTTAACAGCTTCTAATGTGCAGAATGTAATACATCCCCAGGAATTCAAGTCATACCACCATTGTCTCTTCTTAATACAGGCCTCTCTATGGTGTCTCTTCTCTGTGTTTCTCACCTTACACCTCCTTTGCATTCATTGCCTTTCGTTTTCCAATCTCCTCCTTTCCCCTCTCCTCTTCTAGTCTTCCCCAACTAAAATAGATACCTCATCTGGACATTTCTGCCACCCTGTTACCTCTTAACAAGACGCACCATCTTTCCTTTCCCATTTCTGCTTTATTCTCCAACCAGGCTCATCCCCTGGTCCCAGGACAACCAAGCTCTGTAAGATTGGGACAAGGATCAGGAGCAGGAAATTTAACAATGGCAGAGCTGTGACAAGTTAATTCAACTCCTGCTGTTAAATTAACCAGCGTTCCAGCCGAGTTAACGCGTCACCCAGTTTCAAAAGGTTAAGCTCCAAGCTTAATCTTATTCATCATTATGAACTCTTCAAATTGGCTGAAATATTTAAAATTCAGTGAAATGAAAGGACCGCAGGAAACATTTAAGAGCCAACTACCCGGTCTTCAAAAAAAATGGAGAAATAATCTACAAAGATTAGGAAAAGAAGGCTTCAGAATGGGTGAATGGAGACACTCGAGAACCAGGCTGGAGTGAATAATAAAAGGACATTGAGGACAAGGGCATCTTATCTTCCCACTATCGTGAAGAGATTCAGGCGTTAGGAAGAAATTTAATGGAGCACCCTGAAAATGCTTGTCCTATCTCATCATAAGCAACAGACCAAAACTGAATGCTAATGAAAAGGGCATGTACGATAATACCCACTGAGCTTTCTGCTCCTCTTTGACTTCGGACACAGATGGGAGGTGGGTCACCGTGTGCCCCCACTTATCACCGACTGGGAGGGACATCACAGCCCCCTGTGTGCTCTCCACTCAGGCTGCTGTGACAACAGAGAGCCCTCATGAATCTTGAGAGAAGGAGCTATGCAGCAGAAAATAACACTACAGGCAACAAGCCTAGCATTTGTTACTAAGCACAATGTTCAGAATACAGTAGGCTTAATAAAGTTTCGTTCTATTATTATGACTTCTATAATATACTTTTGGTCACAAACCTCTGCACATTTTTGAACAGCATAACAGCTGAGGTGGAGGGAACTGTTATTCCTTATTCATCCTTTCCCACTCCTCAATCTCTCACCCCAAGCTTACACATGTGCCCTGTTTTAAATGTTCTTTCCCAGTGTATGAGCTCCAGCTACCAATACTTCCCCAGGTCTCTCCATATAAATAGCCACATTTTGCTCAAGCTGGTCCTCATAGCTGAATTCCTCCCTGCTCCTGCCTGCCAGTTAGTATGTTTTCCCGAATGCCTTCATGTTCTACCTCTTTCTCAGAAGCCTTTTATATTTGGATCATCTTTATTCATACTTCCAGGCTTTAAAAAGAGGTAGTTTAAGATTTTATAATGATACTGCTATGTCAATAGTGTTTTATGTATATATTTTATTGCTGATGTCTATGGGGTGAAGACCAAACCTCTCTATTTTAATATAGCCTCTGTATGCCTGGTACAATGTTGTGCATTTCTTGAGATCCTAATAAGAATAATTCTATGAACATCTGTCTACTCTCCATCTTAATGTTTTGCCAGAATTACTTTTATTTCTCTCCCTCACTCCCCTCCCACTTTTTCTTTCTTACATGTACACGGGACACACACACACACACACACACACACACACGAATAGTCATGAGCCATTTCCAAGTCATATGCTATCATTAATTGTTTACTCTGATCTTATTGGCCAAAATCCTCTATCTACTCTTAAACAGTAGTGAAGATAGTATGCATCTTGCCCTCCCTTCAGCAGGTGTGCCTCTAGCATCTACCCACTAAATAAGATGCTGAGCATGAATGAATGTACTCCTCTAGTCAAACCATTGTCTCCCATCCTAAAGTTACTTATGCAATGTGAATTGGCTACTCTCTCATCAAAGAATGATGGTTAATTTTCTTCTCCTTGATTCTAGGTCTGCCTTTAATAAGATGACTTAAAAGTAAAGTTGTTTGACTTCTGAGACTAGGAACAAAGATGTCCACAGTCCCTAGAAATTTAGCTCTCCAGAAGATCCTCCGTGTCAGCACATAGTCCCTCGTGGCCAGCTGCCAGGCTCCAAGAATCCCAAACCAAATGGTGAAGCTGCACATAGTATTCTGCTCAATGTCCTCAAGCAAGCCCAGCTGCTTGTGTGAGTACAGAATTGCCAAGAAGATTCCAGGACTCAGCATTTAAGTCATCTCCAGCCACTTTAGTTCCAAGAAGAGGTCTGGACACTAAGCTTCTGACACAAGTCACCCTGATACACCTGGTCAGAATTTAAGAACTAGATCCAATAAAGGAGTTTCTTTATCTAACCAAGATGATTGATACCTATTTATTAAAAGTTTTTTTTTTAATAAGGAATTGTTAAATTTTGTCAGAAGACTTCTGAACTTCTGTGGAAATAATCTTTTCTTTATTCTTTCCAGACCCAGTAATATATTAACACATATTGATAGATTTATTAAAATCAAATTATCTGGGGCTGAGGTTGTGGCTCAGTGGGAGAGTGCTCACCTAGCATGTATGAGGCACTGAGTTCAATCCTCAGCACCACATAACAATAAAATAAAGAATATAGGTCCACCTAAAACTAAAAAAATTATTTTTAAAAAATTTACATTTAAAAAAATCAAATTATTATGAAATGAATCTTATTTAGCCATGATATATTATTTTGAAATACAATACTGGATTCTATCTCCTATAATTTATTTAAGATGTTTGCATCAATATTGGTAGATATTTGTCTTTGATTTCTTTTTTTTTTATTTAGCTTATTCCATTATCAATGTTATAACTTGTTTCATATAAAGAATTGGAGAGCTTTTTTTCTTTTTTTTCCTATGCTCTGGAACAATTTAAGTAGTATGAAGATTGTCTTGTCTTTGTGGCTTAGAGTAAATACATAAGACTGATGCTTTTCTCTAGGGGATTCAAAGATGAATTATTTATTTGTGTTATGGAAATTATTATTTTTAAACTTTCAATCTCCATTATGGTCAATTTTGACAAGTTATATTTTCAGGGAATTTATCCATTTTAACAACTAGTGACATTCTTATGCATAGGACTGGGCAATATTGTCTCCCTTTCAAATTATATCAATTTGTTTAATGGTGCTTCACAGTTATTTTTTGTATTATACATCTACCTTTCCCAATTAATTTCCTAACAATCTATTCCTTCTACTTATTTTTTAAACCACTCATGTTTCTTTGTTCTAATGGGTTGTGTTTTTTTCCTTTATTTTTATTCTTTTTTTGGCTTTTAACATTATTTCCTTTTGTATTTTCAACTTATAACTTGATGTTTTCTCTCATTTTTTAGGCAATTGTTCATCTTCTTTATTTTGGTTTTTATTGACCTAATTATTAATTTTTCAGATAACAGTTTTAATAGTACCTAAGAGACTCTGTTATGTAGTGTTTCTATTGTGACCAAAGAATTGTTCAATAGGGAGCTTGTGCAATTTCTAGATAAGAAGAGCCTTTATAAAATGTTATGATTAAATTCCAACTCTTTTCTTCACTTTGCTGTAAAATATTGTTTATATTACTTTTATTTTGTAGAACTTATTAAGTTTTCAAAACAGAATTGATACATTATTAAGACTTGTTACATACAAACAAGATTCACATGCACTTGAAAAGATGGAGCTTTCTCAATTTTCAATTTTCCAACTTTAATTTAAAACATTCATAAAATTAAACCTATTGATTTTTGTGCTATAAGTCTTCTGTAAGTTGACTTTTATATTTACATGGACTGTGAATAGCATACCTACAAACTCATCTCTTTTTTTTATTAGTTGCTCAAAACATTACAATGATCTTGACATATCATACATTTGATTCAGATGGGGTATGAATTCTTATTTTTAAACTCTTTCTTCCCATGTACTATAAGTGAGGAATTCTATTTCTACATATCAATATGACTGAAGTATTTGGCATCATCTCAGTCATACATACACACATATATGTACAACTTATTATATTGGTGTATTGATTTCTTTTTTCAATTTTTAAATTTTTTTTGATAAAAAGGTTTGTATTTTTCTAATGATTACTTTGGGATAATATTTACTTATATTATCCTAATTCTTCTTTTTATTTACTTAAGCTTCTCCTATTTGTTTTCTCAGCTTGAAATAGTAATTTAGTGATTTTTTACTCCAAAATGCTAATGACATACTATTTCATGACCTTTTACAACTAACACTTTCTCCCTTCTCTCATTTCCTTTTTAGTTGTACTATTTCTTTGTTAAGCACTGTTACAAAGTACATGCTCCTCTTCCATACTTTAATCCATCTGAACATTTTTAATTTTCACTTCCCATTGTATTTGTCACAAATTCCTTTAGCAAAATGAGTAGATAGCTCCAAAGTAGATTCTTCTTCAGGAATATATTGTGATTATTTTACATATATATTTGAGCTCTGTTTTTGTCAACTTTTTCGACTGCTGTGACTAAAGACCCAACCAGAGCAATTGTAGAGGAGAAAAAGTTTACTTGTGGGCTCACAGCTTCAGAGATCTCAAACCATAAACAACAGGCTCCATTCCTCAGGGCTTGAGGTGAGGCAGAACATCATGACAGAAGAGTGTGGCAGAAGAAAGTGGCTCACATTATGATCAGAGAGCAGAGAGAGAGCTCTCCACTTGTCAGACACAAATATATATACCCCAAAGCCACGGCCCCCAATACTCCACCTCCTCCAACCACACCCCACGTGTCTTCAGTTACCACTCAATTAATCCCATCAGGATATTAATTCACTGATTCGGTTAAGGCTCTCACAACCTAATCCTTTCCCCTCTGAACCCTCTCATATTGCTTCACACATAAGCTTTGGGGGATACCTCACATCCAAACTACAACAAACTCTTACAGGTTTAAACTGTTTTTCTTTAGCATAACTATATATATATATATATATATATATATATATATATATATATATATATATATATATATATATAGTGTGTGTGTGTGTGTGTGTGTGTGTGTAGTATAGTCCTGGAGATTATCCCCAGTGCCTTTTTATTTTTCATTTTGGGACTAGGTTTTGCTAAATTGCTGAAGATCTCACTAAGATGCTAAGGCTGGTTGATCCTTCTTCCTTAGCTTCCCAAAGTCCTTGGGATTCCTACTGTGTTCCAGTAATCTCCATATCCAGTTCGTTAGCATAACTTTTGTTCTCTTTCCAGAGTTTTTATTGGTATATTATAGTTGTGGATAATGATGGAATTTTTTGTTATGCATTAATACGTGCACAAAATATAACAATGTAATTTGGCCAATATCGTTCCCTAAGCATAACTTTTTGAAGAAAATTTGACTAGATATGAAATCTTAGTCATTCTATCCTAGCATTTCTTAAAAACATTTCTCCATTTCTTCAATTGTCTTGATTTGTAAATTGCTATCAAGAATTCCAGAGGTGAGCTGGTATTCCTTTCTTTTTAAGTGGCCTTTTAAAGTCTGAAAAACCTGAAGAAAAAAAAATTAATCCTTATAGTACACTAATTTTACTAGAATATATTTCAAAAACAAATTTTTCAGTGTATGGAAGACATTTATCAATGTGTACAATCATGTCTTCTTTTATTTCTGGGAAATTTTCTTAGATCATCATTTTAAATTGTAGTTCACGTCCATCATCACATTTTTTGTTGTTGTTCTTGGACTCCAATTACAACAGTCTCTTTCTCCATGATTGTCTGCACTGCTCTTGATCATTCTCTGCATTGCTCTTGATCATTCTATTCTTTTAGCTTTTTTGTTCTTATTACTTTTTTTTTTACTTTTATCAAATGTACCTACTTTCCCGTGGGCACATTGTAATGAATCTGCATTACTGATATGGTTATTCTTTCCTTAAATTATTTCCTTAGTTTGGTCAGCTCTTATTTTTTAAAATTTTTATTTTTTAAAATTGTTCCAATTAGTTGTACATGACAGCAGAATGCATTGTGACTCATTGTATACAAATGAAGCACAACTTTTCATTTCTTTGGCTATACAGGATGCAGAGTCACACCATGCATGCAATCATACATGTATAGAGGATAATAATGTCCATTTCATTCACCATAGTTCCACTCCCATACCCACTCCCCTACCCTCACACCCTTCTGCTCAATCCAAAGTTCCTCCAATCTTCCTTTGCCACCTCATCCCATTATGGATCAGCATCAACATATCAGAGAGATAATTTGGCCTTTGGTATTTTGGGGACTGGTTTATTTCACTTAGCATGATATTTTCCAACTCCATTCATTTATCTGAAAATGCCATAATTCACTCTTCTTTAAGGCTGAATAATATTCCATCATATATATATTCATTCATTCATTCATTCTACAGTTTCTTTATTCATTCATTTATTGAAGGGCATCTCTGTTGGTTCCATAGTTTAGCTGTTGTGATTGAGCTGCTATAAACATTGATGTGGTTGTTTCACTGTAGTATGCTGATTTTAAGTCCTTTGAGTATAGACTGAGGAGTGGGATAGCTGTGTCAAATGGTGCTTCCATTCCAAGTTTTCTCGGGAATCTCCATACTGCTTTCCAGAGTGGTTGCACTAATTTGCAATCCCACCAGCAATTCCCACATCCTTGGCAACACTTATTGTTGCTAGTATTCTTGATAATTGTCATTCTTACTGGAGTGAGATGAAATCTTAGAGAAATACAAATAAAAATTGCTCTAATTACTAGAGATGTTGAACATTTTTCATATATTTTTTATAGATTGTATATATTCTTCTGTGAATTATCTGTTGAGTTCCTTAGTCCATTTATTGATTGGGTTATTTGGTTTTTAGGTGTTAAGATTTTTGAGTTCTTTATATATCCTAGAGTTTAGTGCTGTATCTGATGTGTGTGTGGTAAAATGTTTGCTCCCATTCTGTAGGCTCTCTATTCACTTAACTGATTGTTTCTTTTGCTAAGAAGAAGCTTTTGAGTTTGAATCCATTCCATTTATTGATTCTTGATTTTAATTCTTACACTACAGGAGTCTTATTAAGGAAGTTGGGGCCTAATCCAACATGATGAAGATTTGGGCCTACTTTTTCTTCTATTAGGTGCAGGATCTCTGGTCAAATTCCTAGGTCATTGATCCACTTTGAGTTGAGTTTTGTTCATGGTGAGAGATAGTGTTTTAATTTCATTTTGCTGCAGATGGATTTCCAGTTGGTCAGCTCTTATTTTATATTATTCCTTTATGTGTCTGTTTTGAATCTTATGGTTTGGGTATATATTCACAGATGGTCTAATTAATAACTGAGCATTTTCCTGTTTCATTGGCTCTTTATCATCAAATTCTTCCTCTTTTTTCGTTGTGTACAAAAACCTCTGATTAATACCTCCTATTTCTATGCTGCTACTTGATCTCACAGAGGTACTATTCTCCTCAAAAGTGACACATCCTCTGGTCCAAAGCACATTCTAAGTTCCTACCTTTAATTTAATTGCACTCTTTATCAGGATTCTTCATAATCAGCCTCACACAACACTGGCTAACATGATTCTAATTGCATCCACAGTGGTATTCCCCTCTCATCCTCCTTTCCTCTGTTCAATCTTTGATAATTCTCTGCTTTCTTGAAAGGTTCAGAACTTTGTTCTTATTTTGAATGTTGATTTGCTCAATTTGTGTGAGTTGAAATTTGTAGTCATCTCCCCCTAGTTATGTCTAAACATAAGCTATGGCTAATGCTATTTACTTTTCTCTTTCTGCATGGTTTCTTGGAGGCTTTGTGAAAAGATATGACTTTGGGATTCAGCCATTATCTTAGAAGAGTCATGAAATGCCAAGTAATAGAGCATTAGTACTCAACTAAAATAAATGTCATTAAAAATCTTTTATTAGAAGAGTTATTGGAGAGTCAGAATGTTAATTGATTTACATTTCAAACTATAAGAATAAGTGAAAGCTCTAACATTTGGTGGTACTTTGAAAGAAGTTTGAATACAAAATTAGCTTAAAATAATCACTTTTTCCACAACTCAACAGATGAATGCATAAGTACAAATATGTGAATTTGAAAATTGTGCCAATATTTTAATATCATAAAAGCCAATAGATCAAAATGGTACACAATGTTGTCCCTATTCAGTAGATTATTAATAGTGTCTATTGAAACATTTGGTCTCAGAGTATGATACTAGACATATATCACAAAAGTTCCCATCACCACATAGAAAATGTGGTAATTTATAAAAATGTACTTAAAATATAATGAGAATAGATTATATTTTAAATATTTTTAAAATATTAAAAATAAACTATCTAAGTACAACATTATATTTAAGCCAAGGAACATTATTTCTTTTCATCTTTTCTAAAATATTAGATGAATAATGATGAATTGTTGATATTTCCTAGTTACTGTTGCTAAAGTCTGGATACATATTTCCACCTCATGATCTGTCCCTTTCCCTCATTCCAACTTTGAAAAAGAATATACTCTGACCATACTTTGCTTTCTCATTTCCAAGACTCTACTTATGGAATTCCTCCTTTCCTGAAAATTAGTTTCGTTCTTCATTTCCTGGTAAAGGCTAATTTATCCACATAATTTTTGTTTATTTTTTTTCCATAAATATCTCTTTCATGTCTAATCTCTACAACTCTAAAGTTTTATTTCTCTACAAGACTCTTAAGACTAACTGTAGGATATATTTGTCAGCTTTTCATTCTATAATGAAATGCCTGAGACAATCCTATACCTAGAAGATACAAAAAAAAAAAATTCCACCAGAAGACTGCTAGAGCAGATAAACTAATTTGGCAAAGTAACAGATTACAAAATCACAAACAAAGATCAACAGCTTTCCTATATATCAACAATGAATCTGCTGAGAAATAAATCAGGAAAACAATTTTATTGACAATAGACTTTAAAAAAAATCATAGGAATAAATCTAACCAAGGAGGTGAAAGAACTTGACAATGAAAACTGTAGAATATTGTACTAAGAATTTGAAGAAGAACTCAGACTATGGAAATACTTCTCAAGTTCATGGGTAGGCAGAAATAATAGCTTGGCCATACTATCAAAAGCAATATATATATATATATATATATATATATATATATATATATATATATATATTTCCCCAATGCAATCCCCCATCAAAATACCAATGATATTCTTCACAGAACTACAAAAAAGTCCTAAAATTTATTTTGAAGGAAAAAAGGCACCCAGGATAGTCAAAGCAATTTTAAGCCAAAAAAAAAAAAAAAAAGAAAAAAACAAACAAACAATAATAGAGGCATCACAATACCTTAAACTTATACTATAGAGCTATAGTAACAAAAACAGCATGGCACTGGCATAAACACAGACATATAGACTAGTGGTACAGAATAGAAGACAAAGAGACAAACTCATGCAGCTTGTTATCATGCAGCTTGTTATCTAACCCTTGTCAGAGGTGCCAAAAACATACACTGGAGAAAATACAGCCAATTAAACAAATAGTGCTAGAAAACCTGGTTATCCATATGTAGAAGAATGAGAACTGGGAATTAGATCAGAAACGATACAACTCCTAGAGGAAAACATTGGTTCAAAACTTCAGGGTGTAGAAACAGGCAACGACTTTCTCAATAGGACCCTTAAAACTCAGGAAATACTCTTAAGAGATAATAAATGAGGTGGCATCAAATTAAAAATCTCTGCACAATAAAGGAATCAGTTCAGAATGTGACAAAGTAACCTATAGAAAGGGAGAAAAATCTTTGCTAGCTACTGTTCTGACAGAGGGTTAATATCTAGAATATATAAAGAACTCAAAAAACTTCACACCAAAAACTGAAGTAATCCGATTAATAAATGGGAATGAATTAAACAGATACTTCTCAAAGGAAGAAATACAAATGGCCAACGAATATAGAAAAAAGTGTTGAGCATCATTATCAATTAGAGAAAATGAAAATCATAACTACACTGAGATTTCATCTCATGCCAGTCATAATGGCAGTCATCAAGAATACAAATAACAAGAAATGATGAAGAGAATGTGGATAAAAGGAAGATGTTTACACTGTTGGTTGGATTATAAATTAGTACAACTACTATGGAATCAATATAGAGGTTCCTCAAAAGACTAGGCATAGAACCACCATATGACCCAGCTATACCTCTGCTTCATATTTATACTGAATAATTAAAGTGATTATACTATAGTGATACATGCATACCCAGCTTATAGCAGCACAATATACAATAGCCAAACTATGGAACAAGCCTAGATGTTCGTTAATGGATAAATGGATCAAGAAAATGTGGTATATATACACCATGGAGTTTTATTCAGTCATGAAGAAAAATGAAATTACGTCATTTGCAGCAAAATGGATGAATGTAGAGGCCATCACGTTAAGTGAAATAAGTCAAACTCAGAAGATTATGGGTGGTATGTTCTCTCTCATTTCTCTAGCAGGAGCTAGAGAGGAAAAAGGAAAAGAAAGATGGGGGTGGATCTCATGAAAATTGAAGGGAAATCAATAGAGGAATTGGACCAACAGGTGGGATGTGAAAGGTACATGGGATGGAGGGGGAAAGTACTGGGAAGTGATATTGGCCAAATTATGTTATTATATTGTGTGTATTTATGAATATGTAACAACAAATACCACCATTATGTACCATTATAATGCACCAATATAAATGTGGGGAAAAATCTCTTTTTCACATCTAATTTCTACAACTCTAAATTTTTATTTCTCTACAAGACACTTGAGACTAACTGAAGACTACAACTTGAGACTGCAGCTTTGTTGTCTTTTTTTTTTTCATTGTTGTAATGAAATGCCTGAGACAACTTATAAAAAACAAAAGGCTTATCTAACTCAAAGTCCTGGAGTTTCTAGTCCAAGAAAGTTTGGCTCTGTCATTTTGGGCCATTAGTGGGGATACCAGATGGTAATGGTGCAAGTCACATGACAGAGTAAACTTCTCACATCAGGAGCCAGAAAACAGAGAGAAATGAAATTGGGGTCCCACAGTCCCCTTTGAGGGCATACTCCCAGTGATCAAAAGACCTCCTATAAGGATCCACCTCCAAAATGTCCACAGCACCACCTAAAAGCACATACCTGAGATCAAGCCTTTAACACGTGGATCTTTGGGAGACAGACGTAGACTATAATAAATTATTATAAAATCTTGTTAAAGATAATCTCACTATCAGGTTTCATGTAATAATCCTAATGTTATTTTATTAAGCAATATTGCAGAAAAAATATCTAATAAAGAAAAATTGATTATGTTAATGGGTACCCATGAATCATGAAACTCCCTTAAAAACTTCACAAACTTAAAGTAAGACTTGTGGGAAGTCACAGAGATGTCATTAGTGGCTCACTACAAACCTTGAAGTTATAGCACCATATTTCATAGTAGTGGTCAGCATCAATCATTAATTTATTAGCTATTTTAAAATATTATCCATACTGTGAAATTGAAGATATTCTTTAATGTTCTGACAAAAGCCACATCCATCCCTTGAGCTGTGTTACTACCTCTTTACATTTCCTCCTTTCCCCACTCTTACCCCATCCTCACCAAATAACTCAAAGGCCAGTATAGATATTGAGACAGTTGCTTCCATCCTTCTCCTGAAGGATGGAAGTGTCATAGAGCTAGCACACTTCTCATTCTCTTCTATGTATGACTTAGACTTCTTTTTATATTGCTTTCACCACCTGTCCACACTCAGTTTCCTTACTGGAATCATATCAAGTCACATCCCAATAATTTTACACCTGATATTGTGTAAGCATGTAATATACATAATGTGAGATGGGAAAGAATAAGAACATTGTCTAAGCTTTTCTAAATGGAAGTTAGAAACTAAGGGTTATAGGCAAAATTCGGATTCTATCAACAAACATCAAAAATTCAAATGCTCCACACCAAGAAGGAAATCAAAGATCAGGGAATCTGGGATCTTAGTTAGAATGAGAATGAAACTCAAGAGACTTTCCCACTTTCCAACAGTTTAATTCTGATTTACCTGTTTTACAAATGTAACCACCACACTTCCCAAGTACTAAATAGATAATATCTGAGAGGTGGTATCAGGTGAGGAAAAATATCCATGCTCTCCTATGTGGTTTTGCAATTCTGTGTCCACTCTATCACAATGGCCATGTTAGTTTAAGAATTAATTAGGTATAAATAATCTTTTAATAAATTTTAACCTACTAGTATTAGCTGAATCGTAATTTGATAGGAAAAATTAAAATGGAAGCAATAAGAATTATTTCATCAAATACACTAAAAACATAGAAATAATATTAATAAAAAACAATTTAAAAACTATTAAATAAAAGAAAAAACAGGCTAGAAGTATGACTAAGTGATAGAGCACTTGCCTAGCATATGCGAGGTCCTAGGTTTGATTCCCAGCACTGCAAAAAGAAAAAAAAAAAGAAATATAATATGATCATGGGGCTATGATGTTCATTAAGAAAAAGGTAAAATAGATAATATAACAACATAGGCAAAAAGCAAATATCTGAACAAAAAGATTTTTGTGGTGTATAATAACTAGTAACATTATCTAAACTAAATATAATGAAACTAAATGCAATCAAAATATAACTATAACTAAATATAATCAAAACTCAACATTTGAGATATAAAGTACTTTAACCCTTGATATAAATGCATAAAAAATAGGACTTCCTCATTTTGAAACATTCTAAGAAATTATGGGGCTTAGGTGTGACTCAATGATAAGACACTTGTATAGTATGCTCTGCAGTCAATCACCAGTATCATACACATACACAAAATCTTCAAAGAAAGATGTAACAGGGTTAATATGAATTTTGGATATAAGTTATAATGAGGACAAATATAATTAGAAAATAGTTGATTTTTATATGTAATATTAAAAATGAAAAACTTACAAAAAGCACAAAGCCTTATGTAACTGGCAATAATTCAATCATAGTGTATATTTTCATTGAGAGAAGGATTGTTAAAGCAAATAACATTAGCTTTATCATCTCAAAACTAAATGCTAAATAGCTTTATATTTAATGAATAAAATGTATCTAGTTCACAGTTTAATAATATCAACTCAAAGAACACTATTGTTTTGGATATTTTCCTAATGTCAAAGATTACTAGCTAGAATTTTAAAGTCTTATTTGTTAAAACCTTTGAAGACTTTGAACATTTATTTTACCAACTTTGAATATCTTATACAGTATAAAGTGGTTATATACAAATTTGTTGCAGATATAAAGAAATGTAAGGACAAGGAGATCAAAGAAAGAAAAGTCTCTTTCATCCCATGTAATGCAACTTCTTCAAAATTAAAACAATGGAACTGTTTTCTGTGAATATTGCAGTTACTTTTAAGTAAGTGATTCTTATAATTAAAACTACTGGTAAAATAAATTATCAAAACAAGTAACCTTCTACCAAATATTGCCATGACACCATGCATCGTGGAGTGTTTCTTTAATTATTATTCTTTGGACAGAAGAATGAAATGCCATACTCTAAAAGGGGAAAAGAGTGCTGTGGTTTTCTTCTTAATACTACAGTGGGAAGTCATGATTCACACTATGTTTAAGTCTATTGTTGACAATATGTGCAAAGATGATACTTCTTTTCAGATTGAGGCCACTTAAGCAGGCACCATGGATACTTTTTATTAATCTACAGAAAAGTATTTGATATCTAACATTAGAAAAAGCCTAGAGGGCTGGGGATGTGGCTCAAGTGGTAGCACGCTTGCCTGGCATGCATGCGGCCTGGGTTCGATCCTCAGCACCACATACCAACAAAGATGTTGTGTCCCCCAAAAACTGAAAAATAAATATTAAAAAAATTCTCTCTCTCTCTTTCTCTCTCTCTCTCTTTAAAAAAAAAGAAAAAGCCTAGAATAGAAGGAAAATATACAATAAAATAACATTTCTAAGCAAAATCTATGAGATACTGCAAAATCTATGAGATATTAAACAAATACAACATTAAGTTACAAATTACCTGAGTGTATCAAATCTTGGATGAATTGGGTTATGGTAGTGGTTTTTAAATATCACTTTGAAGCAGTTTTCTAGTGTTGTGTATGTGTACATGATAGCACTTCCTGAGCTTCCTTTCATAACACCTTGGTGACACTCCCCAATCTGAACCCAAACATGAACTAAGCACTCTAATAGATGAATATTCCCTGTTAGGAGAAGTTCCCTGGAACTTTTCAAACCTCCAAATTCACCTTCCTCTTCCATGTTCTTGTTAAATTTTGTAAGCACTCATTTTTATTATTGTACATTTGGCAAAGTTAACCAAATCTCACATATATTACATAGATTCTAAACACAGAGATCACAATTGCTTTTTTTGTGTTATAAAACTCTCTTCAAATAAAAACCCAAGGTCCAATACTGGAATGGTGTGAGGCCATGGATTAATCATTACTCCTTGGACAGCTAATTGGGTCAAAATTGTTGCTAGGCACGATCTGACCTTGTTCTCTCAGTTCCCTCACACCTGAGTTCCAGCCAATCACTGAGTACCTCCATTTCCCACAAAGAAGAAATTTCCTGTCTTTGAAGAGCACTTTTATATTTGAGAGCAGTTGGCTTCAATTTTTTTCAGAGTCATTCTTCCATGTCTCTATTACCCCAGGATTACCAAGAATACAGCTCCCCATATGCTGATCCTACTGTATCAGAATCAAACAGCAAGATGAACAATGCAGGATTGAGGGGAGAATTCACAAGATATAATGCCAGAATGGAGCCTAATATTCTGGACCTGGAAAATCAGAATGAATATTGACTATTGTCTATGATAAACTATTTTGAATTAGAGTGTTTTAGAATGGTTTCAATTTGCAAGTGCTAAGCTAAAGATTTTCATTAGTAGTTAAGTAAAAGGATAGCTTTATTTAATGGGTGATGAGTTTGAAAATTGTCCTGAGATTTGTAATTTAAAACCACTGAGGAGCCACTTTAATGAATATCAAACTATATTAATAAGATGAAACATGGGACATAAAGGACCCGATATTACTTAATCTGACAAATGTTCAACTAAAAAGACATGAGTTGCTGTAAAAGGTCAGGAAAGACTACCATGCCTAAGTGGATGGTGATCAAAGGAATTACCTTAAAATATATTATGACAATTTTTCAATTAAAGATAAGCAGTAGACATTTATTATTGTGAAAATGATTTGAACAGATTTAGAAATACTAAATAAATGATAAGAATAATCCCCCAAAGTTTTGGATGTGTATCATTACCTTACTCCTATTTTGATTGATATTTTTGAATATTCATTGATATGTTTGATTGTTTTGGTCAGCCTTTTCACCACTGTAACCAAAAAGACATGACAAGAACAATTTTAGACAAGGAAACGTTTATTTGGGGGTTCAGAGATCTCAGTCCAGATGATGGCTGGCTCCATTTCACAGGACCTGAGTTAAGTCAGGACATCATGGAGGAAAGACGTAGCAGAGAAAAGCAGACTAGGACAACCAGGACATGGCATCAGAAAACATAGAGAAAGACTCCCCTTACCACAGACAAACTATATACCCCAAAGGCAAACCCCCAGTGACCTCCCTCCAGGCACACTATACCTGCCTACTGTTAAAACCCAATTGATCCCTATCAGGGGATTAATGCACTAATTAAATTAAGGCTTTCATAGTCCAGTCATCTCACCTCTAAACTTTCTCACATTGTCTCACACATGAGCTTTGGGGGGATATTTCACATCTAAATCATAACATTGACCATCATAAAAGTCTTGAGAAATAGAAAGACAACATGATATTTGACTGAGATATCTCGAGTTTAGACTACTACAAATGAAACATGCCCATTTTATTTTTAGTATTCCCCAACATGCTGCAATTTAGACTAAATTATATGAATACTATGGATATAAATCCCTACTTTATAAAAGAGGAAACCAAAGTTCTTATAAGAGTAATAGATAATAGAACTGGCACTGACCAGGAAGCTTCTGATCCTCCATTTTTAAAGGTATGTTCTTCCAAGAAATTTCTAACGTGTATTTTATTTTTAAATAGATTTTTTTCCTAACAGAATGACTACTAATTGGCAACCAAGTTTCAAGACTTGTAAAAGTGTATAAACAGTTACTACAACAAAAAATTTCATATTTCAAGATTCAATTTGTTACAGTTGATTAAAAATAGAAAATAAAAGTTATGATAAATTAGAAATGACCAAAATGAGTCTTTGAGACTCTTCCCAAAAAGAAGTAGCTCTATGTTCACTCAACTTGAATCTGCCTGGGTTTTGTGACTGTTCTGAGTAATAGAATATACTGGAAGTATACCCAAGTCAGTTTCCAGTCCAAGGCCTTAGAAGACTCTCTTGAATTCTTTGTCTCTTGAAATACTTTGGGAACTTTGAACTGCAATGTTGAATCCATCTACTAGAAGAACTCAGTGCTAAGAGAATGTGTTAGGTTCAAAAGTCTCAGAGGAGTCAGACCAGACCAGGAGTCAAATCAAAGGCTTAGGGATCAGGCATGTTTGTAAAGTAATCTTGATTTTGCAGACTATCCCATCTACCAGATGAATCTTAGCAAATGCACTGTTCAACATCATAAAGAGAGGTATGGGCTATATAAGCCCTATCAAATTAGTGAGTCAGAAAATCATGAAATATAATAAATCGTTTTTGTTATAAGCATCTAAATCCTAGGGTAATTTGTTATTTTAGAAATAGATAACCAGGACAAAATATGATACCTGTAAATATGTTGCTATTATAAAAAAAAGTTTCTAAAACAGAGTATTTGAAACTCAAGTTGTATGGTGGGCAGGAGCTGGACGGAACTATTGATGAACCTTTGAAAGGCCTTAGGGAGACTACTGGAACATTATGGATGATGAGGAAAACATTATTAAAGGCCAATATAAAGAATAGTTGAGTTATATACAGAGAGAGCAGCTAGCAAAACTATTGTTTACAATAGTATGGAAAACATAAAAAAACTTTGTGATCTCAGAAATCTTGCTAAGATTTGCAGGCTCAAATTTTTCTAACTTCCTATGACAAAATGAAAGATTAAAGAGCCAAACTGCTGAAAAACTCCGGGAGAAAATACTAAGATCTCAGGACATCTTTTCAAAACTAAAAAGTAAGAAATAGACTCAGAGAAGAGGTCACATGCAGGTCCCTCTTAGTAACGCATGGTCTGAGGGTGAAAGTGAAGCCAAGAGTGAACGTGTAAAACCCTTTTTTAAGACCTCAGCAAGACTAAAGGTGTTTTTTCATGGTTCCTTTCATTTGGACCAAATGACTACTAAGGACAAAAAGAAAAAAAATCTTCTTAGGCAAAACCTGTAGAATATATTTGTTAAAATAGTAGGCTTCCAAAAATCTTGAGGTCATCTTTTTAACTTCACAGAGTGCTCTAAGTATAGAAGAATCTATTTTGAAGATATTTGTGGGTGTAGTGTTGTCTGTTGGAATGAATTGTAAATTAATACACATAAAGTTTACAAAGCTTTTAAAAGATTTATACCAGTTGGACTGGAAAAAGATAGTTACATTACAGAATGAAAAAGGCAGTTGGGTCTCTAATTTTCTGTAGATAAAAATAAAGCTGAGAAAACTACTCAGCTACAAACATAAACCATGTTTTATAGAATGGAAAGATAAATCCAATGTCCCAGATGAGAATCTTATCCTTCAACAGCACTGGACTCCAATAATTAAAATGGCCACATGTACCTGACTAGATTTCACAATTTCTATGGGCCATACATTGCCATATGCTTCCTGTTTTTCCCCTCCTTTTTGCTCTTTTTAATGACTATATCATCATTGTATATTGTTTGTGGAGGACAAAAAAGATAATTTAGCTCTTAATCACAGGTTAAGCTCCAGAGAAGCCATACATAAAGCTGTGTAATACATACCAGTCCTCATTTCAAGTGGAATGAAATTTTGGAATTCATAATAATACTGAAAGAGGATGAGACTGTGAGATTTAGAAGTGATTATATTTTCCATGTAGAACAAATATAAACTATTTACAATTCAAGGCAAACCATGATGGGTAAAGATGGCTGCATATTTGAAATACCTCTCATGATGAGAGTGGACCTATCATCCTTCTCTTTGAATTAAGTGGACTGTATTATTGCTTTAACCAATATAATTCAATAGAAATGACACTGGGCCTATTTAGCACTCAGAAAACTCCTTCAACTCAATAAAATTTTTAAAAAGTACACAAATAGCCTACAGCAAGTATATTGTATCTAGTAGTGAAAAGATTGGACATTTTCCCTCTAATGTTGAGAACAAGACAATGATGTCCTGTCTTACTATTTCTATTCAAGATCACACTGAAAATTCTAGCTAGTATAATAAGAAAAAGAAACAAAAAATTATACATTTTACAAAGTAAGAAATAAAATAATTTCCACATTGAAAACTCCCAAAGAACCAGCAAAAAAATTAAAATGGGACTGGTTAATAAGTAAACCAACTTCTTAGGATCCAAAGTCAATCTCAGGCCAATTATTACTTTCTTATAAGCCAACAATAAATAGTTAATATAAGAAATCACAAAACATGTCCAATATCACCAAAAAAGGCAATACATAGGTACAATTAAAAAAACTATATATAGGATTTGTATGTAAAAACTATAAAACATTGATGAATTATATAAAAGAATGTCTAAAAATTGAAAGAAATTCCATGATCATGGATTAAAAGACTCAACATTATTAAATTATCAATTCTTCAAAATTTTATCTTCTTTTGCAACTTCTTTTGGAGAAATCAACAAACTGATTTTAAACCTTAAATACAGAATCAAAAGACCCTGAGTTACCAATAAAATACTGTAGAAGAAAAATAGTAATAACTAATTCATTGATTTCAAGACCTATTATAAAGCTAAAGTAAATCTACATATACATATACAATATATACAGTAAGGTAAAAGAATATACAATCTATAAATAGACTCTCAAAAGTAGTCAACTAATTTTCTTTGAGAGAATGTGTCTCATTATGTTGCCTAGGCTAGTTCTGAGCTGCTGAGCTCATGTGATCTTCCTGTGTCAGCCACCTAAGTAGGTGGGAATACAGGCATTCGCCACCCGTGCCTGGCTCATCTATTTTTTTTTATAAAGTCTTAAAAACAATTCAATGAAGATATGACAGACTTTGCAACAAAATGCATTGAAAGCATTGAATATCCATATAAAAATAAAATAACACAGATGCTATATCTTCCAATAAAGTTACCTAAAAATGGATTTTAGACATCAATGAAAAACTAAAAAACAAACAAAACTATTTTTAAAAATTGCTAGAGGAGAACATTGGAGAAAATGTGTGACTTCCATTTAGTGATGAGTTCATAAAATAAATACAATATAAAATCATAATCCATTAAGAAATAATAACTTAGACTTCTTAAAATTAAAAGTAAAACTTCTGCTCTGAAAACACACTGATAAGAGAACAAAAATGGGGCTGGGTTGTAGTTCAGCGGCACCACACTTGTCTAGTACACACAAAGCTCTGAGTTCAATTCCTAGCAATGCAAAAGGGAGAGAGAAGAAAAAAAAAAAAAAAAACACAAGACAGAAACTGGGAGAAAATATTTGCAAAACACATATCTGATACCAGATTTATATTCAAAATATTTGAGGGTCTCTTAAAGTTCAACAGTAAGAAAAAAGTAAGCCAATTAAAAATGAACAAAAATGTGAAAGGGTATATAGGTAGCAAGCAATCATATGAAAAGACGCTTAATATAATTTGTATTTAAGAAAATGAAAATTAAAATAACAATAAGAAACTACTAAACACCTATTAAATGACTTAAATCCAACATTCTAACTCCATGTGTATATGCCAAAATATATTTTTCTATCATGAATATCTAAAAAGAACAAATAAAGTAAATTAATTAATTTATGAAAATCCAGTATTCTAAAAATACCAATTCCTGCAGACCTGCAGGAACTCTTACTTGTTGCTAATGAGGATGCAAAATACTACAGTCACTTTGGAAGACAATTTGGCAGTTTTATACAAAGCTAAACACAGTTTTATTACATGATCCAGCAATCACATGCTTAGGTGTTTACCTGATGAATCTGAAAACTCACATACACATAAGAACATTCATGTGAACATTTGTAGTGGATTTATTCATAATCACATAACTGGAAGCAACCAAGAGGAGCTTCATTGGGGCTGGATAAACTATTTGGATACATTCATACTATGCAATACTATTGTTATGGTCTGAGTGTCTTTACAAAATTCATATTTTTCAATTTTAACCCTGAATTGATTGTATTAGAAAGTAAGGCTTTGGGGAGGCAATTAGATCATGAAGGGTGGGGAGCATCGTGAATGGGACTAATGCCTTAATAAAAGGCCTGAGAGAGCTGCTTGAACCTTTCACCATGTGAGTTTGTGGCAAAAATATGGTCATCTAGGAAGCAGGAACTTGCATTAGATCTGCTAGTGTCCTGTTCTGAACTTTTCAGTTTCTAGAACATGAGAAATAAATTTATGTGGTTCATAAGCCTCCCATTTTAAGGTATTTTGTTATAGCAGCCCAAACAGACCAATACAATCATCTAGTGATTAAAAAAAAGAAAAAGGAATGAGCCCTTCAACCATTGGAAGACATGGGTGAATCTTACTTGTATGTTGTTAAGGGAAAAAAAGATCGACCGAAAAACTTCTACATGTGTTGTTCCAACATATGACACCTGGTAAAGACAAAACTATGGTTACTCTACCAAGGGTTGGAGAGAGAGGGTTTAATGAGTGATGCCAGGTGATTTTGTAGGTCATGAACTTAATCTGTATGGTAAGATTATAATGGATACATGATACAATGCATCTTTCAAAACCAAGAGAACTTTATAGCAACAAGAGAGAAGCTTAACATAGTCACTTATTAAAAAAAAAAAAAAAGGAAATAGAAGTCACAGGGCTCCAGGATAGAATACAAATGTGACAAAACAATGTAACTGTATTACAGGTGTCTGAAGCCAATTCACTGAAGGGATTGGGGATAGAGGGTGAGCTTACCTTAGTAACTTGGGAAATGATAGAATCTGTAAGACTAATGGCAGAAGGAACTATGCATAAGCACTATACTTTAGTTGACAAAACTGCTTCCCTGAAGGTATAAGTTTACAATTCTAGAATTACTTTGCATAAATACAGAAACTGAACACATAAGTAAGTGGATGGCAGACAGCGTTAAGTCAGTTTTCTCATTGTTGAAATGAGAGATTATAGAGAGTAAAGGAAGGAGGCTGGAATGAGTCATGTGGAAATGGATTGGAGTTGGTTTATGAACTCATGTTTAACTTAATAAAGAGACAGAAGGTATAGAAATGTTTATAGATATGTATATACATATTCATGTCTCTGCTCAATTGGCTAAGAGGGCCTAGAAGCAATAATATTACTAGAGTAACAAACATGCTTAGGACTCAGACAGTAATTTCTAATAAGATTCTCCAATGAAATTCTAGGATTCTGAGAGAAATGCCATATTTTAGAACTGAGCAGTAAATATACATGATGAATTTGGAGCATGCTGTAGTAAAACTCGTCCCACCAAAAAAGCAAACTAAAGTATCTTACTATGATGGAATAGTCAATGGGAATAGAAATCCCATTGGCCAAACCTGGAGCAACAAAATAAACAAATTAGCATTTCATTATTAACTAGTGTATAAACAACATATCCATAAATAAATACATTTTTGTTTATTGATATAAAAGATATAAAAGATTTCATAAATAGACGAGAGAGAATATCCTGTGTAGATAAATTCCATATAATTTATATAATACTTCCTTAAGGAGGTGGTCCCTAACACAAATCAGGTAATCAAGGTAAACATCAATCATGTGGTAAATCACATTGATAGTACATACCCTTCATAAACATCAAGGTATGCATAGCACACACCCATCATATAACCTTGATGTCATGAAAAAGGCACTTTACTTCTGTGTCTTCCTCCTGAAAATACATTCCTTCAATCTGATCATGAGAAAAACATCAGACAAAATCCAAGCCAAGATATATTCTATAAAAGACCTGATGAGTACTCTTCAAAACTGTCAAGGTCATTGAAAAGAGGAAAATCTGAGAAACTGTCATTTATAGCCAAGAGGAGTCTGAGAAGACATGCCTACTAAATGTTCTGTTGTTTGCTGGATAAAATCTGTAACAGGAAAAAATGGCATAAAGGGAAAACTAAGGAATATGAATGATGTATAGACAGCATTTAATGATAATGTATCAACAGTGTAGTACTAATTGTGACAATGTACCAGATGCTCATAATGAAGAAACCTGAATATGGATTATATGGGAACCTCTGCCATGTTCTCAATACTTCTGTAGGTGTAAAACTGCATTAAAATAGAAAGTTGAATTTTAAAAGGAGCAAGTTTGGAAAATTTACAGTATGTGAATTGAAATTAACATAGGTTGCTAAACTATGATAATAAAGACTGGTGTCAGCATTAAGAGACACATAGGATAATGGAATAAATACACAGTCTAGAAATATACTCACATTAATATTATCAATTGAATTTTAGCAAACTTAATAAGGTAATTCAATGAAGAAAGGGTTTTTTAACAAATGGAAATGGAAGAGTTGGATATCCATACACACATAATACAAAAAAAATATTTTGTTTGTGTTTATAGAAAAGTAGATAAGTACCCTTACATAGAGACATGTATAGAGAGAAATCAAATATCATTTTAACTATTGAAAAAACTACATGATATATGAGCATTCTTTTCAGTATTTTTGAAACTTATCTGTATGTCTGAAAGTTTTGAAAACTAAATATTTGGGCGGGGGGAGAATATAATAATAGAGTCAAACAGAGAATGATAAAGGCTGCACTGCTGGGAGCAGTGACACAGCCTGTAATTCCAGCAACTCAGGAGGCTAAGACGGGGATCACAGGGTGTAGGCCAGTTTCACAACTACAGAGACCTGCCTCAAAATAAAAAAATAAAAATAAATTTTAAATAAATGGATTGTAGATGCTGCTTAGAGCTAAAGCACCCCTGGGTTCAATCCTCTGTACCAAAACAAAACAAAACAAAAAAAAAACTGCTTTATAACACTTCTCCAAATGCCTTGAAATAATTAAATTTGACTGAATTAAATATTCTAGCCACAACAATCAATGGCTTTAAAATGAAACAAAAGGAAGTGGTAAATGCTGACAAATATGCAAGAGATTAGAGTAAGATAATGACAGAATAAAAATCCGTTGAGTTTAGCATCATGAAGGTCATTTGTAACTTACAGGAAAGTAGTCTCCATGGGCACTGAGGGTGGAAATGAATTGTAAGTAGATGGGTGTAAATAAACAGTGAATAAATAAAAACAGCCTAGCAATAACCAATTTGAGGAAATAGATGCAAGAAATGTTTCTTTTCATGAAAATTCATATGGAATAATAAAAGATATTGTATCTTAATATTGAAGAACCAATAAAATAAGAATTTAGGACTAGTATTAAAACTCTTGTTGGGTTAAAAAGATAAAACTACATATTCTTGAAATGAGAAAAAACCTGCAAAAATATTTAACTTACATATAGTAAGAGTCTTTCTTTTAGTGTAGAGTTTTATGAGACTTGATGAATACATAGAGCCATGTAAGCATCACTACAATCAAAAGGTAAAACAATTTCATTAATATAAGAAATGCCCAAGAATGCCCCTGTAGCCTACTCCATTATCATCCCTGGGCCATAAGTCATTACTGGTTTATTTTCTATAGGTTATCATTTTGCATATTTTATAACTTCATGTGGGTGAATTTCTGCATTGTGCATTGTTTCAAGTCTGCATTCTTCCACTTAACATAAGACATTTTAGTTTACATGTTGCTGCCTGTTTCAGAACTTTGTTTCTTAGCAAAAACAATGCTAAGCAGGAAGTGTGAATCAGGCGGTATAGCGATACCAGACTTCAAACTATACTACAGAGCAATAGTAACAAAAACAGCATGGTACTGGTACCAAAACAGGCGGGTGGACCAATGGTACAGAATAGAGGACACAGTAACCAATCCACAAAACTACAACTATCTTATATTTGATAAAGGGGCTAAAAGCATGCAATGGAGGAAGGATAGCATCTTCAACAAATGGTGCTGGGAAAACTGGAAATCCATTTGCATCAAAATGAGACTGAATCCCTTTCTCTCGCCATGCACAAAAGTTAACTCAAAATGGATTAAGGAGCTCGATATTAAATCAGAGACACGGCGTCTGATAGAAGAAAAAGTTGGCTATGATCTACATACTGTGGGGTCGGGCTCCAAATTCCTCAATAGGACACCCATAGCGCAAGAGTCAACAACTAGAATCAACAAATGGGACTTACTCAAACTAAAAATTTTTTTCTCAGCAAAAGAAACAATAAGAGAGATTAAACAGGGAGCCTACATCCTGGGAACAAATCTTTACTCCACACACTTTAGATAGAGCCCTAATATCCAGAGTATACAAGGAACTCAAAAAATTAGATAATAAGATAACAAACAACCCAATCAACAAATGGGCCAAAGACCTGAACAGACACTTCTCAGAGGAGGATATACAATCAATCAACAAGTACATGAAAAAATGCTCACCATCGCTAGCAGTCAGAGAAATGCAAATCAAAACCACCCTAAGATACCATCTCACTCCAGTAAGATTGGCAGCCATTAGGAAGTCCAACAACAACAAGTGCTGGCGAGGATGCGGGGAAAAGGGTACCCTTGTTCATTGTTGGTGGGACTGCAAATTGGTGCAGCCAATTTGGAAAGCAGTATGGAGATTTCTTGGAAAGCTGGGAATGGAACTACCATTTGACCCAGCTATTCCCCTTCTCGGTCTATTCCCTAAAGACCTAATAAGAGCATGCTACAGGGACACTGCTACATCGATGTTCATAGCAGCACAATTCACGATAGCAAGATTGTGGAACCAACCTAGATGCCCTTCAATAGATGAATGGATAAAAAAAAAATGTGGCATTTATACACAATGGAGTATTACTCTGCATTAAGAAATGACAAAATCATAGAATTTGGAGGGAAATGGATGGCATTAGAGCAGATTATGCTAAGCGAAGCTAGCCAATCCTTAAAAAACAAATGCCAAATGACTTCTTTGATATAAGGGGAGTAACCAAGGACAGGGTAGGGACGAAGAGCTTGAGAAGAAGATTAACATTAAACAGGGATGATAGGCAAGAGGGAAAGGGAGAGAGAAGGGAAATCACATGGAATTGGAAGGTGAGCCTCAGGGTCATACACAATTACATATAAGAGTAAAGGAGGGGTAGGAGAAAAATAATACAAGTGAAGAAATGATTTACAGTAGAGGGGGTAGAGAGAGAAAAGGGGAGGGGAGGGGAGGGGAGGGGAGGGGAAGGGGGATAGTAGAGAATAGGATAAACAACAGAATACATCAGTCACTAGAATGGCAATATGGAAATCAATGGAAGTGTAACTGATGTGATACAGCAATCGGTATACGGGGTAAAAATGGGAGTTCATAACCCACTTGAATCAAATTGTGAAATATGATATATTAAGAACTTTGTAATGTTTTGAACGACCAACAATAAATTTTAAAAAAAGATTATGTACCCCATTTGAATCAAATGTATGATATGTCAAGATCATTGTAATGTTTTGGGCAACTAATAAAAAAATTTTTAAAAAGATACAATATCTTAATATTAAAAATGTAGAGTTTTGGACTTTAGATATTGCCTGAGGACAATAAACAATTGCATGAAATATGATAAAAGTGGTTTTGACAGTCTCTCAAAGTAGAAATTCCCACTGTCCTTCCAAGTGTGTGTTACAGGTGTATCAGGGATGCTGATCTCTTGTAGTTCCAGGGGCAGCTGAGTAGACCTTGGGCACCAGTGCTCCTAAACTAGCCATTTCAGCAGGAAACAACTTCAACTGTTGACCCTATAGGGATGCACACATATTATCATTGTCTGTTTGCCATGATGTGAGGAAACATGCAAACACCATTTTGGAAAGTGTTGGGGCCACCTCAGAGGGAGATAGTGCAGCAATTCTGACCATTTCATTAAGCCATGGCAGAGCTCCTAAGACAATAGCACCTCAGTGATGAGGGAGTACTTCTGCTCCAGGTTCCTTATGAAAATCCAGTCCAGGTAACAGAAGAAGGTACAAAAGCTATTATAGTCTATGTACAATATAACAGCATGAGAAAAGCCATACAAGGAAACACAAAGGATCCAATCCAGACTGTGGTTTGAGGAAACTAATATTCCTAAAATGCTTTCGTTGTTTAATAAGGAAGAATAACATTCAATGAACTTGGCATTTTAATTCAGTAGATTGGAATGGGGGATTGAGAAACAAAATTAATTTAACAAACAATAAAGTCATAAATTAAAGGCAGAAAGGAATAAATTTTTAAAAAGGAAAGATATAAAGATTTTATACACAAAAAATGAACTTGCAAATAGAAAAAAAATATTTCAAATAAAAATCAAAAATAGGTTAGCAACAGTTTCAGCAATAAATAATAATATAAAATTGTCAGTAAAATCATGGGTATCCAAGATTTTTAAAAATCATTGAAATTGATCCAAAACCTAAAAAACACAAATAATTATCACCCAAAGATATTGGAAAAGGTGCCAAAAATTATATTTGACTTTCCTGTGTTATATAAACTTTTAAAAACACAGAATATTCTGTCAAGGCTATCTGGTAGTAGCAGCAATTTTTTTCTTTATTTCACAATTATTCTAGTTAGTATGTGTGAGTTTTGAAATAAAAAACAAAACACTAAATTTTATTTTTGAAAGAAATAGTCTTGACTATGCTTCTGTTACCATTATTAATTACTTTGACATTTGGTTTTTACAACCCCACTACCTCAATAAACTAAAATCAAACCACAAGTTTTTAAAAAATCATCTTCTTTATTCCAAGAAAAAATGTGCAACTTCTCAACAAATATATGTCACAATCTGCTAAAAGTAGTATGCTTTCTTAGGAGTAAAAACTTGTTTAAGAACTTTATAAACAAATCACACTTCCAGAGGCCTGGATGATCACATGTGAACATGAACCATAGGAATGGTCAAATGAATCTGTTCAAAGAGCCTGTCTCCAAGTCCTCCCTCATCATATAACTGTCAGATGACTGCGAGTGTTGAAATATAAACTCCTTCTGAAATCTAAGTTGTATTTTTGTCAGATTTAAAGAGTTTCCACATTCTGACAATGCAATGGGAAATTTATTTTTTCCTCTGAACATAATGAACATGTAAAGGAAAGATACTGCTACACATGTGCTATGCATACTAAAAGAAAGCCCCTACTTGTCATTGGGGTGTGGGTACAGTAACATACATGACAGAACCAACACTTCTCTATGGGTCTGAACCATGATGGCAAAGGAATAATGAAGAAGGTAAGAATCTTTTTTTTTTTTTTTGTGGTGCTGGGGATTGAACCTAGGGCCTTGTGCATGTGAGGCAAGCACTCTACCAACTGAGCTATATCCCCAGCCTAAGAATCACTTTCATAACAGGAGAAAAACTAGGGGAAAAAATGCAGTAGCATGATGAAGAGGGAAACGCTAGAGTCAACACATTCTTGTTTTTTTTTTATTTCCTATTCCCTCTACTATTTTTTAAAACTGAATAACAGTTTTCAAAATTATCTAAGACAAATTATTTTTTATTGGTTTTTCAAAACATTACAAAGCTCTTGACATATCATATTTCATACATTAGATTCAAGTGGGTTATGAACTCCCATTTTTACCCCAAATACAGATTACAGAATCACATCGGTTACACATCCACATTTTTACATAATGCCATATTAGTAACTGTTGTATTCTGCTACCTTTCCTATCCTCTACTATCCCCCTGCCCTCCCCTCCCATCTTCTCTCTCTACCCCATCTACTGTAATTCATTTCCCTCCTTATTTATTATCCCATTCCCCTCACAACCTCTTATATGAAATTTTGTATAACAATGACGGCCTCCCTCCATTCCCATGCAATTTCCCTTTTCTCTCCCTTTCCCTCCCACCTCATGTCTCTGTTTAATGTTAATCTTTTCTTCCTGCTCTTCCTCCCTGCTCTGTTCTTTGTTGCTCTCATTATATCAAAGAAGACATTTGGTATTTGTTTTTTAGGGATTGGCTAGCTTCAATAGCATAATCTGCTCTAATGCCATCCATTTCCCTGCAAATTCCATGATTTTGTCATTTTTTAGTGCTGCGTAATACTCCATGGTGTATAAATGCCACATTTTTTTATCCATTCATCTATTGAAGGGCATCTGGGTTGGTTCCACAGTCTAGCAATTGTGAATTGTGCTGCTATGAACATTGATGTGGCAGTATCCCTGTAGTACGCTCTTTTAAGGTCTTCAGGGAATAGTCCGAGAAGGGCAATAGCTGGGTCAAATGGTGGTTCCATTCCCAGCTTTCCCAGGAATCTCCAAACTGCTTTCCAAATTGGCCGCACCAGTTTGCAGTCCCACCAGCAATGTACAAGAGTACCCTTTTCCCCACATCCTCGCCAGCACTTGTTGTTTGACTTCATACTGCATTTCTGTACATCAGCAACAAAACTTCTGAAACAGAAATGAGGAAAAACACTCCATTCACAATATCCTCAAAAAAAAAAATAAAATACTTGGGAATCAACCTAACAAAAGAGGTGAAAGACCTATACAATGTAAACTACAGAACCCTAAAGAGAGAAATAGAAGAAGATCTTAGAAGATGGAAAAATATACCCTGTTCATGGACAGGCAGAACTAACATCATCAAAATGGCGATATTACCAAAAGTTCTCTATAGGTTTAATGCAATGCCAATCAAAATCCCAATGGCATTTCTTGTAGAAATAGATAAAGCAATCATGAAATTCATATGGAAAAATAAAAGACCCAGAATAGCAAAAGCAATTCTAAGCAGGAAGTGTGAATCAGGTGGTATAGCGATACCAGATTTCAAACTATATTACAGAGCAATAGTAACAAAAACAGCATGGTACTGGTACCAAAACAGGCGGGTGGACCAATGGTACAGAATAGAGGACACAGAGACTAATCCACAAAGCTACAACTATCTTATATTTGATAAAGGAGCTAAAAGCATGCAATGGAGGAAGGATAGCATCTTCAACAAATGGTGTTGGGAAAACTGGAAATCCATATGCAACAAAATGAAACTGAATCCCCTCCTCTCGCCATGCACAAAAGTTAACTCAAAGTGGATCAAGGAGCTAGATATCAAATCAGAGACTCTGCGTCTAATGGAAGAAAAAGTTGGCTCCGATCTACATATTGTGGGGTCGGGCTCCAAATTCCTTAATAGGACACCCATAGCACAAGAGGTAATAACAAGAATCAACAAATGGGACTTACTTAAACTAAAAAGTTTTTTCTGAGCAAGAGAAACAATAAGAGAGGTAAATAGGGAGCCTACATCATGGGAACAAATTTTTACTCCTCACACTTCAGATAGAGCCCTAATAGCCAGAGTATACAAAGAACTCAAAAAACTAGACAATAAGATAACAAATAACCCAATCAACAAATGGGCCAAGGACCTGAACAGACACTTCACAGAGGAGGACATACAATCAATCAACAAGTACATGAAAAAATGCTCACCATCTCTAGCAGTCAGGGAAATGCAAATCAAAACCACCCTAAGATACCATCTCACTCCAGTAAGATTGGCAGCCAGTAAGACAAATTCTTTTAATTAATGGTGGACTATAGATGTCTGTAAGTATTGAAGGAAATGGAGGTGAGAAGTACAGTAACATGAGTGAAGAAATAATTCCAAGGAATGCTTTACATCTTTACCAAATGAGTACCATGGGAGACATGTACCAAGGAATGAAATTACTCCAGGACCTTGAAGAATTTCAGAAGATGTGCTCTATGTAAACTAAATTTCTTTTCTGTGATGGAAAAGTAGTGCCAGCAAGAAAGTTGTCATTGCATGGTTGCCCATTTCTCAGAGAGCTCTAGAGATCCTTCAAGTTGGGGATGAGGATATGGGAAGTGATTAAGGAAAAAGTATCTGAACTTGATCCTTGGAATCATGATAGGTAAACAGATATTTATCAAATTATTTCATATGTGCCCTGAATATACATTGCTATAAAAACTTTACAAGGAAAACATTTTAGAATAGTCAAACAGAAAACAACAGAAGGGTAGCCAGCCATTGCAGATAGAAAGAGACCATTTGAAAATGGGGGATGGTCGTATATTTTCCAATATGGAAAATTTCTGTATGGGATTGGATCTAGATGTATTCTATTTCAGAAAGATGAATTTTATAACTGCTGTGAGAAATCATAGAAGACAAAAATGTAGTCAAATACTGCAAACAGTTTCCTGATTTTTAAATCAGGGGACAATATGGATTTATTCATTCACCAAATATTAATAAGCATAGAATACGTGTTAGTTTCTATGATAGATTGGAAACTAGAACAATGAAAAAGAAACATTGATTTTCCCATGAATTTGACTGAATAAGATAATAAACGTTAGAGTTGGGGGGAAATGAGATAATTCACTAGGGTTGGAAGTTAAATACTACAATTTCTCTTTAAATTCTCACCTGTAAATAATAAATATATAAAGCTTATACTGATATTTAATGTGCAAATTGGCATGAAATTCCTTTTTGAGCCCAAATGCAAGACCTCATATGTGTTGTATAGCTTCTTGAGATAACCTGATGAAACTGTGGGAGTTCAATAAGACAGGTGACCTTGCTCTAATTTGAACTATTGTAATTTAAGCACACTAGTTAAGCATCTCGACAGATCACATTGTCTAGTTTTAATAAAACACACACCAAAAATGAGGAAGAAATCTTAAAAGATTTTTACAAAGTAGTCCACAAACAGCAGGCAATTCTCTTAATATAAGTATAACTAAATAGTTAGAAACTGATAGTGCTAAGATCTTGATTCTTCTTAATTTTTTATCAGACACTTATGAGTTAAAAATCAATAATACCTCCATGAGATCTAATATAGTCATCTACATCAATAGTATTGATATTGACTAAAATAATATTTTAAAATCTAATGAGAAAGTTTTCTACTAAAACAAAAAAGAAAACAATTAATATTACATTCATCTTTTCCTCATTCTTTTTCTATTTCTATAATTGGCAAAGATTTATAATTATATATCATATATTTTATATTTATATTTTAATACAGGCCATCATTTATATATTTGTTTTAGCTTTTCATCACTGTGACAAAATACCTGATAAAATCAACTCAGAGAAGGAATGATTTATTTTGTCTCACAATATCAAAGATTTCAGTCCATGGTCACTTGGTGCCATTGCTGTGGGTTTGAGGTAAGGCAGAACATCAAGACAAAAGGGTGTATCAGAGCTGTTTACCTCAGGGAAGCCTGGAAACTCTTGCCTAGCATATGTGAAGCACTGGGTTTGATATTTAGCACTGCATGGAAAAATAAATAAATAAATAAATGTTACCATAAAAAAACAAACAAACAAAAAAACCAAGGACATGTGTCTTGTGGCTTACTTCCTCCAACCAGGCCCCACTTCCTACAGTTTCCATCATCAATTCCCAATAATGCCAAATTATAATTTCATCAATGGGTTAAGCCTTTTGTGAGGTTAGAGGCCTCATGATCTAATAACTTTCTCAAAGGCCCCGCCTCTGAACGCTTCTGCATTGGGGATCAATCCTTCCACCGAGGGATATTCTGGATCCATAATGTAACATATATAATTAAAACGTTAGTATACAAATTCATGAAAATATTTACTTTATGAAAGGCACATCAAAAACATTTTCTAAATGCTAGTTCAAGGAAACTAATATCAATAACCAGGAATATGATAAAAGAGATGTTTTGCGGACATGTGAAAAGGAATGTGAACATGATACGAAGAGTGTAGTAATCATTAGAAACCAACATGACTTTTCTAAAAAAAAAAAAAATTTTAAAAAGCACACAACTGACTTCATTTATCTTTTCAATACCATTCTTATATTTAGAAAGTAGATTAAATATCACCCTATTGTTTTGAGCAAGACACTAAAAAAAAATTAAGATGTGAATAAAATAGCAGACTTTAGATGACACATGCCAGGAAGAATAGCTTGTATGATAGATAACCAGAATAATCTTTCCGGCTCACTTCCTCTAGACCATAGCCCAAATTTCTTCGATTACCCTGAGAATGAGGTCTACAATCCATTGATTCTACCACCCTTCACTGACCCCCAAGTGATGCCTTCACTACCCTATTTAGCCAGTTTAAATTTCACAGCTCAATCATTACAATCACTCTTACTAGGCCCTTAGCTCCCTTGGCTCTTGCTGGCTTTCTCCACTGAACTTCCACCCTCTACACCTATATCTATGATTGAATCTTAACAAGGCTACAACTGAGCTAGTCTCAATCACATATCCAATATCACTTTAAATTCATGAATACATATTCTTTAGTACCACAAAAGATCACAATATTCGTACAAATTCTTGTTTGTTCACATTCTCACTCTCTTTAATAAGAGTTTTAGACATTTTTGTCCTTTCCAGTCATCAATAGGTTTTCTTCCTTCCCTGCTATGTTTTAATAAATTTTCCTCCAATTGAATTGAGATAACTGGAGTTATCACAACTGTTCACATCTGTGATCATAAATCCTACTTACCCTCTGTTAACATAGAAAATTGCCCAGATCCTAGATGTTACCTGTCAAGAATTATGAAGTTTATTTATTTATTATAATTATTTTTATTTTATTTTATTATTTTTTATTAAATTTATTGTTTTAATTTTAATATATTTAAGTTTAATTATTTATTTTACTTTGAGCCTGAAAAGTTAGCTTACCAAAAGCCATGAGAGTCTTGGTTTCTATACAAGGCACAGTTTAGTACTCTTAGAAATTTCAGTACCTCATTCATTCATTGCTGATAGGACTGCAAATTGGTGCAAACACTCTGGAAAGCAGTATGGAGATTCCTCAGAAAACTTGGAATGGAACCACTATATGACCCACCCAGTTTTCCCACTCATCCACATTTACACAAAAGACTTAAAATCAGCATACTGTAGCAATGTGGTCACATCAATGGTTTTAGCCGCTCAACTCACAATAGCTAACTATGGAACCAATCTAGGTGCCCTTCAATAGATAAATGGATAAAGAAAAAACGTAGCACATACACAGAATGGAATATTTCTTAGCCATAAAGAAGAATGAAATGATAGCATTTGCTAGTAAATGAATGGAACTAGAGACTATCAGGCTAAGTGAAATAAGCCAATCCCCCCCCCAAAAAAACAAAGGCCTAATGTTCTCTCTGATATGCAGATAATAACTCACAATAGCAGCAGGGGGCAGGGGCAGGAATGGAGGTTCACCAGATTGGACAGAGGAAGGGGTGGTAGGAAGGGGAATGGAAATGAGAGAGAGAGTAGAATGAATTGGACATAACATTCCTATGTTCATAATGGTTACATGACCAGTATAACTCCACATCATATACAACCACAAAAATGGGAACTTATACCCCATGTATATTTGTCAAAATACATTTTACTATCATGTATAACTAAAAAGAACAAATTTTCTTTAAAAAAAGAAATTGCAGTACCTACTGTACATGCATATTCTTTTGATGTGTCATCCTAATCAGGCCATAGGGGCCCCACATATTTGTCTAAAATTATTTTGGGGTATTTATGGTAAATATGGTAATTTCAGTTGCAGACTGATGAAAGCAGATTGCCCTCCCCAATGTAGGTGAGTCTTGCCTAATCTGTTGAATGCCTGAATAGAATAAAAGTCTGAGTCAAAAAGAATTCTCTTTTTCTCCCCATTTACTATCTTCAACCTGGGTCTACAACTACACCATCAACTTTCTTAGGTCTCTAACTTGTCAACTGCAGATCTTGCACTATTCGGCCTCCATCATTGTGTGAACCAATTTGTTATAATAAATAAATAAATTTATCGATTCTGTTTCTTTGATACCATGACTAATAAAGTTCCCTTGGCCTCAGTTTCCACAGGGCTTTGTATTGAGAATAAGCAACATCTGTATATGCAATGGGTTGCATTACAGGAAAGGAATTTTGAGTTTAGGGAACCTGAATATTTTATAATGGGATGAGAACAACTTCTCTTGACCTGTATCCAGAGGGAGACATTATCTTTATTATACTGAACAGTAAGAAAACCTATCTAACTTGCTGTGCAAACATCCTTGAAAAAATAGTCCAGAACAAAAGAGAAATATGATACTTTTCTCTCAAGACATATATGAATTTGAGAAAAGATGAAGAATTCATTTCTAACTTGGCCAACCCCTCAACCTACATGTTTACTTTAGCCTGTCCCCTATTGCCTACTCAAGAATATTGCACAAGTAATTTCCCCTTCTCCCTCCTGAATGTTTTTTTCTTTCTTTCTTTTTTAATTGATAATTTCTTTTTTTTATTGGTTGTTCACAACATTACAAAGCTCTTGACATATCATATTTCATACATTAGATTGAAGTGGGTTATGAACCCCCAATTTTACCCCAAATGCAGATTGCAGAATCACGTCGTTTACACATCCACAATTTTACATAATGCCCTATTAGTAATTGTTGTATTCTGCTACCTTTCCTATCCCCTACTATCCCCCCTCCCCTCCCCTCCCATCTTCTCTTCTCCTATTTAAAAAATGGACTCATTTTCCTCTCGTTAACATCCTCATCTCTCTCCTTTCTTTCATACCAAATCACACAAGGAAAAAGAAAAACCCTATTTAAATTCATTGCTCCCAGTTTTCTTCTTCCATTATCTCTGTAACTCATTGTAACTACGTGTCTCCCTTCCAGTCACTCAACCAACCTCCTCTTACCAAGATCACTGTCTTAGTTCATATAGCTGCTGTGACAAAATACTGCATATCTTATAAAGAACGGAAATTTAATTCTTACAGTTCTACAGGCTGAGAAGTCCAAGATCAACATCACAGTGGATTCAATGTCTGCTAAGGGCCTACTTCCTGCTTTATGGAAAAGTGCCTCCCTGCTGTATTGTCACATAGTGGAGAGGGTTGAGCTAGCTCCCTAAGTCTATATAGTGTATCAACTATGTGGGCTCTGCTGTCGTGACTAATGACTTCTATAAGGCTCAACTTCCTAATAGCACCATCTTGGGAATTAGAATGCCATCCTATCAATTTCTAGGGGACACAAACATTCAAACCATAGTAACCACCAATGACTTTCCTGTTGTTAACTCTGATGACAATCATCACTTCTCATCTTGGTCTAGTGGCAGCATTTGCATCTTTTGGGTTCCGTGTCCATTTTAACCCCATTATTCTTGGGGCTTTCAGGAAACCATTTCACCACATTTCCACTGCTCTCTATAACCAGTCTTTCCTAGATTTCTTGGCCAGTTTCACCTCTTCTCTAACTTCTAAATGCTGAAGTGCCCCAGAGATCAGTCCTTAGATTTTTTTTATTTATATCTTCATTCATTCTCTTGATCATTCATCTAGTTTTATGATTTTTTTTAATAGCATCAACTATATGCTGCTGACTCCCAAAGCTATCTATCTTTCTGGCTCATACTTCTTGCCAGAACTCTAGATTCATATGTCAACATGTTTTTCCTGAATATCCACTTGACCTCTCAAACTTAGAAGCTGCTGGTATCTCCTGCTTGCCTTGATTCTATTGTAGTCTTCCCCATTTAGGAGAATGGAAACTGTTAAGTCATCCATGACTTCTCTCATATTCTGCATTCTATCCTTCAGCTGATGCTTCCTATTTTTCCTTAAAAAATATAGAAAAGATAGCTGATCTTTATTACTTGCACTGTTACATCCTAATCCAAGCCACTGAAATCTCAAACTCCTCTCCCTATCTCCAGAGAACCTGGTCCTTCCTTTGGCTCATGGTCAACTTTTGTTTATTTTCAAAAGAACATCCAAAATGATCCTGCTTTAATGTAAGTCACACTATGTCAATCCTCTACTTCACTTCCTCCAGGAACTCCCCATGGTAAGAGCTCACATCCTTTGCAGAGATGTATAAAGGCAATCTTTTTCCTCTGATCCCATCCTAATCTCCTTTTTTTTCATATCACTTCATCTACCCTATCCCTGTCTTGCTTCTTGAACAAACCAGAGAGGCTTTACCCTCAAGACTTATCCCCCAAAAAGTCAATTAGCACTATACTGTTTCCTTTACATGGTAACCATACCTGGCTATCCTATCTAAAATTCTAACACCTTTCCTCTTCCCTCACAGTGCTATCTCTCATTACATTCCCTAACATTTATTTGTTTACGTTCCATATCTCATTTATTTACTATGCTTATTGCCCCCACTAGAATGTGAGCCTAATAAGGGAAGATTAGTTCATTGCTCTGTGCTCAGTACTTAGAATAGCAACTGGAACATGGAAATAGCACTCAACATTCATTTACAATAGTCAGTCATTCAATGAGGAGTTCAACAAACCGGGATGGATTACATTTAGATGCAAAAATCATGGGTGAACTTGGATAAGAATATTCTAAGTGAAATAATTTAGTCACAGGAAAACACTACAAGAATCCACAAATGTGACTTACAGAAGCAGAGAATAGAATGGTGGTTGCCAGGGTTTGGGGGTAGAGGGAATGGGGAGATGCTGTTCAATTGATGTACAGTTTCAGTTATGCAAGATGAATAAGGTCTACAGATCTGCTGTACAACATCTTACTGTAAGTTAATACTGTGTAATGCACTTAAATTTTTAAGGGGGTAGATCTCATATTAAATATTCTTGCCACATATGAGCACAAGAAGGTAGAGCACATGGACAATTTGAGATGTGATGTTTATTGCCTTGATTGAGGTGCTCAGTTCAAACTCATCACATGATACACATTAAATATGTACATTTTCGTATATAAAAAATACTACAATAAAGCTGTTTTCAAAAACCTATTACAAAAATAAAGGAGAAAACTTTATTTGACTTCTCTTGCAGTTTTCCACACACAGTTTATTTGGACTCAGTGACTTTGTATATGCATTTTTTTTCCTGACCTACAGTCTCTTTCTTCTCACTACTCATCATAGGTTTCAATTGCTCCATGAAATCTCTCAGGTTATTAAATGGACAAAATCCTCTTGTTGCTTGCATGCCTCTGTAATATGTTCAGACTCTAGCTGTTGCCCTTAGTATTCTATATTGTAATTATTGGTCCTGAGCTGTCTCTTAATAAGCTATATGTTCCTACATGCTAAGATCCATGTTCATAATATGCTGCCTTTCAAATCCCTGTATTCATAGTATATAACTATTATTCAAATGTAATTAAATTTATGATTTAAAAAAAGCTAGAGTGAAGTAATTTTCCAAGAGCTTTAGTATATGGCAAAATTGACAATAGTAGATATTCATTATACAACTATGAAAAGTAGATATGAAGTATTGTGCCTCAAACACTGCCTTATGAGATAGTGAGCCTCCCATCAATGTGGATCCTCCCATCAAGAGGAGCTTGAATGGCCAGTGCTCAGGGATCTGGGTAAAAGATTCTCAGATCACAAAGGGAATTATACTGGGAAAGTTCTCCTGCAGAATCTATAGAATTCTAGTACCTCATTCTCCAATTTTTCTGTTTTTAAATTTATGGTACTCTGAGATTTTTAGCTTTCTATACTATCCTGATTTAGTACAATCTGGATCCAACTTAAAGATTAAACACAAAGTTAAATGTAAATCTATACTGAATACATTTGCTCAAATAGCCTAAATGACTTTATAGTCAAAATGTAGTTTATTTGTTTGTTTATTTATTTAGGTACCAGGGATTGAACTCAGGTGCACTCAACCACTGAGCCACACCCATATCCCTATTTTGTGTTTTATTTCGAGACAGGGTCTCACTGAGTTGCTTAGCACCTCACCATTGCTGAGGCTGGCTTTGAATTCCAGATTCTCCTGTCTCAGCTTCCTGAGCCACTGGGATTACAGCATGTGCTACCGTTCCAGGCAGACTATATTTTAAATTTAAAGGTCTCAACCTATTTTCATGTCACATGTTACTTTTTACATTATTAAGTTTAGCTTTCAAACAATATTTTGCATTTCTAAAATGTTTATTACTATTAATATTGTCTTTTAGTTCTTATTCCCCAATTTTTCTTCTTTTCTTCCCTCTTTTCACAATTGAAATTGAAATGCTTTTGATCTTTCTATGTAATTTTAAAATGACTTAAAATGATTGGATTTAGAAGCATCATTTAAATACTGAGTGCAATACTTTAGAAAAAGTGCATTCAATCATAATAGTGTTAATGCTTTAAGAGTTTTAATTCTATTTTGAAATACCTTAGTGACTCTTAAAACACAAAAATGATGATTTTATTGATACTTCATCATACACCATTTTTTACAAAGTGGTTATTTTTATCAACTTTGTCCTTAAAAAAAAGTATCAAATGTAGATGCTGCTGTCTTCATTCTATGCTGAGTATTTTAGCACACAAAGGATTAAATGTCTTGTCCAAGATCATATAGAATGTCATGAAAGATTTAGAAGTAGAATTTTTTCCTCATTTTAATCCTGAATTCCATTTAAAAGTTTGATGTCTAATTTTTGGAGCTCAATTGATGGATGGGTAAGTTTTTTTTTTAATTTTCCCCCAAGATTTCCCTCAACTTATTTAAGAAAGAAAAGTTCCATTTTATTTTTTCTTAAACTAAATAAAGAAAATATATGATATGTATTTTAACTAAGAATTTTTAAATTTACTAGTTACCCAAAAGCCCAGACTAGACTCCTAGAATGAATATAATAATCTGTTCTTGAATCACAGTACTCCACTAATATATTTTTTCCATCAATCTCCCTCACTTTCTACTCATCTCCAATAGGATGCCTTCAAATATAAATTCCCATCTGTCAGAAGATCAATCTATTCCTGATTTCAAAGGAATCTGACATAACTTAAAATCACTTAAAGCCAAAATAGTGCCCTTAATTTATTGACTAGTTATTTTCTGCTTTTTATTATGCAAAATTACAATGACTTATTTCTTCTAATGTAAAATAAGACAAGTTACTACCTATACTTCACTAATTATTAGCAAAAACTGCAAAAAGAAAAGAAAGCCATAACTATAAGTTGCTAACACAATAAGTTTTCTCTGAGGACTAACTTCTGGAGTTCAGGAAATTGCAGAAACTGTGAAAATATTCCATAAAAGTATATGTCTTATGATTTCAAATTCCATTTGTTTTGCTTAAGATAAATTCATACATTTTTCTACTGAGATATTTCTATCACAATAGCAACATATTTTTTTTACCCTCACAGTATGAATGCAATGGAAATAAAAATTGTGAACCTGATAACTATAAACATTATCATACAGTAAATCCAAATCTCCCAAGAATATAGACAATTATTTGAGGAAATTAGTAGAGAAAATTTGAATTGGACACAATAACTTTGTAAGGACATGTGGAATTGGAGTAGAAATCACATTTTACTACAAGGTATCTTCATGTGATTGCCTGAGACATATACATGATGTCTCTCAGATTTTCCCCCTTTACATAAAACCCAAGTAAAGGAAAATCAATCTGTAGAAGGTAGACATCAGTCTGTCCATAAACAAAACTGCTAGCTATTTGTTAAGTATCTTAACTTTGCTATGTTAGCCTTCAGCCCCTAAGAGAAATAAAGAAATGGATGCAAGTTAAAAAGTTGCCTCATGATGGGCAATTTTTTACTACGATATTTAAGAGCTGTAATAAGTGCTTAACTTTTTTTAAATAATTTTTTAGTTGTTGATAGACCTTTATCTAATCTACTCAATGGGCAATCAATCCATATAAACCTATGCCAGTCATTTTATAGTCTCTTGTACATCCAGACAGAAGGAAGAAGGAAGGAAATGACAACAATCTTCCAATACTTCTGTATGTCAAGAAAGAAGACGTCCATGACCAGAATCAACTTCTGATTCCTTAGCAGAAATGTAATCAACAAAATAGGGAGCATGATCATCTAAATAAGGTTTTCATAAAGAAAATGGAATTCAACAAAGTTTCCTTCATTAAGCCTGTGTAGTATGTAATGTGTATGTGTATTTTTTTCCAGTGATAGAGATTGAACCTAGAGCTCACATATGCTAAACAAATACACTACCACTAAGCTACACACCCAACCCTATATGTGTATATATTGCATTTGTCAGTAAATGAATAGAGTTGGAGAATATCATACGAAATAAGCCAATCTCACAAAACTAAAGGCCAAATGTTTTCTCTAATATGTGGATGCTAATTCACAATAAGGCGAGGTGGGCACTAGAGAAGAATAGCGTTACCTTAGATTAGGTAGAGGGCAGTGATAGGAGAGGAGGGGATGGGATGTGGGGACAGAAAAGATAATAAAAATAAATAGACATTATTACTGTATGTGTATATGTGACTATATGGCCAATATGATTCTGCAACATGTACACTCAGAAAAATGAGAAGTTATATCCAAGGATGTATGATATATCAAAGTGCATAAATGCATTCTACTGTCATGTGTAACTGACTAAAACAAATTTTAAAATTAAGTTAAAAAAAAGAAAAAAACCCATACTAAGAAAATATATGCCCCACAATTCTTTCAAAACCTTTGGACTAATTTAACATGCTTGCCTATATAAAAAGTGATTGTGTTCAAAATTCTTAGAGCCTAAAAACCTCAAAATTTCATTGAGTACAAAACACAGGTCAGACAAAATACACAAAACAAATCTTATGGAAGCAGGTCTATGGCATTTTCATGTATTTCCTGAAGATAGTATACACCTTTCAATTCCTTATATAACCACCAAAAAGAAAAAAAAAATGAATCTAGATTAACAAAGTAACACTCTGTGCTGTTTTTGTCTTAATGATAGAAAACAAGAAGGGAATTATTCATTCCTTGGATGTTTAAATCATCCAAAAGATCCTGTTCTCATGGTGCACTGTGACTCCAGTCAAGATGTATGCTTAGATTCAAGTGGTGTTTTGCTAATTTCCCTAGGTCCTTTGCTTTCTGATTTTTGTTTTATTTTCTTCCCTGACATTTCCTCGGCACTTGCTCCTGCTCCCTCTCCCTCTTTTTCTCCCTCTCCTTCTCCCTCTCCCTCTGTCTCTGTCCCCCTCCCTTTCTTTTCCTTTCCCTCTCTTCTAATTAGGCCACTTCTTTCTTCCTATCATTCTTGCTCTAAATATACTTGCTAAGTCCATCGCTGCTACTGCCTCTTTTCCACGTTATCTTTTTTTAGGCACAATGCCAGTGCCATTTTTCTTGTGATTTGTGAAAGTCTTTCTTTCCTGTCCCTGCCCAGGCCTCCTACCCCCTGCCTAAGCTTTTCCTTTTTCCTCTATTATCTAGTACGCTCTCTGTTATATTTCTAGCCCTTAAAGTTCACAGAGCTCACGAGAAAAGAAAACTACAGCTATGGTGAAACAACAGAGGTTTGTCCAAAAACTACCCTTGGTTATTTGGATCTAGTTCCCTATGTTGTTTCTAAACAACAGCTTAATTGCTCAGATGTGAGGGGGGAAAAATGCAAAAATCAAGTAAAAGCCCTGGAGAAAGCACTAGTAATCTGTTTCTTCTTGTCTTAGGGCCACTCAATTGCCCCATGCCTGCATTCATATGATAAAACAAGACATATTTACATTTTCCCTTTTGCTTACTGGGCAGTTGAATAAAAATATTTCTGTTCACCCAATTACCATTAACTCTTAGTAGCAATATGGGACAAAACACATGCTTTCTTAAACAGCTAGTACTAAGTATAAAGAAAATACATTTAATTTGAAATTAATGGGATGTTTGCAGTCTTCTTCAAAACACTGAGAAAAGTAATGAAGTTCCTGATGCCTGAACTCCTAGTGACACGTGCAGAATCTTATGGGCTAAAGAAACTCCTAGTGGACAATAATAGCCAGTTTAAGTTTTTTACCTTTGACGCAATTCTTTGCTTAGATATGTATTGATTTGAAAGTCTTTAATTGTACCACTGTTATTTTGTGTTTTGTTTTTCTATAACATCCTTTTGTGTTTCTTTTTATGGCTGGATTAGTTACCTAAAAACATTTTCCTTACTCTGTAAGCACAAGGTACCAGGTGAATTTGCCTCAGTACTGATCAGAATTTTTATTTTCCTTTCACAGACGAACAGGTTTTTTACATGCTTTGAAAAAAGAATAAATATATTTAAAGTCTTAATAGGGAAATTGATCATTACAAACCTAATTGGATCGCTTGCCTTTCTCATTTTTTTACTCTACAGGAATCTGCAGTAGTCTATTCACCTGCTGACCCACAGAGAAAACAAAAATCTTTCTAATTATAACTGGAAACATTTTTAAAAATTCTATATTTGCAAAATCAAAATAACCAAAAATGATAGCACTGTGAATACCAAATTAAGTTCTCTGTGTGCTATAACCAGAAGATATCAGTGCAGACACAGTAAATTGAGCTGAACTTGTAAAAAAATCTTTTACACAACCACACCTGAACTAGCCTTATGGGAAAGAAGGGAAGCAGAAAATATATGGATTCTGAATAGATCATTAGGAAATTAAAGATGAACAGACTAGACAATAAAGAAGAAAAAACAAAAAGCAGAAGTACAGCTATTCAATTAACACTGATGTACAACTGCAGTTATATCTATAGTATAGATAGAAATTCATACTCTAAGAATCTTCTAAAGAGAAATACTGCTGTGATAAGAGAAAAGGAAGCATTAACACTGACCAGCTTTTGAACAGTTATATTTCTCCCTATGAAGTTCTGTGAAAATTGCACTGTACCAGTAATATTTAATTGTAGCATAAAAATTAAACACCATTTACTTGATATAAAATAGGGATAGTATGTAAATTAAGTAAGTTTCAATTCATGTCTTCTTACTCACATCTGTTGGCAGTTTAAATAGTTTTAGTGTCATTAATTGTTATAAAACTGCAAGATTTGCTGTATGCTTGCCACTTAGGACCAAAGGCACAAAAGTCTAATTGAACTAAGTAATTAGTAATTTGTCATTTCCTATTGTCAGCAATTACTTTCCATTAGAAATCCTCACTGAAAATTCTAATTTGAAGTGAGGTTTGCATTTTATTGCTGTCCATCCAAATTAGTTTAAAATTGACAGCTACATTTTCATTTAAAAATGTAAAGATATTAAATATGCTTGAAGAAAGTGGAGCATACTCAGCTCCACAGAAATGCACGTGCACGTGTATGAGCACGCGCACATGCACACACACACACACACACACACACACACACACACTGAGCCAACACCAAAGGAGGTGCTTTTATTTCCCCAAAAGGGAGCTGCAGTGGAAATATCACATCATTGTTGCTTCTATAACACTCCAGGCTTCTGGTTTTTAAATTTACACACAGACCCCTGCCGTGGCGCTCTCACCTGCACACAGACGGACAAGGAAACAGCACACTATTAGACTTCTTTCTGGAGTTTCAGTTCCCCTGGGATATATGGATGTTGGACGGTTTTCCATTTGTTCTTTCTTCATGCTTCACTAGCCAATCAACACTCCCTTTCCTAAGTTCTGAGCACCATATAAAGCAAAGGGGAAACTTTTATCAGCCCTCAAAAATAATACTAAGGAGGCAACTTATAATTAGCATGTGTCCACTGATGTACTTTAAATTAAGGGCAATTCAGTGAGTCAAGGTTATGCTTAGTTTCTTTTATAAATGTTGCAGACCTGTATATTTTCACTAGATATTCTTCCTCTATTAAAGAATAACATGTGTTTCCTTTAGAGTGCAGCCAGATTTCTTAAACAAAGACTAGCTTTTCAATAGTCAAAATTTGAAATTTAGAAATGAATTTCGCATATTTCTCTGTGCCCCATAGTTAAAATCCCAAAGTGTACAGCAGATCTTTAACTAAAAGCCTTGAGTTAATATGTACATACACAAAGGCCCAGTATCTTAGGTGAGACAAACAAAAATTATTTGGGGAAAAGTATATCAATATATTTATTATGATAAAGCTGTCAATGTTCATAAAGAACAGATTTGATTTATTAACCTAGAGTTGGGATTGCATTAGAGGGCAAAAGACAATGAAATTTTACAATTATGTCTCTAATAATTCAATAACTAATAAGACTGGTATTGAATGCATCTCTGTATTAATTTAAATGATAAGTTTACTAATTTCTTTTTCCCTAAATTATGTACATGTTAAAATTGACTTGCAACACTGGAAATGATAATGAATTTCTCTTATTTTTAAAAATGACACTCTAATCATTAATCTTAATTCATATACTTTCACAGAACAAATTTTCTACAGTTACTCATTTGGTAACTAACTAGATATATCACACATCTGTAACACTTAAGTGAACATTAATTAGTGCTAATTTACAATCAAATTCCAATGGAGAAGCAAATTATTAAGCTTTCTGGAACATCAAAAGTCTTCATGACTATTATTATGAAGAATGCCAGAACAACTTAATTATTTCTGCTTATAAATAATGTTTCCCACAAATCTTCAAAATGCATAGAATACTCTAGAAAGAAAAGGATGCTAGTCTCATTGTAATTTGGTTTTATGTAGTAATAATCCAGTTTACTTCAGTAACTGTCTTTTTTTTTTTTATTTTTCTCATTGCAGTAGAGAAAAAATTACCTGAAAATCCAACATAGAATTTTTACATTGGGCTTATTATTGGAGATGTTTTGAAATAGATTTAAGAAATTTTACTATACTTCTGTAAGATTTCACTATATGAATCTGATATTGTGCATAATATTCCACTATATATGAACCAAATATTAAATTATACATTTTCTTCCTCCCATGATTCATATTTCACATATTTCTAAAACAGTATGCTTACATAAGCCGCAGACACAAACTCCTATTCAGCTCATTCTAAAATTGTGTATAATTGCCAATAAGGCACTGAAGAGGAGAGAGAATTAAATTAAAAGTTCAATAAACACTGATCAATATGCTTGTAAATACCAAGTCCATAAAATGATCTTCCCTTTAAGTGTAGTTATGCCACAGGTACATGTTCCGTATTTTGGAAGTTGACTGATCATTTTTAAATCTAGTTAAATCTGTCTCTAATAGAAACATGCCAGAAATCTAGGAAGTCTGCCAGAGAGGATTTATTTAAAAAAGAAGAAAGAAAAAGCAAACACCAGTCTGGATTCTCAAACTGTTGCTGCCTCCTGGTTTAGCATTAGCTCACAATCAGCTGAATAAAGAAGTCATCTCTGTCTAAGATGTAAATAAATCACAAGCCTCAGTTACTTTACCACTAGCTGTTTGTCATTCAGGAAAATAATGGTTAATCAATGTCTAATCAATGAAGATGTGTAACATATTAGTTTGCAGTCCTTCATCATCCTATTTTCTTGAATTGCCTGGGGGTTTGTGTTCAGTACTTACAGAATCGATTACAATTGAGAGTGATCATTCTGCTCATGTTGAGAGCTGTCAGCTGTGCTTTCCACGAGGCCGCTTTACTCTTGTTTCATATGAGATGCTAATATTTAGCTGCATCTGACAAACTAGGTTCCACGGTGGAACATTTTATGAGAAGTGCTTAAGTAACTAATTGTATCACTACATGTCACTTGATGAAACTAAACTTTTCCTGACTTCACAATAATCATAAGCATTACTGGCTTGCTGTGGAAAATTAAAGGGAAATAGCTGCCTGCTTGAGTCTGATCATGCCTGCAGGGAAGGTCTAAGAAAGGCAACTACCACTGACGCCTTTATAAATAACCACAGGAGGTCGGGGGAAGGGAGGGGATTCTTCAATTTTCATATAAAACAATATTTTTCAACTTAAGCATGGTGTATACTCATGTGCAAGCATACTAGCATGCTCACAGTGTCTCACAAACACTAGGGGAAAGGTGGACCGCAGTCTCTAGACACATTTGTTTTAAGAAACAACCTTTTGTGGCTATGTGCCTTTAAATTGCAATGAAAACGTTAATTGCCTGACAAGCCCGTTTTCCTTACCATTAACAACAATGTATCACCAACCTATATCTCCAGAAGAAAGAGAGGGAAAGTACTGAAAAGGGTAGAAGAGGAGGAGAATCTTGATTTCAATAACAAATAATTGTTCAGTGTGGAGCTCTCAGCTTGAATTACTGTTTTTGTGATATATTTTGGAAGTTATGCAAAAGACAATCACAGAGCCCAATGTCAAAAACTAATAACAATATAGTATTTCATTCGGAACACTTTTGGATCTTGATAGTATTGATTTAAAAGAACAAGTTTAGTTTTCTCCTAGTTAGTATCAGTTCCAAGAGCACCCTCTAGCGCTCATAGATTTGAAGCATCCTGTAGAAAGTGGGAAAAAGTCATTTGTACGCAGTTCAAGCTCATTGACACTTGCTTTATGGCCAATATTAAGAAACTTTAAAAAGCTTATCTATCATCACAAGTGACCTAAAAAGTGCTCTTAAACTTAAAAATGTTTTAATATAATTCTGTGATCAAGCATACTGGAGAAATTTTAAATGATTCAAGATTTTTTTTTTTTAAGTTCTAATAGTGCATTAACACTATTAGGGTATTACTTTAGTTATACATTGTCAAGTTTTATGGATATTTCGGGATATATTTTAATTGTTTAAATTGCTTGAATAACTGAGCAAAGCTTAACTAATGACAACACCTTAAAGATAAAGGTTATTTCACACTTGATGCCAAAATGTACAATGAAACATTGAATTTACATTGTTTCCAGGAACAGTGGGAAAAGAACTTTATCTTTGAATCACAGCTTTTAATAAAACTGATATGCTAGAATAAGAAAAAATTATAAAGGTGAGTAAAAACGGAGACCATCAAATTATTAAATCAATAAGTTTTTCTTGTTTTAACTCCCTCCATTTCACAAATAAATCCCATTACAGGCTTGAGTACATCAGACTAAAATGGTCCCCCTGGAGAAAAATTAAAGGAAATGTACAAAATACTGGGTATGGAGGCATTTTGAAATAGAATTTCATTGTCCAAAAGTACAGATGCAGGGAAGATGTATATTCAATATTAAAGGATGTATATGTATTTCTGAGTTGATGGGCTAATTGTGTAAAAAAAATGAAGGAATAAGAAATCATGAATTTATAATAATATTTTGATGCAGGAACATACTGTATTCAGATCAAAAAAAGCAATTTAGCTAACCTGATCTAAAAAACAATAGAAATCTCAGCTTTTAACTGAATCAAAAGTGTCAAACCAAAATAGTTTGTGCTTGGAGAGAAAATAAGGAAAGACTGAGGATAAAATTGCTGGAGGTACCCAATTCCACAGAGATTTCCAATCCACAAAAATGCTAGAATTTCATCAAAATATACTTGATGGTGTTTTCCTCCTTTATGCCCCAATTTCTTAAGGAGAAATAGTTCAAACATTTATATCCTGAGGAGTTTCAGCAAATTTCACTAGATTATTTCTAATACATACTTCTAGTAACAATTAGAGTATTTCAAATGATAAGAAAACATTATGCATTTATAAAAGATCAGTCTCTAGGAGAGGCATAAATGCAAGTGCTAGCTCATGTAGAATAATATCATGATCAAGAAAATACTTGGTCAACATTTCCTAGAAGTTTCTTTTTTTTTTTTTTTTTTTTTTTTTAATTTCCATCACTCACATTACTCAGACTCTGGAAAAGGCTGTTAGCTGGATGTCTTATAAGTTAGGCTCACCTATCTGTGCGCAAATATTTATAGTCTTCTTAAATGACACTTTTACCATCTGTGGTACCGAAATCAAGCACATACTCTAAAAAAGGCAAACCAACAAAGAGGTATGTAAAAGATCTTCATCTCCTCTGCACGGCGACCAGGGCAGGTGAGCTCGCCCCACGAACATTTGTACTTTGATATGACAGCTGTGATAATGATGAAAAGTTAATGGATTTTTATCGACATCAACCTGATGATCATAGACTTTGTTATTTTTATTATTTTTAAGGAGATTGGTGCTGCATGAATATGAAGGCATATATTCACAGAATTTCTTAGATTTATAGGTACAGGCGCTACAAAGCCTTCTCTCTCCTTTCTGAGGTAGATAAATTGAGTTCCATGCAGTTTACTATGTAGGGGTCTTTCAAATGAGACCACAAAATCGCAAATCCTTCCTCTCCTGTGTGGACATTAAAGATCCCATAGCAGTTTTCATAAGAGTAGGGGCTTGTCACCATGCCACTGTGCAAATTCCTAGGACCTACCTTAAAGTTCAGCAGCTAGCTTCTCTCCACAGGATATTAGTGTATTAGATACCCTGAAAAGTTCAGTATATTTACTCAATTTATTAAAAATGTTCTCCTAATGGTTCTGAAATATCTTTTTCCAAAGCAAAAAAAAAGAACCAAAGGTCTCCTTAGGTAAAGTGACAGTAATGTTTGTTACATGAAATCAAACTTCCTTCCAAAATATTTGATTAGTCTCTTTTGAACACAAATGCCTATGGTATTAATTTTATTAAAAAAAATAAAAACAACCAGTATGTAATAAAAAAAAATCTTATAATCCATGATCCATGCTTTCTGATACAGGTAATGTAAAATAAATGATATAATCTACAAAACAATGACAAATGAAAGACTTGGAAAAGGTTATGGTTTGACAAGGTAACATTTTTGAAATCTGGGCACCAATCAAATTGATGTAGCTTTTGGTGATGCAACACTCTCTGACACTAAAGTCTTTACCACTGTCCAAAACATATAGAAGAGCCCATTGTGATTGCTTAATGTCAGCTTTTGTTCATAAGCTCTTTCATAAAACTGAAACCAGGAAAATGATTTAAAGCAGTTCAATTTGTCTATTTACCTTAATCTTTAACTATTCCCATATGTCTGGCTACATGATGTATGACTCTTCATAAACCAATTTTTCAAAGATATACACGACAGAAAAAAGTCAGGCTCCTAACCTTTTATGTGCTGAACTTTTATAGAGCTCTGGAAAACAAAATGCTTTTAGGTTTCAGAAAAGGGGAACAAAAATGAAGAAAGGTTATTTTCTTTTCCATTCTTTTTAGTAAATATTTGCATCAGTGAAGACAGAGCATGCACTAATTTCTAGGCATATGAAAAGTCCTTTCAGAGGTTCCTCCCAAACATCATGATAAAGGTTTTTGCTTAGAAATATATAAAGTTATTTTTAAAAAATGAAGATTCATAAATTCACATCATTGAGCTCCCACAGATTCTACAGTTGAGGAAGGAATATTGTGCTAGGTATAATACCACTCAGCAAGGATATGTAGAGAATAAGAAATGCAGATAAGGGATTCCTTGACATGAGGAGTCTGAATATTTAGAATATTTAGCTTCAATCACAGAAAAAAAACAGTACTCAGAAAATTTATTCAAATATTTATATTTGAAATAGAAAGTTCTATGTTTTTAATCACAAGATCATTAAATCAAGTTTCAAATAAATTAGAAGATGGAAATAAAAGAAAATTATATCTCTTTGTCCATTCAAGTAGCCAATATTTACAGGGCACCTATTATGTGCTTGGAGCTAGAAAAACAACTATGAGCAAGACAAAGTCACAACTTTGTCCTCTTGGAACCTATGTAGTTTCAAACTAAAAACCCAGCTTCAGGACCATTACTATCAGGTTATGATTGTGAGCCAGTCTAGAAGTGAAATTTTTCTAGTACCCTTAGTCCTTAAATCCTCTTGAGCTCAGTTCTTATGCAAATTTCCTTTCTATAGCCTGTGTTATTTTCAAGGTACCTGTAATTCCCCAGCTGGTTAGCCTAATTTAGAAAATGTAGTCTTCTCTCATAGAAAGGCACAAAACCTTAGAATCTTTACAATATAGAATGTGGAATAGAAAGAGAGAGTTCGCATTTGTTCTCCATCTAATGATCCCACTTCCAGGCACTTTGCATATGTTCCACACAGACATGTTCACAATATGCAAGCATTAACATTTTTCACTGCAAACATTCACATCTTTCATAAGCAGATTAAATCAACTAAGTTGTTTTATAGAATAGTATAGTCTTTATCTTAACATTGAAGAAAGTCCAATAGAACAACCAATTAATCTTTAAAATTAATTAAGTGTGGATTAATTAACTGTGTAAAACCACTATTTCTACACTTATAGTTAGAGAGACAGCATTTTCTTACGCAGATTTTGTGAAGATCTTAATAAATTATTAAATAATAAATCATGAAATTTAATACAACTTCCCAAAAGTAGTAGCTTATATCTTTAAAAAGTAAGCATGTCAACCAATATGGAAAAAAAAATCAACATTCACATTATCATCAAGTATTGTTTAAATATAAAAAAAACAAATTGCATCAAAATATCAACCAGATGCTGTGCAAAGCTTATCAGAGCAATTTATTCTCAACATCACAGCATATCATGTTTGTTTATATATTCGTCCACATAATTTGACCAAATTAGCATTAAATACCAAACTTAAATTTTAGAATCAGCTTCTAACATTCAATGAATTTGTCTCATATATACATCTATCTATGAAACATTGAAAGTATCTTTATACATATGTATGTATAATATTTACTATAGTATGTTTAAGTATACTTGTTGTCCTTAAAATAACAATGAAGCTACCCTTAAAATTTTGAAAATTAGAAACCTAAAATATGCAAATTAGGTGCTAGAATTTATCTAATCAGGTGCCATTTAAATGCGCATCTTTTAATGCATTAAAACTGTGAATAAAAAAAAAAACTCTGTGAATGAGGATGACAAGAAATTTTTATATTGCCACACTAAGAATATTCCATTTTGTGTTTTTTTTTTCTGTTGGTAGGAAATCTAATTTCTAATCTCATTCCAATTTTAGGCTAGCAAAGTTGTCATCTTCAAGCAATCTGGAATACCTAAACAAATAAAACCACCTAATAATTAAAGAGTATAAAGTTGATATGTGTTTAGATGAAAATATACTGGCAATTCTCATAATGTAGTAGAAAGCAAACATACTTGTGTGACATTTGGTAAATGGCTTTAATCTGATTACTTAGAAATCTTGCCACTTAACTTGCTCTTAATCCAATAATACAATAAGGAAAAAAACAATATAATAGAAATAAGACAGACATCACAAAGTGTGTGTTTATAGATGGTTATTTGTTGTTCATTAATCAGATTTTAGGAGAGAGAAGTAGATGAGCATTTAACTATACACACACAAATAGAAATACTATGCAACTTTAAATATTAGAAATTATTTTTTAAATACAGTAATTTTAAATGCATTTAACCTCCAACAAACATGATTAGATTTTGCTGTTTAACTCATTTGAACTAACACATTAAAAATTATTTCACACACACAAAAAAATCTTATTTAAAAATAGATTTAAAAAAAAAATTCCTGGCTTTTTTTAATGGCTCTTTTTAAAACTTCAAGTATGCTTGAGAAACTGACTGTGGATCATGTATACAATGTAGGGTCAATGCTGTATTGAATTTCTAGACCATTTTCAGACTACCTTCTGGCAATGGAAGCATTTTGACCACTGACACTCCCTATGGGTATATCTGACTATCCTGGTACAATGCACCATTCCCCATTATTGAATCTACAACAAACTGCTGTAGGTTATTCATTGATTGAGTGTTTAAGTATATTCTTTAGGAGCAAATAGAGAACTAATCTGTAAGCAATCACATAAAATAAAAAAAATCAGCAGAATCCCTACTTCAAAGATGCTTTGAGCTACAGCACTTAATTGTGTGCATTCTTTGATTATATTGTGTCACATCCAATAAAGATATGTAGGAATTCTATTTCTTTATATCACTGGATTCTTCTCAGCACTTCATTTTATCATGCAAGGAAATTAAGACAGCACCTGCCAAACCAACCCTACCCAGTTAAAGCACCCCCATTCGTATTTTAAACTCATGTTTTGGGGCCTGGATCAATCATAATACTCACCAGAATGTTTATTTAACCAACAAAGATGCCAAGAGTGATTCTATATTTTCTAATACACATAAAACTATCAGGAAATACCTGTATGTGCATGAATCTGCATTCATTTTAACTACATGGTATTTCAAGAATAAGATTAAGGGCCTCTTGCACAGTATTCTTAAACAATGCAAAACCTGAGCGAGCATGTGGTGGCATGTGTGAGAGAGCAGACAGCTCTGCATCCCTTCACAAGGTCCTTCTGTCAGTGTGTATTTAGGACAGCTTTCTAACATGAAATCCGCTCAGCTGCAGTGTCGATTTCAGGGGGTTCTGAGAAAGAGAGATCGAGAGGCAGAATACTTGAGCTCCTTAAAATGCATTTTCCTCTTTTCTGAAAACTGAAATGTGTTTCTGATTCTCAAATAGTGACTTTGTGAGCATATATCTGCTGTACCAAACAGATTTCTTTTTCTTTGAATCAGGTTGGTAGGCTTTGAATATTGTAACACATAAGCATTTAGAAATGTTTCAGAGGAGAATAAAATCTTTAAAAGATCTGTGCTTTCAAAAAATAATATAGAAACATGTACACCACAACACCTGCATTTTAAAGGAAGTAGGAAGAAAGTGCAGTGGAAATATTTTTGCAATCATAGATTATTCACATTTTTTTTATTTTATTCTTTTGTAAAGCATACTTTTAGTTGGTTAGGTCCTATGCAGGTTCTCAATGAAGCCCCCTTTTGTGTAACAAGGAACAAAAGAGGACAGAATGAGACAGTGTTAATATCAATAAACATTAAAAGCCACAATTTTGTCTAAATTCTTTTTCTAGAATGCAACCAAAGCACTTTTTGAATGTTAATGCTTTTTATTTACTTCATTATTTTCAATATAATAGTAGCATAGGAGGCATGTGAAGAAAGCTATTCATTTGTTGCCTTTCTAATACAAAGTTCAGAAAAATGTAGAGATCATTCTAACTAATGAAATGCTTTGGTATTTTTAGAGATTACTAAATATGGAGGTAATTCATTGCTAATGAAACTTTCAGTAATATTGTTTTTCAAGTGAAAAATAACCAGGGAATAGAAAACAATTTTAAAATACAAGCAAACAACAGAAAGAAAGAAATAAGAAAAACAACATGTTTAATGTCACATTGCAACTCACCTCTCTGATAGTTTATAGAGTTCTTTAAGTGTAGCAATTAATGCTCCAGGTCAATTAATCTACATGATTTTGCTGTGGGGACCTATACGTGTAAGAGAATGTGTCCCATTGACAAAGGACATTGCACTATGGCACAAGACAACAGAAGTGGAAGAAAGTTGCTTATAAAATAGTAAAGAAAATATGCTAGCTTAAAAACAAAATACACTGATGATATGGAATGTTAGTAAAAATGATGTATGCTCTTCTCTCAAGATGCTTTTCCTATATTCTCATAATTTTAAAAGTCATTGAAATAAAGTGGGAGGAAATGGCATGCAAATATTTTTTGCAATCCTTTTACAGTATCATGCAAATTTTTATTCCTTGGTAAATTATGCTTTGGTTGGTTAGGTTTTGTAAGGACACTGAGAGTACTTTCCATCTTGAGGTCAAGCTATTACTTTTATATATATAATAATTTTATTGTATGGAATTTATTAACTCTATCTTTTTTATTCTGTAAAATACATATATTTAACTAAGGTATTCACTCAGAAGGGCATTGGGGAACTCTCCAATAATTTTTAATAGAATCATTTTGATTATTTCAAGGAAGGGCTTTTCCTCAATTTAAGAAAGATTCTTGCTTAAAAGGTAGCCTGCTAAAGGTTAACACACATGTAGATATGTCACGTCAAACACAATTTTTAAAGTTGCAGCCACCAATGACTCTCAGCTAACATTGTCTTACTGGCATTTTTGGTTAACAATGTTTATTCCCTTATTAGATTGGATTATTATATGTTATATGTAACAGTCCTTATAAATAATGAAGGTTTGAAAGATTTAAACTGTATTTCATTCAAAGTTTAATTCAGAGAGAAACATGTGGCAAATGTGTAATCAGTATTTATGGAAGGACAGAATGAGACAGAAAGAGAAATGTAGGTGTTAATGAAGGAGGGACAGACTTGAATAAGAAACCTGAATAACAGGAAAATCCCAAAGATAAAGAATGGTATAAAATATGTAGCAGGACTAAGTTAAACAGCTTTTGCTATCACACATGGGATAGCATTAAGTCACAGACATAAATACAGTCAAAAGCTGACAATTTATCTATTATTAAGAATTTCAATAAACAGTCGAGCATGTGCTTTAGCATCAAGGCCCTGGATTCCAGCATCGGCACAGACACTCACATGACAACAGATAAAAGATTTTCAATGTGGAGTTTTTTTTATGATATAAAGTAAGCTTACTTCATCATAAATTCTCAAGAATGCATTTTATGAAAGTGGATTTATGCTTTTCTTTCAAATAAAGAGATTGCATCCCACCCATCACTATCTAGTTTCTCAACCATATTGATATAACTGATTTTCTCTTCATGTTGATTCATAAGAACATCTGTGAATCATAATGCCACCCTCCCCCCTTGGAAACCACTGGAAAACAGCAGCAGGCAGCATCACACCTGGGCTCCAAGTCCTGTCACATGGAAAGACTATGCTAGCAAGAACTTTCGACCTCAGGTCTAACAGGTTTGTAGTTGCAAACTTCACCAGTTTCTGCTACCAGGGTCACCAGCACAGAAGCAATTGTCACATAGGTACTGTATAAAAATGAATATTGTCTTCCTAGTGTATTCATAATTTTGAATTACTAAATATAATCAGGGCCTTTATAAAGTAGTTTTGAAATTTTGACACTCAAATTTCATTCAATCATAAATTAAAGTTCTATATGCTACAGTTTTCTGCCAGGCATGGTAGTGCACGCCTGTAATCCCAGAGGCTTGGGAGGCTGAAGCAGGAGGGTCACGAGTTCAAAGCCAGCCTCAGCAAAAGCAAGGCTCTAAGCACTACTCAGTGAAACCCTGTCTCTAAAACAAAATAGGGCTGTGGATGTAGCTTAGTGGTTGAGTGCCCCTGAGTTCAATCCCTGGTACCCTGCCCACCCCCAAAAAAGTTCTATATGCTACAGTTTTCTGACAAAGAGTAATATATTTTCATCTCAAAGCTAATATGGATTCCAACTCTACCACAAGACATGGTTTATGCTGTGGTCTAGAACAGGCATCTTTCATTTAGCATAGGGTCTGAATGCATTGTTTAAAACTGCATGATATATTTCCCTTGAGCTTTAAAAGCTAACGAAAATTAATTCCAGTGTCCTAATATATGGTCAATGCATTTTTATTGTAAATAGTGAAAATACTTCAAATTAGAAAATAAATTAAAGGCCTGGGAAACAATTGTAAGATAACTCTATAAACCCAGAGAAGACACCTAAAATGCTTAATTCTATAGGAGCAGAGTGGAGTCTAATTATTTGGAAAGAGGAGAGGAGTATGCTTAATTTCTTTTGAATCTGCCCAGTTTTACTAATTGTTAGATACTATGGATAATTTTTAATAAAAATCATTCTTTAGCTCAATTATATCTGACTTGAAAGAAGTGTACATATACTTTCTACTTCCATAACAGAGCCTAATTATCTGTATATACAATATATCTTGCTGAATTTATTGCATTTATTTGAATTGAATGAGGGATTGGGTCCCTTTCATCTGGTTTACAAATGATGAGAATACACACTGAAAATAGTGAACAAGATTTTGGGAATTTGTTTGTGAAAAGAGAGAGGTTAAAAGGAAATTATTAGTCAGATGAGCTTTAAGCTGAGTTGAGAGAACCTCACTAAAAGATTTCATGAAGGTTTATTTGGTGTTGACATATACATGTGTTTCCCTCCCAGCTGGAATGACTCCAAAAGGGCTGTCATGGTTGGTTGAGTAAATAATACATGCTTTAAAAACAATTATAAATCTGTATTCACCTGATGGACTTTGTATTCATTCCAGTCAATTGGGCATATAATACTCATTTAAAAAATAAGTACATATAATGCATTAAAAACTGCTTAAACGCCCATTTAACCGGAGGGGCCAAAACAGCTCTAAAATGGAGCATGTGATTAACACTAATGGAAGTTATGCATATGTAATGAAAGGAGAACCCCAAACCCTTTTAAAAAGGACTATGACAGGAGAATGTCAATTGGGAAACATGAAGATTTAAGACTACTATTGTTTCTAAAGTAGTCTCTGCCCTTGTAGCAACCAATAACTCCCAGAGTGGTGAGTCTTAGGGTCCAAGGCAATAAATGTACTGATATTTAAAATAAAGCATTGCTAAAGGGAAGAGCATAACAGCCTGAAGATAAATAATGCAGCAATGTAATTGGATTGCGTCTCTGTACTTAAACAGCTATTTACTTATGACAGTTCCTGTCCTGCTTAGAGGTCTTACCCAAGACTCCTTCTTTATAATGTTAAACACAAGACACTCATACCACACTGCATTTTAAGTTGTTAATGAGCCTAATTTGGAAATAATCTCACAATATTTTTAGATTAACAACATTTTCTTTTTAAAGAGAGTGCAGGGCATATGCAACAGTTGGCCTAAAACACATAATAATTCTGGCTCATTTCTCTTTTGGTTGGAGTTTTAAGAGAGTATTTCCCAAATGGCTACATAGATGGTGGAAATTCAGAAGCAATTATGAATCTACCTGTTGACCAAAATTTTTCTCCATTAGCCTAAAACATGTTTGATATTATCAACATGGGTGCTTTTTAGGGGGTACGGGTTGGTTAGGATGTCCACTGTTGAAATGCAAATATATTACCTAGACACGATATATATTAACTCATAAATACTCTTCAGTCCATCAATTCAATTTTCAGATAAACCATCCATTACCTAAGAAAACAAGTGGTCTTGTCTGAGTGTGGGACACAGGAGCAAGTGGCCTGATGCAGAAAAAGGCCTAAGGAATAAATATATAGTATACTCGCAGGTTATGCAAAAAGGCTATGAACAATCAATGGGCAGAATGAATGCTGAGACAGTCTCAAGAAAACCTCAAAATAGACTTTCATATTCTCATCCATTACCTTGCTGATCACTTTCAAAATGATATCACAATATCAGATTACATATAGGGAGAAACAAATTTGGATCTCAAAGTGATATCACATTGGTAACTACTTGAATTCCATCCCAGTCCCAGGCTCTTTTCTATTTCAAATACTAACAACAGCGGTTTGAATGTTGCTAGAATGCATACATCTGGAGGACAGAGATTTTTGTGTGTATGGTATCTAGGCAGTATTATTGATACAAAGAAAAGCACCTGAAATATAGGAGGTTCATAACGAATATTTGTAAATGAATGAACTGAATGAACAAGAGAAAGTATGGTAAGCCTTTCAGAAGCATAGGATTAGAAATTAATATCAAAGTCAAATGATAATTATGAGTTGGCTTCTTACTTAATTTTGTCTTCCAAGGTATAATAAAGATAGCTTCAGCTCTAATAGATGCTTTTAATGCATAATAGCTTTGACATAGAAAAAAAAGAAAACACAAAGTAGAAAATAAGAAAGCTTGCTGCCTTCAAGAGGAGAATGGAGAAGACCAAAATAAATAAACAAAACCCCAAAGAATGTCTTAGAGTGCCATTAATAGGAGAAGATGGAAATGAAGATCTAAAAACCAAAGTTCCATCAATATCCCTGAATCTAGTTCTGGTCTGTGCAAAGACTGGCTTGTTATGAATACTTCTTTTATATTCCCATGAGATAAATGCTGCCTTCCAAACTCCCAGGTATAGCCTCACAATAAATTCCTATAACCTGAGCCTAGCAAACTCAAGGTCCCAATCCTCTGAGAGTCACAAAATTCTGGGTGCTGTGCAAAGGGCAGAAGGCCCTCCTTCCCAACTCTGTTTTCCTTTATTACGCAGGGACAGTCTATGCTGAAGCGTTCGACCACTATTGCCTCTCTGTAGTCACCAAATTCTAGTCCCAGAAATGAAATATGAGCTTATGCAACCCTCCAAGGTTGCATAAGTGACACCATTTCATTTCTCCTTCTCTTCTGTCCTATGGATATCATTCATCAAACCTTTTCTCTATCAGTGACATAATAAAACTCTCAAGTGAAAGGAAACAAATACTGGGGGAGTGTATGATGAAGGAAATACAATTGTCTAAAATAAAAATAGCCTGCTGGGTGTGGTGGCACATGATTGTAATCTTAGTGACTCAGGAGGCTGAGTCAGGAGAATCTCACATTCAAATCAGCCTCCACAATTTAATGAGGCCCTAAATAACTTAGTGAAACAAATTTGTCTCAAAAAATAAAAAGGTCTGGGGATGTGACTCAGTGGTTAAGTGTCCCTGGGTTCACTCCCTGGTACCAAGTGTTAGTAGATTAATTAACTAATTAATTAACTAAAACTTAAAAAAGAGTAGCCTTTTACTACCCCTCTATGGAGATTATCCTCATATTTGATATGTGGAAACTTAGACTAAGTTAAGAGATGAAATAACTCACTCAAGAATGTTGTGAGCATGTTCCACGCCTTGGCACTGGAAGCCCAAGTTTCAGCCAAAAAGACATGGTCCTTGCTCTCATGGTGCATACTGAATAGAGAGAAAAGAGCAAGCATGATATTAAATTAAACATGCTACAGAAGTGCCTAAGAGAATTCCTATCTCTGACCTGGGGTGGGTGGTGGTGGGAGGTAGAGAAAGTATTGATTATCTTGAAATACAAGATGAACTGGGGGGCTGGGGCTGTAGCTCAGTGGTAAGACTGCTTGCCTCACTTGTATGAGGCACTGTGTTCGATCTTTAGCACCCATAAAAATAAATTAAATAAAATATTTTTTAAAAGACGAAATTGATTTAGCCAGTCAAAAAAAGCAATGAAGGTATGTATACTTGCCTAGCATGCACACCTCTCTGAGTTCATTCCCTAGCACTACAAGAAAAGTTTAAAAATAAATAAAGAAAAATAAACAATGAAAAAAAGTCCTTGTAGAAGAAACAATATGTACAAAGGCCAGAGAAAAGACAAGCAATATTATAAGAGTAGAAAGTTTCAAAAACAGGTACTGAAGAAATCACTGCAGACCAGATCATTCAGGACCTTGTAGGTTACAAAAAGGAAGTTGGAACTGATCTCGGGTTTAGAAAAATATTATTTGGGGAAGATTTCTCTGATTGAATATTAAACAAATGAATTTTTAAAAATACAGTAAAATATTTTAAATAGGATTAAATAGATCATCAGTACGGATTTTCTGTCTGACGTAAGTGCCAATTTCACATGGTTTACTCTTAATGGTTATGCAACTGTTGTTTCCACTAGAGGGAGGATAGAGAGATCTATATGATTTCTATTCCTTCAGCAGCTATTTATGAGAAAACAGAAGCTGAAGATTGACTGGATATAGCTAATGGAGGAAAAAGGCGGCATCAAGAGGAACCCTCCCCAGAGGTTTCTAAACAGAGCAAATATGTAGATGGTGATGCCAAATTTCTATGCAAGAAAAGATGTGAAAGAGACCAGGAGGAGACCACAAAGAAATGGATTGATCAGAGGAGTTTACTTACTCCAAGAATTCACTATAGGTAGAGTAGAAGAAATGTTTTAAAATGAAAATTCTGATTTAGCAAAATGAGGTGTTTTTTTTTTAAAGAGTGATACCGTTAACAGAGCTATCAACTCTTTCATATTTAAAAAATAAAACCCTTAAGCTAAATTGTCCATCCCTATCTTTCTATAAAATAGGTATCTTTCTCAATCCATAAAATATAGGCTTTTATTTTTGCATAGATTCGTAATCTGACCTTCTCCAAGTTGCCAAAGCCTAAGAAATAGCTTCAAGACTATAGATTAACCTTTATAGGCTGTACTTGACATGAATTTTTAAGAGATATAGTGTCTTCAAATAAATGATCCCAACACAAATTTAAGATTCAATCAGCATTAATGGTGGTATTAGAAATGATAACTTCAATTATAAGCATAATGCATTTTCCTTTGGGAGATTAATTAATTTAGAGTAGGTACTTGGAGTTTGCCCTAGTACAGCCATACTTCAAGACCGCTTATGACCAATGAAAGGCTCTTATACTAGCTTGATTTGAGCTAATAGAATATGGTTTAAAATATTAATTTTATGTAACTCATTTCCATAAATTTATTTTTATCCAGTCTTCTGAAAATAAAAGGATTATAAGTTAAAATAAAAACAAGAACTAATTAAAGAAATCTCCAATTTGGTCTACATGTGAATTTTATGTTTATGATTTAAGAAGAAATAGCTATGAAAATGGCATTGTGTTACATAAGAATAAAATAAACAGTTTCCCCTCAGTATTATTTTTCACTATTTCACTTTCTGAAAGAATAAAAGTTATTTTAGGAGGTGTATGACTAAAATCATAAGTAATTTTTAAGGATGTTGAGAGCTATGTTCAAAGTGAGAATCATTAGAGCTTTCCTGGAAATGAAAACAAAAATATTTATGACATCAAAATTATCCAAACTGCAAACTCAAAAGAATTTTCTTCTCTATTTAGAAAAAAAAAAAATGTGATTAAAAGAAACTGGTGTCAGGGCCATGGTGGGGGTGGAGGCAGATTTGACAAGGTAGACTAGATGGATATACATACATTTCTTTACAGTGTACAATAAAATAAATGGATTAAATTGGGAATGGTGGCCCATGCCTGAAATCTTGTTGGCTTGGAAGGCTGAGGTAGGAGAATTGTGAGTTCAAAGCCAGCCCCAGCAACAGCAAGGTTCTGATCAATTTAGTGAGACACTGTCTCTAAATAATATACAAAAATGGCCTGGGAATGTGGCTCATTGGTTAAATGCCCCTGGGTTCAATTATTGGTATATATGAATTAATATAAATTTGGATAATATAAATTTGGTAAAGTTATACATTAAATTAACTAGAATTCCTTTAAAGGCTCAAGAATGCTAGCAATTATAGATAACATTTACTAGCAATTTTTATATGCCATAGAAAATATGTCAAATGAGTTAAGTGCTTTGACACAGATACAATTATTAATTTCAATTAAGAAATAAACAAAACTGGGGTTTGTTACTAATCTGAATTCTCCCAGTTAAGGAATAATAAAGTCAGACTCTTATGCCGATTTGCAAACCTCCAAAACATGAGCTTAACTCCAACATGCTATATATTGACCCTCTTTGAAAATCAAGGGTAACCATTTACCACAATATTTGTATTAGATTAGTGTATTTTATTGACAATATCTAACCAACGAGGGAGGGGTACCACAAATGCAGGGAAGGAGTAAATATCAAATATTCTTCTGGCTTGATCACTGAGATTATGCCAAATTCATAATTTATCCATTCAGATTGTGTACCTACTAAATGAAAATTAAACTAGATTGTAGAAGGCCACCATTCTACAGAAGTGATATTTTTGGTGGTGTTATTGGTTGTTATGCAAATTCATCATATAATTTTAACAATTTAAGTGAAAAATCCTTCATAAAACTTAACTTTAAAATAGTTAAATATAATATGCATTAATTCATCCAATACATACTTCTATACAGTCAAAACACCTTGGTAGGTACTTTGAGAAAAATAAAAGTCAAAGACAGTCTATTCTTTCCATGGTACAACAGTCTACTTGCATGGCTTATAAAAAAAAAAAAAAAACTGCTGTTAAATTTTATATATAATTATTAACATTCAAATAATACAAAACACATGCTTTCAGCATGAAATTCATAAGCGATTTATAAACCAGTACAAATAATGTAATAAAGTATTCACCTATGAAAGCAGAGAACATGAAATAAAGACTGAGCAACATGCATAGGCATGACAAAGAAAGAGGACTGGAAGGATGGGTTTTCATCTAGAACATCAAAAAAGTGATAAACATGAATGTCTGAAGAGAAAAGGGAAAGTTTTGGTCAGCTTTTTTGCTGCTGTGACTAAAGGAAATGATAACCACAATTGTAAAGGAGAAAAGATTTATTTAGGGGCTCACGGTTTCAGAGGTCTTAGTCCAAAGAAGGCTGGCTCCATTTCTTTGGACTCAAGTTGAAGCTGAACAACATGGTGGAAGAATGTGGTATAGAGAAGCAGCTCATATGAAGATCAGAAGGCAGAGAGAGAGACTCTATGCTCCAGATGCAAAATATATATCCTGTAACCACGCCCCAAATGAACCACTTCCTCCAGCCACATCCCATCTGCCTCCAGTTATTACTTAGTTAACCCCATTAGGGATTGATTCACTAATCAGGTGAAGGCTATGACCCAATCATTTCTCTGCCAAACCTTACATTCTCACACATGAGCTTTTGGGGGACCCTTCACATCCAAACCATAATAAGGAGGAAGGCATGAAAATTTATATTTGAAACTAACAAACTTATAGAGGAAGTACGAGTGGAAAAGTTGGTGAATAGCAACTGCCAGTGGCCTTGAAGATCATATAATACAGATTTAGATGGAATAAAAACAACTTTGTTTTTATTTGGTTCTTCAAATTACTTTACATTTTGGGGAAAAAAATCTAATACATTATGCCCCAATGATATTTTTAATACCATTTGCCCAAAGTGCTTGCCTAACATACCTATCAGATAGATGTTTCATAAGTTGCTCTCCCAATTTCACTCTAAACATAAACATATTCAATGAGATTATCAAACCCAAATATTTCCAGTGCAAGTTGAAAGGTAGCTCTTCTTAGCCAAAATCTTTAAAACACACACACACACACACACACACACACACACACACACACAGAGAGAGAGAGAGAGAGAGAGAGAGAGAGAGAGAGATTTGTACACACACATTTTTTTTTTACATTTTTGGAGCTTAAACTATACATTTTCCTCCATTCTCTTTAATATAACCTTAATGACAGATGTGTCTTTTATTTCAATTTAATCTCCTTTGTGTAACTTTTAATGCTTTCTGCAAAATTCAACAGTTCAATCTGGAGCCATAGAAATAAAACCTTGATGACTCTTAAAGACTTTAAGATTAATGCAGGAAAAAATTACCTTGGTTATTCATGCCTATTCTTATTAGTAGCCTGCAGTTTGCCTTTACCGAAGAACTAGTGGGAGTTTGATGTGAAGCCAAACTCATCGGATCATGTTGTGTGGTTTGTTTTTAATCACTGAATTCAAGAAGAAGCCAGAATTGCATTTTGAATGATTTTATGATTGTATATGCTATCAAGTAATACCAAACAAGATAAAGACATTAATGTACATAATAAACAGACATGAACACCATCCTTCTTATTTAGATTATGCCAACAAAACAAGTAAGTAATTCTATGGTGAAGAAGCAAGTTTAGAGGATTTTTTAATGGAAGCCCACATATAAATGTCACGAATGTCTTTCTAAATAAGAATATCGTGGACAGCTAAGCAACATCAAGACATCTATTACATCAGGGAGCTTGTAATTGTTCTTCCAGAATATGCTATCAACACTGCAGTGTTTAATCAATTAATCATGCAGCTGCTATCATGCAAACCTCTACCAGGTGAACTGTGAGTGTATCTGCATACTGTGCATGAACTAAGAATGATAACACAAAAAAACAATGTCTTTTTTTAACCTGCTTCCCCCTGTTCAAAGCAAAAATAGCAGAGCCAGTTGAAACTCTGAACTAAGAATATTCACACATAACCGAGAAAGTTATTGCAATCTTCTCATATCTACCTTATTTAATATATAATAAAAATACCACTCATAGTTTTACCAATGGACAAAAATAATATCTAATTATCTATTGATAATTGCATGCCAGATACAATGCTGAATTCTTTATGTAGACCTCAGTATTCCTATGAAAACATTTTTGTAGCGGTTTTCTTCTAGCACCATTTTGCTTCCAGGGACATTCACCAAAATGTCTGGAACCATTCTGGTTGTCAGAACTTTGGGGAATGGTGGTGCTATTGGCATATAAGAGGCGTAGGTCAGGGATGCTGCTAAGCATCCTTCAATGTACTTGACAGCCCCCACAACAAAGAAATCCAATCCAACATGTCAGCAGTGTAGAGAGTGACAAACTCTGCCCTATTTTCATCTTCATTTAACAGATGAAAGAACGTGAATCTTAAAGAGTACATAGGGGGCAAAAGGTTCAGTGGCAATAAGCAGTAGAGCTGAAATTCCAGCAAAACACAGTTCAACTTCAAAACCTATATGCTTTTGGTATGGTTAGGGCTGTAATCTACATACCTGATCTTCATGACCCATTCAAATTCTTACCAGCAAGCTGGGAATTTATAGCTAGAGCTTTCTTGTTTCTCCTAACTTTCTATGGTTCTAACTATGAATCTTCTAGAAAGGTTATCTGATTGTCTCTCCATTCCTCCCCTGGGTGTGGATGAGGCCTCCCTAAGGTTTTGCCCTACTTGTTACCTGCTTCTCGCCAAGCAGTAGAGGATTCCCTGGAGTGGCCTCTGCTGGCTTTCCATCTTCTCTGTGGAATGGAATCCTCTTTGGTGAAGCCATGGACCACTTTTTTCACCTGTAGGAAATAAGCCCCACACTACTAGGGAAATAAAGAGGATTTGGCATTGTTCTTTCCTTCCAGATGACTCTGCAGTATCAGATATTAGGGAAACCACTGCAAAGTAGTAAAGATTCCTGGAAGAGGAAATATACAATCTGACCTCCAAACCAGATAGCCAAGAGCCCAGTTCATGTTGCCCAGTGACCTGAATGCTCTCCAGGGACCAATTCAAAACAGCCTAACAAAACTAGCAGTCAACGTGTACCTAGGTTCCCCATGCCCTGGGTCACTTTACTTTTATACCAATTACGGAAGTAACACACATGTCCCCAGAACAGCAGCTTTGCTAAACTACAGCAACAGGAGCTAAAATTTGTCCCTAAGCATAGATTTTAAATAGAGGAAGCAATACTTCCTAATATGTGCCCTTTTGAGGTTTCTTTCTATTGAAAATGGGATGGGAAAGAACATACAAGAATGCACTAGGATATCAATTAGAACCAAACCCACGAATCAGGATTTCCTTCCCAACAGCAGCCACAGATGTTATTGACAGAGGATTTCTGACTCTTTAAATGTACCAATATAATCCAGAGGTGATGGGTCTATCTGAGCTGAAACGCATCACTTTCACACACAGACCCACTTACACATAGCATTTGTAGATAGGTAGATCATGGATTAGTTTTCATAACCAGATAATTGAAACCCACATCAAAACCTGAACTTTAACAAATAATTTCTTTTTAATCTCCTTCATTGAGTCATTCCTCAGATGTGCCCACAAAGATCAATATATACAAGGTTCAGTACATATTCCTTATCTCCACCAAGCCAGCTTCTCCTGGTAAAGATTCAAATGATGATTAAATTCCAAGTAGCAGAATAAGAGAGCAATAGGAACCCTACGACATCAAGATACTTGAAATTTCCTGCATCTTAATTATCCATACCATGGAATCTCCCTTACGTACTCTTACCTCCAATTTCACCTCACCTAACTCTGCCTGGCTTGGCATAGAGTCTGCTTTCATCCCTGCTGAGGGAAGCAGGGACCTGCTCATTGGAAATGTCAACACAATGCAGAAACTCAGGCATGTTCTCCATCACAAAAACAATCAAAGATAAGACAATAAGAACCTCATCTCTGGCCATGTTACTTAGAGTGCTGGAAGCAGTCAAGTTCCCTGTATCCCACAGACCACATAGCAAGTTACTGGACACTGAGTGCAGTACCACTCTCTAGATGATACCCTTTCCTTTGTGTGAAAGCCCATCAAACACCTTAGAAAGAAATCACAGTGCCTTTCTACTCTTTGAGACATGGATACTGAAGAAGTGGAATCAGCTTCTTCCAAGGAGATAAACTGATTTGACTCAAAATCATTCACTTCTTTCTAGTCACTCCAACATGCTCCTGTTTATGTGCATGCATACACACACACACACACACACAAAAAAAAAAAAAAACACAACAACCCTCTTATTCCATGTATTTCCAAGTATTTGGTGGGATAAAAGTGAGCCAGTGAGGGGCTGCAGGGAGGTCTGTCAGAGCTTCCCCCTCAGACATACAAGTCTGCCAAATTGCCGTAACTGACAAGCCATCATTTGCCCAGAGCTGATGCTGACATTCAGGGTTGCTCTAGAATGTGGACAGGGGTCTTCACAGCCAGGAAAAGACACCCAACTCCTCTGTCTCCCCTCCCCCACACCCTGCTCCAAAGTTATGGCTCCTCTAAGGCTTGGATACAGGTCTCCAGAGGTGAAAGGAGCGTGGATTAGCCCACTGTGCCGCCTTGCCCACAGCATAGTATAATATTAATTAGTCACCTTCCTTATTATTCAGTCAAAATATGCCAGACTGAAATAAATTACATTCTTAGCACATATTTCACACCCCTGGATCAAGTCTTGCAAGGGTTTTCTTTTATTATTTATAAGATCATGTGCTGTCTTCCTGCAGAAAATGAGATGGTCTGCATGAGGAAAAAGGTAGAAGAAATGCAGAGAAATGAAACAATCAGATATTCCCTAATGATATTTAAAAATAGAAAATTTGCTACTGTTACATACAGCATGTTCCATCTTTTGAGATTTAATGGCTCTCTTGTGGTTTAATGGAGAATTACTTTCAGTAATTGATTATTAAAATTTAAAATTGCTAACCATCTTCATTATTAGATGAGCGAACATGTTATCCTTGTAATTAAAAAAGCCCAAGACTCACTTTCATCCTGTTGACAGAGCGGGCAGACTGTCTCCACACTCAGACTTGATGGTTTCAGGCTTCTTGTTTGACAAAAATAGCCAGGCAGTCATTTGATGATGAAAATGCAGAACATCCACAGAGACTGAGCAGAAAATATAATGAACAAAAAATAAAATAATAAAAAGCCCTACAAGCTAATTAAAGTTTTCAGTCCCGACTCATTAAATGCTATGCATCACTTATGTGATATTTCAGTGTGCCGGGCTCAGGTATCACAGGGCACTGTACTTTCTCCCAGCCTCCCTCAACGTGCCCTCAGAAGGCACACAGCCATTCCCTCTCCTCATGAGACAGCGCTCACCCTTTGACATTTCACCTCAGATGTTTACCGTTGCAAATTGTTGATTTCAGCAACATACTACACAAAGTGGGCACTGGAACAATCCAGTACAATGCCCATTGTCTAAAATGTGTATAGGGAATCTCTAGGTTTTTGCACACAGAGCTCCAAGGTTTGACCCCTGCCAAGTCAAAAGAGTGATAACTCAGAAACCCTTCCAAAGTCTACATCCCGAGAGACAAAATTTTGCCAGTCAGTTTCCCCACACGTTGGGGATAGGGGATTGCCAGTGTGGAATCTGGTGTTTCCTTTGAAGTTTCACCATATTAGAGTTCCATTTTGTAACAGCAGCAGGCAGTGATTTCCAAAAGGATCTTTTAGAACTGTCAATGAAAAGAACCTACCCAAAAAGGCATTTTCACAGCCTAAGTATTAGACAGATGTCAGCCTTTAGGAAAGGAAAATCCAGCATACCTAAGAAATACAAATTTGAGTGAAGCAAAGATTTTTGTTCACGAACAGGTATTCTGGAAATCAGGAATGACATTTGAGTATCAGCATTCCCACAGAGTCTCAATTATTTAGCTCGTAAAATCCCTGCTTTGAATGTCAATTTTTAAAAATTGATTTGTCAATGAATTGCCAATATTGTTTTAAGATCCAGGCCCTCAAGGATGTCCTCTCTGATTCAACCCAGCCAACCCTGATTATTCTTGAATGCAAATCATCTCCCTACCCTTTGTCCACATTCAAAGACTAGAATATCACTGGGCAGTATTTAGATCATGCTGTGAAGCTGCTCTCATGTTTTTGTCCTTGTGTTTGTCTTCCCAATTAGATTATGAAATCCTCAAGAGTAAAAGCAATTCCTTTTATTTCTTTTGCTATTTTCACTTACCTAGTCTCTCACCTGATATCGAACTTAACAGACATCAGGCCTACCACCCATCTACCACCCATCTTATTTGCTTACAGAGTTAGATATGAAGGTTTGACAAGAAGCTGAGCTCGACTATTCTAATTAAATATAACCTTGAATTTAGGATACATACAAATATAACCTTGCATTAGGACCCTTACAGACTGGATCAGCCTTTCTCACCATGGAATTATTTTCTCAGTACTCCCAAGGATGGTAAATAGCTAGCGCCATTCAGTGAATTCATTGCATCACTGAACATAATGGTTTGAGAAAGGCTAGTCTAGATCATTCTTTCAGATTATTTAAACAATTTCACAAAGTCATTAACAAAAAAGAAAATTCCTTCCCTCCCCCATGGACTTTCTGGCTTTGGTAATATGACTATTAATCTTGGGATATAAAATGTCAATCCATTTTTATAGCCATATCACACATCACCCCCTCTTAATCTCTTTCCTATACCCCAACATCATGGCACCTTAGCTGTTCTAAATTACCAGGTAACACTATCATATGTGTGCCGATAGCATAATTCACAATTGAGCATTTTCCTACCACTCTGGGCACCTAGTGGAGTGCTTTTAAAGTGTAAGAGATTATAGTATATACTACCTGAATAATAAATGAAACCAAGGGGATGGCTTTACCCTGGATTTTATCTATTTCTCAATTTTATTTCTTAAATTTAAGCATTGATGAATGAAAATAATTACTCAATCAGGAATTTTAAAACATTTAGAAATTTATAAAACATTTCCTTCTCATATCAGCATTAAAAACTTATCTCTGCAAATAAATCCCCATCCCAGTTCATGGCAATTCCATAGTTTTAGTTTCTGGCTATATCCTCTGTATCACCCTATATTTCTCTTTATCTCTCATTCCCCTTGTCCACTCCATTAACAAAGTGTATCAAATATTCCACCAAAATAGATCCAATGCATGCCTGTAATCCCAGCATCTAGAGAGGCTGAGACATGAGGATTGAGAGTTCAAAGCCAGCCTCACAAAAGCAAGGCGCTAAGCAACTCAGTGAAAACTTGCCTCTAAATAAAATACAAGATAGGGCTGGGGATGTGGCTCAGTGATCAAGTGCCCCTGAGTTCAATCCTCAGTACCAAAAAAAAAAAAAAAAAAATAGATCCAGACCATCTTTATCACTAGCAGTTTGTTCCAAAGTATCATCCTCCATCCCCTGGTTTGTTCTATTGTCTCTTAACCACACTCCCTATTTATCCTCACAAATATCCTCTTGTGACATCACATGGCTCAAAATCATTCTTCTGTCCAAACCCTCTAATGACTCCCCATTTTTATTACAATGGCCACAGCAGCCTAGGAAATCTCCTGTACCTCTTCATCATAATATCATCCTTTACCACTTTTCCTCTCCTGTATTTATACTAGGCATGCTGGCCCTCTTGCTATTCCTAACCAAACACCTCACTGTCTCAAGAAAAGCTTCAAGGGTTCTGCACATACTCTTTCTTTAGCCTACATGCTGATCTGAAAATAGAGGTGTGCTTCCTCATTGTCTTCAGATTACTGTTCAAATATCACCATATGATAAGACCTCCAAGAGTTGTATCAATCTGTTTTTTACTAAGAGTAATTTAATCCAGTTAGTTTTATCAAAGCAGATTTATAATGGAGAAATCCTAGAGTTTTAAGCTATTTGCTGATTATCACCATGTCAGAGGAAGATACAGAAGATGACAGAGTTTGGGTCCATTATGTGGGCACATTATATGGAAATGTTATGGCTTCCTAGAAGGGGACTGCTTGAAATGCATTTTCCACTGCATTGTCTTTGTGTCTCTTCTCTTTCCTCTTCCACATATGAAGAGAACAAAGGAGAAGTGTTCTCAGGAAGTTGCCAACAACTGATAGAAATGGTTTATACCACTCCCACTCTCAATTAGTGACTACATTGATTTGATTTTCTTTATTTTTCTGCATGGTTCATGAAGGAAGAAAAGAAGAAATAAAAGGGAGAAAGGAAGACAAAAACATTTTTATAAAGAAAAAAAATTACTACTTCTTTGTGGTCAAACAAATCAGAATTTTAAAAAAATTAAGTGGAAGTGAAGTATTTTCCCTCAAGCTTTTGTTTTTGTTTATGCTTATTTTTTTTCAAGTTCTTACCACTCATTATAATATCCTGGCACCAATACAACTGATAACAGTCTGTTGGCATTAAAACAATTTTTAGAAAGTACTTGTTTCCCAAATTATTACAACCTTACATGATATGTGGGCTACACCAAAGCTGATTTTTATGTTGTGGGAAAAATTTTGTAGTAGAAACTTTTTCTGTTGAGTGACTTCATATATTTTTTTTAATTCCACAAGTATCTGAAAATTTAACCTGGATGCAACATTGAATGATTTGCCTCCTCATTTTATAGATGAAGATTCAAACATTAAGTATGATTAAATGGTTTTCCTAGAGCATAGGGTTTGTTACCAGGAGAACCGAGAATAAAATTCAAGTTCCTTGGCTTCTGAATCACTGTTTCTGCTGCTCTGCATTGTTCTGTGTCTTATCCATGATTGTGCCATTTTGGTTCTCACAAAGGAAATTCAACTAATATCTGCCCTGCTTCCTAGAAAGTTGTAATCAAAAACTTGAAAGTAAATAATAACATGGAAATAATCATAGTCATAATTATGATGAAATAGATCTACCAACTTCCAATTTATCATCTTCAAAATATTTACATATTTATCACCTCATTCTGTCCTTGAAAGAATGTTTCACAAATTATACAATAGAAAACATTATATAAATATTAATAGTCAACACTTAAATAATTAAAGATTTTCTTAGATGCTGATGAGAAAAGAAAGTCACCATGGCTTCTTAGATGGATGAATGAAATGTTGCTTTCACCATCTGTGCTAGGTTTCATTAATTTGGCTTGATGAATTAACCTTTATATGTGTGTGTGTGTGTGTGTGTGTGTGTGTGTGTGTGTTATATGCTGTCTGTTCTCATATTCATATTTGGAATTCACTAATGCTTTTTGCCATTTTCCATGTGTCAACATAGATGAAAGCCATCTCAGGGCTCTAGAAATGGCAGATTGTGAATCATTAAGATCAGGCATCAAGACATTGACATGTCATTCACTGGTAACACAGAGGGACAGGATGCCAATAGTACTTTCTAAGTATGCCACCAATGGAGGAAATTCCTAGATCCTTAATAAAATTGGCTGCTATACATAATGGATACTACCAGCCATTATCTGCTTTCTACCACATGGTTTGTCTCAAAATTATGAAGGGAAAAAAAGGAAAAAATATATTGTCCATTTGCTTATGGAATAAACACCCATTTATTCCATGAAATCTGAATGGAGTCAGGCAGGGCCTCTGGTCAAAAGTATATCCCTCAATACCTGTCACACTGCCTGAAATCCTACTGTTATTGACTCATTCCTTTGTGCATTGAATCTTTTTTTTTTTTTTAGCCCCTAATCAAACCCATTAAAATGCATAAACCCATAGCACAACCACAATCTCCTCTCAGATCAAGCCTTTAATTTATGGGGACCCAATAAATCAGGAATAAGGAAAGTGATAGTAGAGGGAGTTTTAGAAATAATGCAACATAAGCAAATAATAATTCCATACAAGGAAAATTGGCCTAGGTCCATGCTACATATGAGAATGCTGAAAGGAACTTTTCTGACTGTCTCCAAGGGAGCACCAGGGTCCACAGATGAAAAACAAATGACAAAAAAAGAATGCCTAAACTCTAAAGAGAAAAATCACCAACCCTCTGCATCAGGCAGTCTGATACCAGGCAGGAGCTTGGGATTCTTAAGAAGTACCTGGAGCCTAGTTTCTGGAAAGGAATGCAGAACAAATCCTCTATTAAAAAAATAATAAAGTAAGCTTCCCCTGACAGTGAGAAGAAGGCTCTGTTTTTTTAACCCCCGTGAGTCCCTGTTTGAAATCCTGTATGCCTACCAATGAGTTGTAAGAGCAGATTATGCAATCATGAATATTTCTATTTTTTTTTTTCTCTTAGAAAAATCAAATTCCATGACCAGCTCACCACGTGGGAAGACCTGACTCTAGCTGACTCAATGTCATTCATGCTTGGATTCCTAAAATCTAGTTGGTTTAACTAATATGTGACCATTAAAAGATATTCAGTTGAATCATTGGTTGTGAGATTAAGAAGGTAAGGTGGACAAAAAAGCACTATGTAAAACTCCTGAGGAAGATATGGCAGCAAAGTGACCGTGAGAAGTGCTAGGATTCTTCACAGTCATTTCACACTCTTGACAAACTCACACACGCCTCCCACTGCCATGTACTAAGGGAAATAAGCGTGGGGATGGCCAAGAGAGCAGGAGGATATCGGCAGCCTACTGTGCAGAGCCAAGAACGAATGTCTCTATTTATTTTCTATTGCATCTGTTCATTTGACCACTAGTAGGTAGAGAGGAAAAGTTGCCCTAGATCCTCAATTACAAAAAATAACCTCTACTTATGATTAAATAAAACCGTGGCTGGGTTTAAAACCGGTCACGATTTTGTAAAGAACGAAGGAAATGGTTGTGAAAATGCAAAATGCAGTACACCCTAGTAGATAGTCTTTCTGGCAAAACCCCTTCAGTCATACCAGACTGTGATGAATCCCAAGAAGCAGCAGCTCCTTTGGACAAAAGATGTTTTACGACCCCCAGTGGGACAATGAGGCCAACAAGGACAGATTCTACAAACCTAGACAGACCAAGTGGAGAAAGGCTCTATTCGCTCACTGGAATTTCCTAGCACTTCCATAAATGTCAATAAACACTGGTCTTAGGGGCATATCATGTTCCAATATATTTTGGTATAAAAGTTGTAACCAAGAGAGTCTTAAAATGAAAGTACTGAAGGGAGATGTGTGAGTCTGTTGAAGAAGGCAGGCCATTCTCAAAGGCAGTATATGACTGCAAGGGGGGTGGGGGGAGGCTTGAGTGCCCTGAAGCCAATTGAATAATCTGTTTCATTGACACAATTATTAAATCATTGATTAGTGTGCTGAGTGGTCTGAATCTGTTGTCTTTATTACAGGTGAATTGTAGTCATTGCCAGCTGTTTCTGTGGCAAGTTCTTCAGCTGCAGCAAAGCTGGCATTGTGCCCAGATGCAGCCTGGGAGCCCCACAGCTTCAAAGTGTTTTTTCTTTCCCCCAGCGAGTGCTTCTCCCTGTCATTACATGGTTTCCCTGTGCTCTCATCATTACAACAATAGAATCCATAAAAACCAAACGCAGAAACAAAGAGATAACTTATTGACAACTAATGAAACACAGGAAGATTGTTCAAGCATTGTAAATGCGAAAGGGCTTTGAACCGTTTTAAATGATCCACTCGTATTCCATCGCCCCATTGTTAACACAGGCGTGAAGGCAAGTGTCTCAGCCTCATAAAACTTGCACCATCTTTGCCTTAAAAGTCTGCTCTTTTGTTGCTCTACTTCTAGAACTCTTTTTGGACGTCTGCTTTGCTTTCTGTCCACTTGCCCAAATTCTAACCCACCAGTTGAGGATGACTCATTGGCAGTTTTTTCTGAAGAAATTTTCCCTAGACACTGCAGACTCGACTGAGTTTTCCTTCCTTTTTCATTTCTCCAATAACTGAGTCATGTGTCACTCACATAGTCAGCAGATGCTAGGAGAGGATAAGAAATTATAGAATCCATGTCACATCATAAGTAGTCCAAGGTGCTTCCCTCTGATACCAGATGAGCACTGAGAAATTTTCTCAATCAACCCTCTTATTAGCTTGCTATGACATGAGGTGCCCTCCAAAAGCTCATATGTGAGACAATACGAGAAGGTTTAGAGGTAAAATGTTTGGGTTATGAAAGCCTTAACCCAATCATTGAATTAATACCCTGATAGGGAATAATTGAGTGATAACTAAAGGCAGGTACAGTGTGGCTGGAGGAGGTGGGACATTGGGGCTGGGTCTTTGGGGTATATATTTTGTCCTTATTGAGCAGAGCTCTCTCTCTGATTCCTGATGAGATGTCTTGAGATGCTTTCCTCCACCACATTCTTCTGCCATAATGTTCACCCCACATTGAGCCCTGAGAAATGCAGTCATCCATCTATGGACTGAGATCTCTGAAACTGTGAGCCCCAAAATGAACTTTTCCACCTAAAATTATTCTTGTCAAGTCTTTTAGTCACAGCAGCAAAAAAAAAGCTGACTAAAGCATAGCTCCATCAGTGACTCAGCATTGGCACTTGGGATGAAGTCTCTTTTCCATTCCTGATGTTGAGGAAATTGGACAGGCTGTGGTATCAGACCAACTGGGATTCACACTCCAGAACAAAAGCTTATAAAGTGTGCAATCATGGCTTTTGCTTTTTGTATTTTTAACCCTCTGAGACACAGGGTTTTAATCTATGGAAAAGAAATGGTGGACCCTTCCTCACAGTGTAGTGCATACTGAGCATCTGGTACACAGTATACATATAATATATGCACATTTTCTATTCCCTGGGCCCCTACCAACACTGTTCATGTATTGCTAACTAGGTCTTATCTGTCCGACTAAGTTTTAGGTCTCTTGAATATAGGGTTACAGAAGCTTCTTTATACTAAGGCTAAACGTATCTGTCTATAATCTCAGGGTTTTTATCCTATTTTCTAAAATGGTAAGTATTGACTGGAAGAAATTTAGTTGATTTTATGAATGAAAATAGGGGATTAATGAGCTAATATTTTCAAGCAGTTGATACCAGTAATATAATAATTCTCCATAGGGTTTATGATATAAAGATACATAATCGAAAATCCTGCCCATTTATAACCTAGATATGTAACAGCCTTAAAAATCTGCTCGTGGATTCCCGTCAAAATTCTGATTCTTGCTTTCAGTGTCTCAATGGGGTCTGCTCAAGTCTAGAGATGAGGATCCTGATATGGTCAGGCATAGCTTTGACAAATGGCAAATGAGACCCACATCCACCATATTAGCCTGATTTGTTCCTGCCAAATTGTACTTGAAAACCACTTTGGACAAGGACTGGAGTTAGCACAGATGTCAGGTTATTCTCTTTGAGCAAAGAACTAGCCTATCATGGACATAAAATTGCACCTCTAACCAGAGCCAGAGGCATTTTTTAAAAATACTTTCATGCCCCCACCAACTGCCTCAATGTGCCACTACATGGGCAGGTTACTATAAGTAGTTCAAACTATATTAGAAATCAATTTCTTTAATTCTAATATCTATATCTACATTTCATTTCCCTTTCAAAATCAAGCTTACGTACAATGTAAGTAAAATTTCTAACTTTCCAAGTTAAGTTTCCTTTGCTTCCTTTCTACGTTTGGCAATTGCAAAACCTTTGGTAACTAAGAAAAAAAATTGAGTAATCATAGAATCATAGAATTTTCAGTGCTAAAAGAGACCTTAGAGATCATTTAGTCCAACCCCCTCATTTTACAGACGAGGAGACTGATGTCAGTGGAGGAGTATAGCCTCAGGGGTAAACCAGAGTTCATTAACTCATCTTAAAAAGGACCTGTTTTTGTTGTTAGAATAAATGATTAAATGATTCCAATTTCATGCCATCTCCTTTATTCAGAAAGTTTACCATTGCCTTCTCCTTTTGTCCATGTAACCATGATAATTGCTGGAAATAATATAGCTATCAGTATAAAAATAGCCTCATTAGCATCAACAAGGAGCCCGCCAATCAGCTTGGACCTATTAAAGGGCAGATAACTGCCCTCCCTGCCTTGTAGTTTGCTACATACCCACTCTCCCACTACTCCCTCAGGCTGGCTCTTTCCTCTTCTGAAGCTACGTCCCTCATAGTTTGACAGCTGGATTTACAAGTGATATTCTACCTGAGAAAGCCCTGTTCTCAAGCAGGCTCAACTGCCTCTTTCCCTGGGATTTCTGGCCTGCTCTGCTTTTGAGATCCCCTGATGCCATGTCTAAAGTGAAAGTGAACATTTTCTCTCTGTTTATAAAAAAAAAGCAAAGGACAGAGAACAAATGAGTATAATTTAGAAATTGACATACTTATTAGCAAGAAATCTTTAGAGGGGTTTTAGTGTTCATTTCTGTTCTTTCCATAATCTTTCCACCATTGCTTCTCACCCCACATGAGTAATTTGATGATTTATGCTGACTTGTATATGTTTCTCTGCAATAAAAAATAGTGTATCACAATGTTTCAGGGGCACCTCCCCCTCCTCTCAAAAGAAGCACAAACCAAATAAAATGGAAACTGGGAACAGAACTGGCAAAGGGCAGGAAGAGGGGCTGGGGTTGTGGCTCAGTGGCAGAGGGCTTGCCTGGCATGTGTGAGGCACTAGGTTTGATTATCAGCACCACATGTAAATAAATAAAGCCCATTGATAACTTAAAAAAATTAAAAAGGCAGGAAGAGATTTTTAGAGTAATTGTGATCACTGGCTAAATTCATTTTGTCTAACTTTCACTGAAAGAGGAAAATTAAACTGAGTTTCCCTGTTGAGCAACATGGAAAGAGGAGGAGATGGATGGAAAGACAATCAACAAGATGCCTCAAGAGTTAAAAGTTTTCAAAATATATCACAGCCTTAAAGTTCACAAATAGAATAAAGGAGTAGAGTGGAGAAGAATCTGAAAATGGGTCCACCCATAAATGAGCATTGATTTTTTAAAATGATGTTAAGAAAACTCAGTAGTAGAGAAAGAACTGGATTTTCAACAAATGGCACTAAAGCAATTGAATATACCTACTGCAAAAATATAAATATTAATTTATGCCTTTCACCACATGAAAAAGTTTATTCAAAGTGACTCATAAATCTAAATGTAAAACCAAAATCTATAAAACTTCTTAAAGGAAACACAGGAGAAAATTTTGTAATCTTCAGTTAGAAAGAGATCCACAAAAAAATTGGTAAATTATAGTTCACCAAAATTAAGAACTTCTCCTCAGAAAACAGCCACAGAAAGGTGAAACTATTGAAAAATCATGTTCCCAATAAAAGATTTTTAATAAAAACAAAAAAAACCCTCAAAAATCAGTGATGATAAAACAATGAACTCAAAGGGAGGAGGCTAAGTATTTGAATAAGTACTTCACTAAAGAGGATATAAAGAGGAGGAAGAAGCACACGGGAATCATTAGAGAAATTAAAAATAAAATCATAGGGAGATACCACTATGTCACTCTTAAAAATAGCCAAAATTAAAAAGATCAACCACGCCCAGTGTCCTGGGGCATATGGAGCAAGTGGAACTCTCACATGATGAAGAAGAGAAAGGTGAGGCACAAGCTCCTTGAGTAGCAATTTAGCAATCATTCAACAAATTAAACCTGTACCATATGATCCAGCCCTCCACTCTTATGTATTTCCCCAAAAGAAATGAAAGCACCTGTCTGTACTAAGGCTTGTGTTTGAATACTTAGAGAAAATTTATTTGCAACAACTTGAAACAATCAAAACAGCCAACAACAGGTAAATGGAATGATAAATACTGCTGTGTTTATACAATAACTTTCACAGCAAGAAAAAGAAACAAGTCACGGATACCACCTAATAAAATGGATGCATCCAGTAGATAGGATGCCTCATGGGGTCAAAATGTTTACCTTAAAAAGAACCCTCCAAATAATTATGCTACATGAAAGAAAGCAGTATAAAAGAAAGCAGATCAAAGTACCAACAAATGAAAGAATAGATACTGGACAGTTCTACTTATATAAAATGCTGAGGAATGGAAACTCCTCTATAGTGACAGAAAGCAGATCAGGGGTTTGTCTAGGGGTAAGAAGGTACAATGGGAGTTGAGGTGCCGAGAGGAAGTGGGCAGGAGAAAGAGCAGGAGAAAACATTTAGGGGTGATGGATAAATTCATTAATCTGATTGTGGTAAAGATTTCATGGGTACAGACATATGTCAAAGCATCCAGTTTTAGAGCTTGTAAAAAACAGAGGAGAAATGATTACACTAACTATACCATGGGCTCATTTATTTATGTGATTCCTTTTGATGATAGAGGGCATAGGTCAAGGAGAGGGCATAGGTTAAGGAAAAGTAAAGTATGAGGAAAGCCTGAATAAAGAATATTTAGCAAAGGCATTACATAGGTAATTGTTGTTCTTATTTCAACTTCATTTGCGAGTCGGATTCTAGAATCAAGCTTCATAGAACAGCAATTGTTTCTGGTATTTGTTTCTTTAATTTGTCCCTCCCCACTTTAAGCACTGTCCTCTACTGAGCATTTACTCTGTACCTCGAATTTTACCAAACACTCTAATGCATTTTCTAATGCATTTTCTCCCAGCAAGCATTCTTGCACCCATTTTACAGAAGAGTAAACAGAGGGACCTAAGAGATTAAGACCACACTTGAAATCACACAACTAGCAAGTATCAGACAGAACCAGGAGTCACAAGCAGGTCTGATTACAAAACTCCATGCCCCTAAATGTGTTGTTCTTCCTTGATTATTCAGAAGACAGGAGCACTATACTGGGTTTGAAAATAATATGAGATTTTTCTGACTTCATGATTCTATCCCCTAAAGGGCCTTGCCTGCTCCAGCGCATGATCTCCCCTTCATACGGCTCACCAGAATGCATCCTACTCCAAAATGCTTAGCAGAGTTGTATTTTTCAAGGCCTGAGCACACTGAGAAAACTTGCTTTTCCCTGGTAGTAAAATGTAAAGACCCATGAAATTGTGAATAAAAATAAGTGGAGATAAGTAAATACAGATAAGTAAGATAAGATACGGAGCCACTAAAAGATGGCATGTGCAGATGTACAATTCGTTCATGGAACAAGGGCTTGGGGCTGAAGGGATGCCCGGGTTTTTGTACCCCAACTCCATTTACCACCCCTGGACTTTTACCCTTGCCCAAAGCTTCCTTGACGTAAGAAAGGGCATTCTCTAAAAACATCTGCATAGAGCTGCTTCATGAACCAGCAATGGCCTTGATGAACAGATTTCCTTTGTTTGTCTTTTGTTCTTCCACTATCTTCCAAACTCCTGGCCTTACATTACCACTTTGGATTCTGTATTATTCATGTCAGATAACCTGCTAAATAATGTGTCCTAGAAAGAGCAATCTGAACCAAGGTAGTTCACATTAAAAAGAAAAAATACTGGCATAAATGATAAATGAAATAAAGATTTTAAAGAAATTTTATGGTATTTAATTAATCTACCAGTTTTACTAAGTTGCTTTCAAGTGAAATGGCTCTTTACCAGCGCCTTTTGAAAAGGTTAGAAGTGAATTCCCTGAGCTACAATCATTAGCATATAGATGTCTCTAAGTGTTCATTTCTGTTTTCACTGAATGAATGTAATTTAAAATGAGGCCCTTTCAAATCAGTTAACTTCGGCCATTTGAGAAAGATAAGAAAAATGGACTCACGCATGAACCCCCAGCAGAACCTGCTTCTTCGGGATAAGTACTGTATGCCACAGCCACGCACTACTTTGGGAAATTACAGATCTGTTCAGAAAGAGAAAGAGGGTTTGAGGTGAGCAGGTTAAAAGGACCCCAAACATTTGCTTTCGATTTAACTAATCATGAAAAGGAAATTGAAAATGAATGAAGGAATCAATTTTGAAAAATATGGCAGTTCTGTCCTTGTCAGAAACCCAGAAAGGCTGGTAACAAAGCCCAACAGCTCCAGTGTTCTGCTTGGCACAGTGCTTGGCACATGGCTGGTACTCAGTATGCTTCGGCTTAATGGTACCCTATAAATGAAAAGTTGTGCCTAATAGTTGTGCTGTGAGGATTTTATTCATGCTCTCTTCATATCCTATCTTGGTCTATTTGCTATAACAGAATACCTGAGATTCAGTAATTTATAAAGGACAAAAATTTATTTCTTTTAGTTCTAAGGTCTGAAAGGTAGGTAGATCAAGGCATTGGCAAGTTCAGTGTCAGGTGAAGGCCCTTTTCCCAAACACAGTGTCATCTAGGTGTTCTCATGGGGTAGAAGAGCAATAGAGAGCCTACTGGTTCCCTCTAGCCATCTTACAAGGCACTAACCCATCCACATCCACCAGGGCAAGGTCCTCACCATTTAATCACACAGCAGAAGGCCCCACCTCTTAATGCCACCATGAAGGGGACTGAGTTTCAACACATAAATTTGGGGAAACACATTTAGACTATAGAATGACCCCCTTCCCTTTACTTTTAAAATAACTTTTTAAAAATATAAACCAGTTCCTGTCATCTTATGCTTACAACTCTTCAACAACTTCTCTTTTTTTTTTTTTTCTTAGAATAAAACCTTAACTCCTTTGCATAACCCACAGATCCACATGGCATAGCTGCTTGATCCCCCTCTCACTTGCATCCTGATTAGGCTCAGCCTCACGGCCTGCCTCAGTTTTTGCATGCACACCCTTGTTGTACCTCCAGCCTCCACTGTGCCTCTCTCTGAACAGGACGCTCTTCATGTAGCTCTGCTATGGACACCGTGTGCACATCCCTCAGCTCTCAGGACAGACCTCACTTTTCTCAGGGAGCCTCTTATCAGTCGACTACAGTGACCCCACCACTCCAAGGGACTGTTATCTCACCACTCTCTTTCTATCACAATACTTATCAAACTGGGACATTGTCTTTCTTATTAAACATCTATCTTTCTTATGGATGTAACAGCATTGTAAGAAGAGAGAAGTCATCTCTCTGTTCACAGCAATATTCCCAGTGCCTAAGACAGTGTGCATAGTGCCTGATGCTTTTTAGGAGGTCAAAATATTTTCTGATTTAATGAGCAGATGATAAACAGATAGATATGCCAGTCCCATGTTAGATTTCTAATGGCATACAGACCTAAGAATATACACAACCCATTGCTTAGGTCTGTATCCATTAGAAATCTAACGTGGGGCTGGCATATCTATTTATTTGCCATTCATTCATTAAGTTAGAAAGTAAATTAGAAAGAGTATAAAATGACGGAGTTCAAAATGCTATTTTTAAAAAGTCAAGTTGGGTCTATGTTCCCCCACTGTACTTACAGCACACTGTAGCAAAATGGAACTTCAGATACCGTGCTAATCTCCCTGCCACGTTCACACTACACTTACCTGCTTATGAACCCCTCACATGCCCTAAATTAGAAGATATGTTCAAAAGAGATCACACCTTCCTTGATTTTTGTACCCTCCATAGAGTTGCTTGCACATAATAAATGCACAATAAATATTTAATTAGTTCTCACCTTTACCACGATTCAGACACATTGTCACTTGAAGTTTTTCTCTAAAATGACTTCATATTCACCATTAATTGAGTCATCAATTGATGACCTTCATACATATATGAAACTATTAGCATGGAGCTCCAATCCATATGACTGGTAACTGATTCTTCTAACAGATCTCTATTAGAGAGAGCAGAATTATTAATTCATTCATTCACTCATTCTTCCTTTAACCTACCCACCCACTGTGTTCTGGACAATAAGTGCTGACTACATCACAATATAAAAAAAGGCAGATTAGGATCCCTCTTAGATCTTAGTCTAAAACCACACACAAGCAAGTATAAACAAAACCCATAATTCAAATCGCAAAGAGCTTTATGAAGATATCAATAGGGATCATGGTAAAGAATAAGACGGCCTAACTCATACATAGAACCTCAAATGGTTGCTCACATGGGAACAGAGAGAAGAAAAGTAGTTACCAGAGATTGGGGGACAGAAGGTTGCCTGGAAGGTGGGGAGAGAATGGTCAGTGGTACAAAGTTCCAAGTAGATTCAAGTAAGTGCTAAAGCTAGTGTTCTACTTGCACACTAGGTGACTGAGATTAACAAAGATGCATTTTATACTCCAAAGTAGGCAGAGGACAGATTTTGAACATTCTTACCACAAAGAAATCATGAATGTATGAGATCATGAGATTGTTAATCTTCATAACTTGCTCATTATGTAGTGTAAGTCATCACACTGAACCTAACAAATATGGATGATTATGTAAATTTAAAAAAATTACAAAGAATGAGATGTGTAGGGGTCTCTCTGAGACAACATTGAAGAGGAGACTTTGAAGATGAGAAGGAAACATTCATGCATAAATCTGGAGGACAAATACCCTAGGCCAAGAGCAGCATTCGTGACAACCCTGAGGTGTTAAGATTCTGGCTGCATAGAGGGAGCTTCAGAGACCCTGGCATCTGGCAGCACAGTTGAGAAAAGAAAATGAATGGCGATGCAAAGGGAAGCAGAGCCTGTGTCCAGGGGACCTCGTAGGTCAAGGTAATAACTTTCTATTGTACTCAGTGCAATGGAAATTCATTGAAGGTGTTTAAACAAAGGCATCACAGACTGTCTTATTGTTTTAAAAGATTTTTCTGGCTGATATGTGGCGAATGACCAACGGTAGCAATTTTACAATAGTCCTCTGCCACTTGTCAACATTGTATTGTGCGTAACAAAATCTTCTCTTGACTGATGGGACCTCCAATAATATTCTCAGAAATATCCACTGGGGGTTCCTCATTTATCTGGGTATCTGATTGCACTGTTGCACTCATCATAGCTTCTGCATGCACAAGGACACAGACGCTGGGATATTGCTGAGTCTCTTGCCTTGACACTGGATCTATAATGGATTTCCTCCAGAAGTACTTCATTCTTTTGAGAGGAGGTCATTCCTTTTGTGATTGCTTGCTTCATGTTTATTTTATTTTTGGTTTGTTTACCTAGGTTTGAGTTCTATAACTGTAGGGTCACATGTTTAAAGGCAGCAACTTCAGACACTATAACACCTATCTCCCACTGTACTGCTCAGCCAGTTCTCCCAATCCTTATTGACAAAGACAATCGTGGGTCACTCTGCACACACAGACATATGTGCATACACACTTGGGGCAAGGGATGAAGAGAACCAAAAGTTTTATAGTTTTGTTTTCCTTTTTTCAAGGGCAAAACTAGAATAAAACCTTGAAGGTCACATAGCCACTCAATGGCTCAAATCGCCACTCTACAGTAACTCCTTCCTTCTGCTTCAAGAGCTATTTAAAGGACTCAATTCTCTGTATGTCCATCCTTCCTTCAGTTCAGAAAATACCAGCACATAAAAAGCATCCATTCTCTGTGCTCTAAATAATATCCTAGGCAACCTGATTTGATGTGTCAACTAAGATGACAGAGAATTACCTAGAGAACCCTAAGCTACAAGTTAACATAGATAAAAGAGGGATCCTTCTCTATATTCAAGGTTAAACTTCGGAATTCATGATAAAAACATGCCACTAGTTGGTCAATTCAGAGTACAATCTGCTTCACCTGTTCCCCTCCCAGCCTTATTTATGCAACAAACATGCATATCACTAGGACAGTACTAACCTTAGAGGATAAAGATAATATTTATAACAGCTAATTTACATTGAGCAATTCAGACACTTAATCCTTCTAGTATTATATAATGATGAATCAACTATCCCCATTTTACAGAAGAGAAAAGCTGAACTCCACAGCCTATATAATGTGCCAAGGTCACATTGTTACTATATGACAGAACTTGACTTGAAATCCTAGATGTGTCCAATCCCAGGTCCAAATTCTTAACCATATATAAAGCAGTTTATTGCTTTAAGAAGCTCACAGGGGGGAAGTCAATTATGAAATCTATTAATGTTCACTATGCAACATGGTGATCACAACGACTATCTGGTAGATGCTCAGACAGGACTCTCTGGGTGGGAAAAGAGTTGCAAGAGCCAGGGAAGGTATAGCTGAATCCTTTGGTGACAGTGTAACATGGAACTTTCGATATCCTGTTCTGGAGTTACATTGTCTGTACTTCAAACTGTTGTAGGCTTCTTGGGAAAAAAATGATTCAATATTTCAGCATAGCAGTTTTTCCATCTATCAAATGGGAATGATAACAACATGTATTATATCAGGTCCATGGGATGATTTAATGAGTTAAATCGTATCATGTGCTTAGATCAGTGTTTGGCATATAGTAAGCATGCAATAAATGTCATTTTTTAAATCTATGAAATCACACAAGGTTATCAGCATGGATTAAATGTTGGCAAAAATGGCTTTCTAAAATGAAGGGACACAAATGCCTATAAGGAAGAAAGTGACAGAGTCAACATCTTGAGACATTCTATAGGTTGGAATTTTGGGGTTTCCGTGTGTAGAGGAAGGTGGTATTATCACATGACAGGAGAGGGAGATAGTATCATAACATCAACAGCATAAGACCTTCATATTAAAGAATTTGTACTTAGTGTTCTCATCAGTAAAATGGCAGAATTTGATGATATGATAGAGTGACCCCTGGCAGCTCTATTAATAACCAAAGTCTATAATTCCTGTACTCTATTATTGTAAAGTGGATGGAATGAACTTGTGAGTCTTTTTTGATCTACCTGGCCACTGGGCACTCTTACTAAAGAATCCTTAATCAGTTGATGTAAATAGTGGACTTAACATATAATATCATCAAGTTTAGTCATGATTGTACCCCTGTAAGAAGATAATCCTGACATTTTGGTAACTTTTGTAGTTTTGTAAAATTTCTGGTTACTGTTATGGTTTAGATATGAGGTGTCCCCCAAGAGCTCATATGTGAAACAATGCAAGATGGAGAGATGAAATGATTAGATTATGAGATTGTAACCTAATCAGTGGATTAGTCCACTGGCATGGATTAACTGGCTGGTAGCTGTATGCAAGTGGGGTGTGGCTGGGGGGACCTGGCTTTTGAGTTTATATTTTGTCCTTGGTGAGTGCTTTCTGTCATGTCCAGAGCTGCTTTCTTTTGCCATGCCCTTCCACCATAATGGACCCACACCTATAGAGTCAGCTGACCAAGAACTGAACTCTAAAACTGTGAGCAAAAATAAACTTCCTCTCCTTTAAATTGTTCTTATCAGGTATTTGGTCACAGCAGTGCAAAAGCTGACTAAAACAGTCACTAAGCTTTTCCTCACCAAAATGTTGTCAATTTTGACATGGCGTCTTTTTTAAACAAGTCTGTGATAAAGCTATAAATACTCTTCAGAAATAATAATATAGAGAAACGCTGGGGACATAAAATACTAATATTATTTAATGCCAAACAGTAATGTGTATCTAACAAATATGTACAGTGTGCTTGACATTTCTCCTGGCATCAATTTATTTTATTTAGGGTTTTTTCCCACTTATGGTATTGCAAGTACATTTAAACAGTAAATTTGCTTTACATTTAAAATGTTCAAACTCAACCTAAATTATATATATATATATATATCTTGTTTTAATCCCATGACTCTTTTATGAGAGATAGATCCAGCACCCCATATCTGTTCAAAGGATTGCTATTAGGGAAATCGTTTGTTTCCAGCACGTTCAAGTCCTGAAAAAAAAAAAATAGGGATTGCCATTGTGCTGTAGATACTGCATTATGTTATTTATAAAGTGCTGCAGTGGAACAGAACAATGCCATCCATCAGTTTCCAATCAGCAATGAAGTTGGCAGAGGGAAGTGGGGTGTACAAGAATGCATTGGCACAGACCATTTAAACTGGCAGATTCTAGAGCTTGAACTTGGCAACAGTTTTTGAAACTAATTTATTTGTTATTTGCGGGAATGGGTTACCACTTTGAAACACACTCAAAAAGTTTCCAATTTCAGGACATTGAAGAGTCAAACAATACAACTAGCACTCTGTGTGATTTCTTTCCAACCACCCGCTTCCCCCATCCACATACCTGATAAAATGTCATTTCATTCTCTGCCATGGTTACATTTTTTTGCTCATTCTCTATTTCTGTTTTTAAAATTGAATCCTCTCCAAATTCTTTTCCATTTTTAAACACCACCTGCTCTTCTTGCTAAAGTACCTTCAACACAGGTTCACGTTTCTTGAGAGTCCCATTAGATTTGGAAGTGATGCATTCCTGCTTGTACTTGCTTAGCTTTAAAGGCCAGAGTAGTACTGATTCTTTATTCAAATATATTAGCATTATGTGGACAAGTCAAAATGCCATGGGCACCCATAAATTCAAAGCCATTCCAATCAAAAGCAAAATAGGATTTTTCATATACCTTGACAATCTGACTCTTAACTCCATATAGGAGCACAAAGCTCTAAGATCTGAAAAACATTTCTGAGCAAAGAATAAGAAACAAACAGATTTTGCTCCACTAGAAATGAATGTTTTTAATTTTAGACCATGGTCATTAATATAGTATTTTAGACTATAAAATGACAAATTGATTCATGGGAATTAATTAGAATCTCATAAACAAAAATACACAATATAAGTGAATTTGTTAAATGATAGAAGAGACTTTGAAAATACATTATCACCAAACTGTTCATGAAATGGCTTCTGGGCTGGAGATGTAGCTGAGTAGTAGAGAACTTGCCTAGTATGTGCGTGGCCCTGGGTTCTATCTCCAGCACCAAAAAGAAAAAGATTTTCATATTAAATGACAATAATAATAATAATAATAATAATAATAATAATAATAATAATATCAGACTCAAATAGGTGTATGCGAGTATCTATACACATATGCATACATATACATACATATATATGTTATACATATTTATATTTCAAGGAGATTGAAACATATATAAAGCCAGGTGAAGTGGTACATGTAGAGCTACATGCAGGAGCAGCTCAGGAGGCTGAGATAGGAAGATCTCAAGTTCAAAGCCAGGTACTAAGCACTACTCAGTGAGACCCATCTCTAAATAAAATACAAAATAGGGTTGGGGATGTGGTTCAGTGGTCTGGATTGAACCCAGAGTTCAATCCCCAGTATCAAGAAAGAAAGAACGAACGAACGAACGAAAGAAAGAAAAAAAGAAAGAAAGAAAGAAAGAGAGAAACTTGCATATAAAAACAAAAAATAAAAATATTTGTAGTCTTAAGATTTTATACAATTAAGAGTCATAAAAGAATGGATGAGTTAATTTGGCCAGATCCAGATCAAAACTAAAACGAAGTTTAGGGACAAGGCACACACAACGAAAAACATTGACACACATGTCACAAGGAATTGGATTAAAATACGATTGTACAACTCTTGTATGTGATTAAAACACAGCCAGATAGTAAAATGAGCAAAGGATATAGACAGTCAACAAAAGAAGAAAGTATTTTTAATTACCATGATCCCATAAAAGGGATGACCACATACAAAATTTGTGAAAGTGATTACCTTTGGGGAAAAAAGGATAGAGAAGGCTATAATGCTTTACTTAAAAAAATAGCATGAAGCAAATATAACAAAATGTTATTTATTAATTCTCGAGGATATGTAAAATATCTGTCATGAAAAATAAAACTGAATTGGAGGAAGTATATCATATTTTTGCTTCTTACATAATTGAGGAGTTAATATTATATCTCTGTTATTGTATGTTTTGCCTCTCTGAACTAGATCTATGGTTATTTTTCACATTGCTTCTTGAATAAATTATACTTTAAAAATTTTAGAATATCTTAAATTTAAAATTTAAGAAGAAACTGATGGGGCTGGGGATGTGGCTCAAGCGGTAGCGCGCTCGCCTGGCATGCGTGCGGCCCGGGTTCGATCCTCAGCACCACATACCAACAAAGATGTTGTGTCCGCCGAGAACTAAAAATAAATATTAAAAAAATTCTCTCTCTCTCTCTCTCTCTCTCTCTCTCTCTCTCTCTCTCTCCTCTCTCACTCTCTCTCTAAAAAAAAAAAAAAAAAAAAAAAAAGAAACTGATTGTGAGTTTACACAGATAGAAGCTAGCAGAAAAAGGATTATGTTTTCAGAAAGCACTAGTATTCCATTGGTACCACAGGAAAAAAGTGGGGAAAGGCTGTCACTCTGAATTCATTCTCCCCTGCCAATCAGCATGGAGCTATGGCTGAGGTATAGCTGAGCTATGGCTGAGATAGAAGATATTCTACCAACATTCATTTCCTTGCGTAAGAATAGCATTACCTTGAAACACTCTGACATCTGCCTTCCCATTGCTTTCTTTCCTACCTCTAAGGTGGAGTATATCTAGTAATATTTTCACATAAATTGACTTATTTCTTAAATGTATTTCTTAAACACCTTTGTAATCTAATGAAACAACCAGCTAAGATAAAGACAGTTTTGATAAAAAGTGTAGGAGTGGAAAATAACCTGCGTCGGGGCATTTATTAATTAGATTGGACTAGGTTTTGCTTAGAGGAGAAGATTCCTAAAATAATTCCAAAAGTCTAATTGGTTTTACATAAAATGTATCTTGCTCATGTCATATGCACAAAGCAGATGGGTGGAGGACTTCCTTTCACCAAGGAATACAGATCACAGAGGCTGCACTGTCTTGCAGCTGTGCCACCCAGAAGATGCAACCTTCTCAGTCTATTGGTCAGGTGGAGAACAAGTGTAAAAAAGCAAGCCTTTCACTATCAAGGTGTTTTTTTTTTGTTTGTTTGTTTTGTCAAAGGAGGTCCAGAGCCCAGGGAATCTCTCTGTCATGTGCCAGGCATGTGAGAAAATTGAATGTTGGGGACAGTTAGTGATGTCCACCTAGGTCTGGGTTACCAAGGGGCAGCTAAAGTGGACACCTAAGGAGAAGGTAAGGATAAAGTCAAATGATGGTTAAGAAGGCAAAGAAAACAAACGATCTCAATATCTGTATCTTTCGTAGATACATTTTTATTTACATACAAAAATTAGGGGAAAAAACTGCTTGAGGTCCAATGTTTTTAGTGTAGAATTTCAGTGAAAAACAAGACATATATTTTCAGTATTTTTTTTCCTCAGAAAATTCAAGTCAGATGTCTTTTATTTTGCTGATGGATACAATTGACAAATAGATGCTAGATCTTTCATAATTTGATATGAGAAAATACAAAAATCAAAGAAAGGTAACTCATTCTCGTTTTTTTTCTCTTCTTTTTATTGAATTCACTATAAGAAAATGAAAATTTGCTAAAGTGCCATACACACTTTGAAAGAGTTTTTACAAAGATCTTTTGAGGAGATTATATTGTTTATCTTCAGTGATGGCTACAGTTTGCACAATTACATCTAAAATTAATCACATTAGGATGAGTCTTTTTACTCATTTCATTTATTACACTATAGCTACCATAATATATTTGATTCACTTCTGGTTTAGCTAAATTGTGATCATCTATACGGGCAGTTCTCTATGGGAAGTTGCATACTAGGTATTTTTAAATCCAAGGCAATTTAACAGAGCTTGTCTGCTTCCTTTATATTTTGGAAAAAACTATTGGTAATTGCAAAAATAACATAATCTCTCCTCAAGCATAATATTTATCTATTGGCTCATAATGTGTTAAATTCAGTGGAGCAACTATAATGAGTTTATTCAATTTTGCATTCAGAATCAAGATTTTGGGAATAAGTAATCTTCTTACATTACTGTTCATAACTAAAATCCAAAGCACTATTATCAATTTGTTAAGATGGCAAAACCTCAAAGAAATTTCTGCAGTCAGCTAGATCTGTAGCCTTAATTTTGACAGCACAGATAATTTGATAAACTTATTCAGGAATATTTATATTACACCTAATTTAGACACACTGCATTTATTTTCAAAATTTTCTCGGAAAAAAAAAAAAAACATTTCTCAAAAGCATTCCATCTCCTTTCTCCTTTTTTAATGGAGAAAGAAAACTAAGTCAAATGGCAATTTTTGTTCCCTCAAATAAGAGCAGCAGGGCCTTTTAAGGACCTTCATTATTTTATGTGTGATTGTTCACAGCTCTCAAATTTATTGGTACAGCTGTCAACATGTATGTATAATTTGATAGTAATGTTCCAGTTTAACAAGTCCTCTTGGAATTATTTATTACTAAATTTCATTACTTCGTACAAATGTTCAGGATGATTAAGCTCACAATTTCAGGTTTCACTACACTTAGACCAATCATAACATCATGAGATTGTAAGATTTCAGCTAACTCACTTTCTACAAGACCTATCTTGTCAAGGCTTCACATATAATTCAATGAAATGTCTGTTGATATGGCTACAGAAAATAGGAAAAAAAACATTTTTAAAATCACCAGCTGTTCCTGAGATAAATTTGCAATCAATGAATGTTGAGAATCACTTGTACATTTTGGATTGCCTTTGTGTGGAAAGAATTATCAAATATTCTTCCAAATTTACTCTGAAATGAACATGGTACATCTTCCCTGGAGAACATGTCTTCCAAGACTTAAATCTCTATAAACGTGTCTTGAAAAGTATTAATTTTAATAAATACTTTTAAGCTGTAAAAATTTCATACTTATGAACGTTTCAACATGGAATATCAAAATACTAAGATTTTTCTGAACTCAATAAATAGGAAAGAAAAGTATGGATGTCAGGTAGAGGTACAGACCCACTTAAAATCTTCATGGGGAAATGTAGGGCAATATCTTAATTTTGAAAACAATGACAGCGAAGAGCAGGTTAACTTTACCCATTTGGAGAGCTTTCATTAAACTTATGAGTCCTATATTTGTACCAACATTATTTTCATATTTATATTCTAATGGATTTGTCGTAATTTTTTATGAGTTTTTAGAGAATAAGGATCTTCCCTTTCTTATGTTTCATTTCCTTAGGGAAAATAAAACAAGTACTAAGTGGAAGGAAGTGTTCAATAAATATTGAATAGATGAATGGAAGTTGAAAAAACAATCACAGACAAAAGTTTGTGAAATTTTCTTATATTCTAAATTGATTTAAAATTATTTTTATACTCCTAAAAAAAGAAAAGATTAAATATGTAGAGAGAGAAAAAGCAAAATTATTTCTATAATCTTGAAAAGGATTATTTTATATTCTCCCTGATATGATTTAGTTGGAGATATATCCACTAATATTTACTTGTCTACCTTACTAGGTAGCATTGAGAGGACACTGACATGAAATACATTCCCTAAGAGTCTACCTAAAGGGGACCTTATATTCTCTTTCAAACACATGCTAATTTGACAAGGCACTCTTGAACATGTCTTAAGAAATGTAAAATTTTCAGAGAGCTGTTTGCTGTGTGAATCTTTTTTTTTTTTTTTTTTGGAAGGCTTCATGGGAAAGATATATTTTAAGTTGTTCATTGAAGTACAGCCAGAGTGTGAATAACAAAGGTGAACTTGACGGACAAAAACCTACTTCCAGGGGTGGATGTGAGCAGAGGCACTAGTGCCTGCCTAGAAAGAGCACAGTGTTCAGCACAGGGTAATTCAGAGAGGTGTGGGGAGGTTTTCAAGACAGCCTGCAGAATGGAAGAAAATCTTTGCCTGCTACTTTCTGACAGGGGAGTAATATCCAGAATATATAAAGAACTCAAAAAGTTAAACACACACACACACACACACACACACACACACACATCTAATCAATAAGTGGATGCATGAACTAAACAGGTATTTCTCAAAAGAAGAAATGCAAATGACAAACAAATATATGAAAAAAAATGTCCATCTTTAACAATTAAAGAAATGCAAAACAAAACTACACTGAGATTTCATCTCATCCCAGTTAGAATAGCAACCAAGAATATAAATAATAATTAATGCTGTCGTGGATGTGGGGAAAAAGAAACACATATTGCTGGTGAGACTTCAAATGGATACAACTGCTGTGGAAATCATTGTGGAGATTCCTCAGAAGACTAGTCTACTAGATATTCCACTTCTTGGAATTTATCCAAAAACCTGAAATCAGTATATTATAGTGATACATGCTTTCTGATATTTATACCAGCACAATTCACAATAGCCAAATTATAGAACCACCCTAGTTGTCTGTCAACAGCTGAATGAACCAAGACAATGCAGTCTATATACACTATGAAGTTCTATTCAGCCATTAAGAAGAATGAAATTATATAATCTGTTGGTAAATGGGTTGGACTGTAGAATATCACACTAAGAAAAATAAAGCCAGACTCAGAAAGCCAAGAGTTGAATTTTTTCTCATATGCAGAAGCTAGAGAGAAAAAAGAGGAATTAAAAAAAAAAAAGAGAGGGGGAACACAGCAAAATAGAAGGAAGATCAGTAGAGGTAGGAAACCAAGGGGGAGGGAGGAGAGGAGGAAAGGGGGAAAACTGGGGAATAAAATTAACCAAATTAATTCTATACAGGTATGACTATATTATGATGATAATTGTATTAAGTTTTTAAATCCAATTATATATATAATTGTGTTTATATACACATATATAAATATATATAATTTGTAGAGTAGAGGAAGGGGATCAGGGAGGGAGGAGGTTAGGAAAAGAGGAAGTACTAAGAAATGAAATAGAGCAAATAATGTTATGTGCATATATGAATGTGTCACAAAGAATCTAGCTACTATGTATAATTATAATGCAATAATAAAAGCTTTGTAAAATTTGGAATATGAGATAATGAAAGATTATGACAAGAATGGACATGATAAATCTATAAATAGGTTTAAAATTTGTTTATGCAGTACTTTATAATTTATCCTCCTAACCAAAATTTAGTGAAGGATTATTGTGTCCACAAAGAGAAAGAATGAATAAAAGAATTTAAAAATACTACTTATTGACCTATTTTATTCCAGGTCCAGTGTCTTATGTTTTGTATATATTATCTCAATCATTATGACAATTCTTTCTAAAAAGCAAAACCACAGTAAAGAGAGACTATTTGTCTCTTCGTAATAGAGTTAATTAAGTGGGCTTGAACTCTCTGTCTTTCTGTGCATAAAACTTCTGGGTTTTTTTATCCATGCCACCGCTCACATACGTAGTACTTCCCACAAATTTCTTCCAGCTGAAACATTCATCAACAAGGTTCCTCTACACAAAGAGCTTATAACCTAGTTTTATTAAATAAAAAAGATAAAGAGATACATGATAGATTCCCCATTAGACAATTGAAAAACAGCACATCTGAGCAATAGCGAAATAAAGCAGCTTCATCAACATTTCATAAACAAATAAATCTTCAAATATGAAGGAAAAAGGCAACACATTACTTCACCAACATATTTGTTCTAATAATGCACACTGTTACTTTCTTATTGAACCTAGTTGAAACCATTTTATTATTGCTATTCATCCACAATGTTTATCTACACATGTAATTGTGTCATGCTGATGATATTAGAGCTCATAGTTAAATATTACCGAGCAAATATTATAGTTAGGAAATTAATTTAAAAAATTTCTACATCAGAAGTAGGCTCAATAATCAGCTTCAAACAGGTAGTATCCAGGGGCCTTACATGAGAAAAGCTGGTCAATGCTAGGGATAAGTCCAGATTCTTGAAATGACCTTAGAACCATCATTTATATTCACTATGGTTCTTCCATCTTTAAATTAAGTTTGAAAATATCTTCCGCAGTTTCCTGTCTTCTATGATAATGCTTCAAAGCCTAATGTATAAACGTTAATGTTCCACTGGTTCTGACTCCACAGTTTCCAAAGTGTAGGTAACTAGATTCAATGCTATGGGTCAGCAGAGACAGAGCCTACTTCAAAGGGCTCTGGAAGAGGCTTAGCAGGTACTTTCTGTGCTCACATTGAGGCATGCACTGCCAACCCCTAGCCAACACACTGCACGTGGAGGCAATTCAATGCAATACCAAGGCCTTAGAAAGCATGGCAATAGCATTATTGACTGAACAGAGCCCTTTTAAAAATTCTTAGGCAATTCAATCAGACACCCCATGATTTGAAAGTGAGTTTCAGCATTTCTGTTTTCTCTTCTGTAATACTAGAATAACACAGCTTCCTTTATAGGATTTTTTTCAATGATTAAATGAGATAAACTAAGCAAAGAGTCTATGAACATTTAGCACAGCCCCTCCACCCCAAATAATGATGATTCCTGGTATTGTTTGATTTGCCCTGTAAAACAGGGAAGAAAAAAGATATGTAAGGATTTTAAATGTCTTTTCTACTGTCACACAATGAAAAAACCCTGGACTAACTCCAAATGTATGCTTATAGTAGAAAAGAATCCATGATCTAAAGAAAAGCACATTTTAAAACTTAGAATTGGGGGGTCAGAGTTGCTGAGTGCAATTTCTTAAATTTACAATTAACTAAAAATAGCTTCGTTTGATCTGGTCATCTATGCTTCACTGCTTGTACTTCACAACAAACCTTCAAATGGCAAAATTCACTGGAGTAATGAAGGTTTTTAACTAGAGGCAAAAGTATACAATTCACAAAATGTATTTAATTAGCCCTCAGGCCACTCACTGATTTAATACACAATTTCTAAAATAAATTGTGGAATTCTATAACATAAAATTTACTAAAAATGATATCAATTTTTTAAGACAAAACAGCTCTCACTTTCTTATAGGGTATATTCTAATGAAAGAATATTCTTACTTCTTGGCATTTAGCCTGACTCTCTTTAAATTCTCATTTTCCTTACATGCTTTCAAGCTTGTTTTTTATTAATTATACAAATAATGAGCATTAAAAGGCAATATAATAGTTTCAAAAAGTAGATTCAATGACTATCTGCATATTTAATCAACTGCTCTAAATTTTTAATCATTTGAGTCCAGGTTCTTCTCTTGAAGCTTAACTTGCTAACAAACCTACCAAATGGTAAAACTAATTGGTACAGAATCAGTCAATAATTTATAAGGAAAGGAAAAAAAAACACATTGGATTTCATGAAGGTATAAGACTACCAGCCAGTTATTCCTGAGAGGTAACAGCAAAAACAACCTTGGCTCTACAAATCCATGGTGCAGTAGTGACATCCACTGGCTGTCCCTTAATATTGTGTAGATTCTTTGGACTTTTAGTGTAAGTCTTGTAAAAAAGAATCTGTATGCCCTACATATTTATGCCTTTGCTTCATGTCAACTGTAGTTGCATTCACCTATACATTCACTGCATTTAGTGCTTCGTGTGTCTCATACTCAAACCTTGAAATTCAATAACAGATGAGAAATATTCTGTGTCTTCAGAGTTAGAGGAACTCAAATAAACATCATTATGAGACTGAAAGGACACAAACTAAATACAGTGAGAGGGGGAAGCGTCTTTACTGGTTGTTTAATCAATGAAAAAAATCAATAATGTCATTTTACACTACCAGAAATTTGGTGCATTGCTTTGTTACTATAATTTTGAAAATAGTGAAGTATTTAGAAAAGATGAGCCATAGGCAGACCTTGTCAGGCGCACTAAGGCAGTAATTTCCAAAGTTTAGTAGGTGTTAGAATCTTCTGGAATGCTTACACAAATGCAGACTTCTGAGCTCCTTTGTATAACTGTAGAAGAATCTTCAAGAGACAATTTTGGTGCATTTGGTTGGCAAACCACATTTTGAGGAACACAACACTGATAGACCCTATTATCTTCAGTGTTCCAATATTGGAATCTCATGCACAATGCAGATCTCATGCTGTTTTGAATTCCTTATTACCGACAACCTAGAGAACAGGTTCAAGTTTATCAGGGGGACAAACTCTTCAGAAATACTGTATTTTGTACTATGCCACTTACTAATATTTCATCATCTAATCAATTAAAACTTACAAAAATATTTCCACAGATTTTCCAGGCAGTGCATAGAAAACAGGAATAGTTTATGATTGCTTATAAGTAAAAATCAGGTGCACCCCAAAGATGAGATTAAATAGATGGGGGATAACTAGTATGAAATGTTCAATGACAGTACAGAGTGTATTTTCACTGTATATTTTAATATGTTAACAATATCACATCGTCTGCTGGTGATGAAACTACAGCTGATGTTTTTCCCAATGTTGCCTAATTTTTCTGTAATAAAGATGTACTATGTATGTGATTTGTTTTAAGGAAGCATATCCTAAAGGTTTTGGGAAAAAAATGTGGGTGTCAGGTAGGACTCAATGCTGCATTCAACATTCTTGCAATATTTAACCAATCATCATCATCATCATCACCATCATCATCCCTCTAAATCTCACAACAAAGCTCTCAATTAACCAGAAGCTTCATGGATTATTTGAGTTATTGCACAATGAATTTGGGTACTTACTCAGAAGCTGTGATTGCATAACCTTTCAGTTAATAATTGTGACATGGAGTAAGGACAATTCTGAAAAGCACTGAGGAGGTAAGAGACACAAGGGCAAGAAAGCACAAAGGCTAAGCTATTTTCTATGAGAAACCAAGGAAAAGGTATTAAAGGGATGAAGCTATTAGATGACAAGAACTGAAGAGACAGCATCTAGAACTTAGAGTGGAGGAAAACAATTTTTTTTAAAATTTTCTAAAGGGAGTAAAAATTAACCAAGTAGATTGCAATTCCAGATAAGCAACTCCCTCCTCCTATAGAAAAGTGTTAAAAATCCAATGTGCAGCAAGAAGAAAGTAATATCCTTTCTGAAAACATGTTCAAATAACCCTCAGCCTCCTTAGTACCTGTGTAGGATGCATGTGCATCTAGGGTAATGGTGCTGGAAGACGACTGGGGAGTTTGACGCTAAAGCCTATTTGTAATTTTCACCAAGCCTCCCAGGTGAAAAGCTGGGAGAAGCCTGGCTTCAGAAGTTAAAAATAGGTCTCTTTGCACAAAAATTCTTAGGCTCCTTTGAGTTACCAAGATCACAGACTAGGGGGAGAGTCTAAATTTAGATTCTTTTCCTTAAGGAATAGGCAGGCACCTGCCAAGATGCATGTTCATCATCCATAGAGAATTAATAGAAACTAATGAATCTCCATATTTTGGCAGAAAAGTAACATGCTCAGGCTCAAACTCTGGACTGTTAGGATAAGACAGCAATATACAAATGTGCATTTTACCCCAAAAGATTGCCAGGTCACATTAAGAGCCTACTAAGAAATGTGGTCAAATTTAGAAAAGTAGGGAGAGAAAATAAACAATTTAAATAATTTCATCCTGTATAGGGAAGCTTTTCTTTCTTCCTAAAATTAAAGGTTGGTTTTTTTTCTAATTAAAAACAGCATGCCCATTCATAGGAAAGCTACATGGAAGGAAAAGATAAACCAATTTATAAAGTCACCTCCACAACCCACTAATTTTATGTGATAGGGAGAGCCAGGCCAACTACTTCTATCATTTTGTTCAGATTTTTCTAGCATGGACACACACAAACATACAAGCTGGCCTTGAACTTAAATCCTCCTGAATCAACCTCCCAAGGCAAAGAGCTTTTACATGCACACACACACACACACACATTTTTTCTCATTGTAGTAGAAATTTTTCCTAATAAGTGTGAGCAGATAGATGATCAATTCATTATGAACCCTATCAATAAGTATTTGGTTTGAAAATTTTCACTATTATAAATGGCATTATGGGAAACATCTACTCTTACCCAGTCTCAATCCATGACCCACAAAGCTTTAGGAGGGATCTTATAGGAACACAAAATCTTATTTTATCTTTTTCATTTGTTTGTTTAAAAGCCATTCATTGAATTCCATTACCATTAGAATTAGACTCACACCCCTTTCCATGGCCTAAAAGATTAGAATGTTTCCTGTATCTTCACTACCATCTTTATCCACCATGCCCACTGATGCTGATCTTTATTTTTTCCTCAAATGTGACATGTTATTTTTTTGCCTCGGGGCTTTTTACACATGCTCTTTCCACTGCTTAGAAAGCTCTTTGCCTTGGGGATTGATTCAGGAGGATTTTAAGTTCAAGGCCAGCTTCAGCAATTTAGCTAGGCCCTGTCCCCCCAAAAAAGAACTGAGGATATAGCTCAATGGTAAAATATTCCTGGGATCAGTCCCCAGTACCATAAAAAAGCAAGCTCTTCACCCAGAGCTGTCTTTAATCTATCAGTGTTCATCTTTCCATCTTTCTCCTCAGGTTCAACCTTCTACCATGTTATTGGGCTCTTTGTTTCTGTCTCCATTCTTCATCTTTATGCCCCAGTTCTAACTTCCTGTGTAAAACAAGGTCTCAGGTCTTAACTATTCCCTTCAGCATCTGCCTTAAGGCTTCACCTTCTTATATAAAGAAGTTCTAAATAAAAACAATTCTTGCTCTAAGAATTCTCATGATATGTTAAAATCAATATTACACTTACATGAATATCCATTCTCCTGGTCTCCTAGACACTAAAGGAACTGTTTTCTATACCCCCCTTGCTGCCTCCCCATGCCTCTCATCCAGTGGCGTGTGATATCACTGAAAAGTTCTCCTACTCAAAACATCTCTCCATGCTCAGACTCTGGAGCAGACTCTTCTGGTTATTGCCAAGAATATTCATATGAGTTCTCCTCCTGCGCTTTCCTTCTCCACCTTACTCATCAGACCATGGTTGCCCTTCTCACTCCAGTTCATCAGACTCCTTCTAAGATATAATAAACTTACACATCCATTCATAACTTTGAAAATTTCTGATGTGCAGGGCAGAGATAAAAATTTAAATAAAGCCCGTCTATAATTTCAAGCAGATGAAGTGTGCAGGGCAAAATACTGAAGTGCCTGGTATGGTTTTACTTAACTGGAGTATCAACTGCTTTGCCTATCTTTGGAACTCCCCCTAATGCAGCAGGAGCTTGCCTGTGTTCTATTTGCCATGACTTTCCTTTCTGTTATACTGTTCCACACACTTCAGTTACAATGAAGTTATCATTTGCTGAAAAACTCTTAAATTCAATCTCTGTCCTTTCCATGCTGGCTGGCACTGCCCCCTCCTTTTGATGACACTGCACAGTCCTTTCTCCAGTGCTTTGTAAATCTAACTCCTGCAGCCTTCCAGAAAGCCACTTCCCTCCTCCCATCTTTCAGCAAGTGTAACCAATGTCCCTCTCACTTTGTGTTTATAGTAGAACACTTACCCAGCCCACCTTCTAGGATAGGCACTTGTACATCTGTACTGTTATTGAATTTTGCATCTCTAAAAGTGTCTTTCACATAACAGGCACTCAATACATGCTGGAGTGAACATAACAAGCACACAAGGTAAGAACATCATTTTCAGCTCATAATCAGATCGCTAACATTAAAGGAGCCTGCAAAGGGATCTGGATCCACTGTGAGTATAAAATCAGCTGGAGAGACTAAATAATACACTGTTGAGTGATGAATGGATAGTAGAAGAAATCAGGGATGAAATAAAATACTTAGAGGTAAATGAGAACACTGATACAACATATCAAAATCTTTGGGACACTATGAAGGCAGTACTAAGAGGAAAGTTCATTGCATTGAGCTCATTCATTAAAAGAATAGAAAGTCAATGAATAAGTGACCTAACATTACATTTCAAAGCCCTAGAAAAAGAGGAATCAACCAATACTGAAAGCAGTAGAAGACAGGAAGTAATTAAAATCTGAACTGAAATCAAAGAAATTGAAACAAAAGAAACAATTCAAAAAATTGACAAAAGAGAAAGTTGTTGTTTTGAAAAAAAATAAATAAAACTGATAAACCCCTAGCAATGCTAACAAAGAGAAAGAGAAGAAAACTCAAATTACTAAAATTTGTGATGAAAGGAAATATCATGACAGATATTACTGAAATATAGAAGATAATTGGGAACTATTTTGAAAAATTATACTCCAATAAAATAGAAAGTCTTGAAGATTTGACACATTTCTAGAGACATATGACCTACCCAAACTGAATCAGGAGGACATACACAATTTAAGCAGGTCAATTTCAAGTAATGAAATAGAAGACACCATCAAAAGTCTACCAATAAAGAAAAGCCCAGGACTAGATGGATTCTCAGCTGAGTTCTACAAGACCTTCAATGAAGAATTAACACCAATACTTCTCAAATTATTCCAAGAAGTAGAAAAGGAGGGAACTCTTCCAAACTCATTATTTGATGTTAGTATCATCCTGATATACCAAAACCAGACAAAGACACATCAAGGAAAGAAAATTTCAAACCAATATCTCTGATGAACATAGATGCCAAATCTTTCAATAAAATTCTGACTAACTGCATACAAAAACATATTTAAAAGACAGTGCCCCACAATCAAGTGGAGTTCATCCCAGGGATGCAATGTTGGTTCAACATTTGGAATCAATAAATATAATTCATCACATCAATAGACTTAAAGATAAGAATCATATGATCATGTCAATAAACGCAGAAAAATCATTTGACAAAATACAGCACAACATTCTAGAACTAGTAAAATGATTTCAGCAAAGTAGCAGAATATAAAATCAATACCCACAAATCAAATGTATTCCTATACATAAGTGATGAATCTACTGAAAGAGAAATTATGAAATTAGAAATTACTACCCCATTCACAGTAGCCTCAAAAAAATAAAATAATTGGGAATCAATCTAACAAAAGTGGTGAAAGACCTCTACAATGAAAACTACAGAACACTAAAGAAAGAAATTAAAGACCCTAGAAGATGGGAAGATCTCCCATGCTCCTGGAAAAGCAGAATTAGTATCTCCAAAACAAAACTTCTGAAATGGAAATAAGGAAAACCACTCCATTCACAATATCCTCAAAGAAAATAAGATACTTGGGTATCAACCTAACAAAAGAGGTGAAAGATTTATACAATGAAAACTACAGAACCCTAAAGAGAGAGATAGAAGAAGATCTCAGAAGATGGAAAAATGTACCCTGTTCATGGATAGGCAGAACTAACATCATCAAAATGGCGATATTACCCAAAGTTCTCTATAGGTTTAATGCGATGCCAATCAAAATACCAACGGCATTTCTTGTAGAAATAGACAAAGCAATCATGAAATTCATATGGAAAAACAAAAGACCCAGAATAGCAAAAGCAATTCTAAGCAGGAAGTGTGAATCTGGAGGTATAGCGATACCAGAGGTCAAACTGTACTACAAAGCAATAGTAACAAAAACAGCATGGTACTGGTACCAAAACAGGCGGGTGGACCAATGGTACAGAATAGAGGACACAGAGACTAATCCACAAAGTTACAACTATCTTATATTTGATAAAGGGGCTAAAAGCATGCAATGGAGGAAGGATAGCATCTTCAACAAATGGTGCTGGGAAAATTGGAAATCCATATGCAACAAAATGAAATTGAATCCCTTTCTCTCGCCATCCACAAAAATTAACTCAAAATGGATCAGGGAGCTAGATATCAAATCAGAGACACTGTGTCTGATAGAAGAAAAAGTTGGCTACGATCTACAAATTGTGGGGTCAGGCTCCAAATTCCTTAATAGGACACCCATAGCCCAAGAGTTAACAACCAGAATAAACAAATGGGACTTACTTAAACTAAAAAGTTTTTTCTCAGCAAGAGAAACAATAAAAGAGGTAAATAGAGAGCCTACATCCTGGGAACAAATCTTTACCCCCCACACCTCTGATAGAGCCCTAATATCCAGAATGTACAAAGAACTCAAAAAATTAAATAATAAGATAACAAATAACCCAAGTAACAAATGGGCCAAGGACCTCAACAGACACTTCTCAGAGGAGGACATACAATCAATCAACAAGTTCATGAAAAAATGCTCACCATCTCTAGCAATCAGAGAAATGCAAATCAAAACCACCCTAAGATACCATCTCACTCCAGTAAGATTGGCAGCCATTATGAAGTCAAACAACAACAAGTGTTGGCGGGGATGTGGGGAAAAAGGTACACTTGTACACTGCTGGTGGGGCTGCAAAATGGTGAGGCCAATTTGGAAAGCAGTATGGAGATTCCTGGGAAAGCTGGGAATGGAACCACCATTTGACCCAGCTATTGCACTTCTCGGACTATTCCCTGAGGACCTTAAAAGAGCGCACTATAGGGATACGGCTGCATCAATGATTATAGCGGCACAATTCACAATAGCTAGACTGTGGAACCAACCTAGATGCCCTTCAATAGATGAATGGATAAAGAAAATGTGGCATCTATACACAATGGAATATTATGCAGCACTAAGAAATGACAAAATCATAGAATTTGCAGGGAAATGGATGGCATTAGAGCAGATTATGCTAAGTGAAGCTAGCCAAGCCCTAAAAAACAAATGCCAAATGTCTGCTTTGATATAAAGAGAACAACTAAGAACAGAACAGGAAGGAAGAGCATGTGGAAAAGACTACAGATAACAAAGACGAATGGGGGGAGAGAAACGGAGAGAGAAGGGAAAGCATATGGAAATGGTAGGAGACCTTCAAGGATACATAAAATTACAAGAGGCTATGAGGGGCAAGGGGGAGGGAAAAAAAAGGGAGAGAATTGAACAACAGCAGGGGAGATAGAGAGGGAAGATGGGAGGGGAGGGGAGGGGAGGGGTGATAGTAGGGGTTAGGAAAGGTAGCAGAATACAACAGACACTAATATGGCATTATGTAAAAATGTGAATATGTAACAGATGTGATTCTGCAATCTATATTTGGGGTGAAAATGGGAGTTCAAAACACAATTTGAGTCTAATGTATGAAAGATGATATATCATGAGCTATGTAATGCTTTAAATAATCAATAAAAAATTAAAAAAAAAAAAGAATCTGAGATTACAGAAAAGAAATAATTGCTACCTTCAATTTTATATAGTAGCCCAATTTTATGTAGTAACCCAAAATTTGATGGGTTAATATTAAATATTTCTCAAAGGAAAAAAAAAAAAAAACAAAATGGCCATACTACAAAAAGCACTATACAAATTTCATGCAATTCCTATTAAAATACCAATGATGTTCTTCATAGTAATAGAAAAAACAATCATGAAATTCATTTGGAAAAAAAAATAGATCCAAATTGCCAAAGCAATCCTTGCCAAGAAGAGTGAAGCAAGAGGCATCACAATATCAGACCTTAAACTATACTACAGAGCAATAGTAACAAGAACAGCATGGTGTTGGCACCAAAACAGATGTGTACACCAATCATACAGAATAGAAGACACAGAGACAAACCCATATAAATACAGTTATTTCATACTAGACAAAGATGTCAAAAACATTTATTGGAGAAAAGACAGTCTCTTCAACAAATGGTGCTGGGAAAACTGGAAATCCACATGTAACAAAATGAAATACAACCCCTATCTCTCACCCTGTACAAAACTTAATCCAAAGTGGATCAAAGACTTAGGCACTTGTACAGAGACCTCTGCCTAACAGAAGAAAAAATAGGCCCATATCTTCACCATATCTTCTTAAGAACTGACTTCCTTAACAAGACTCCTAAAGCACAAGAAGTAAAATCAAGAATTAATAAACAGGATGGGTTCAAATTAAAAACTTCTTCACAGCAAAGGAAACAATCAACATGAATAGAGCCTACAGACTGGGAAAAAAATCTTTACCAAGGAACCTCAGATAGAGCATTAATCTCTAGGGAAAAAAATCTTTAAATCAAATAAATAAATAAATAAATATAACCCAATCAGTAAATGGGCTAAGGAATTGAATAGACACTTCATAGAAGGAAAAATACAACTGATCAACAAATATATGAAAAAATGTTCAACATCTCTAGCAATTAGAGAAATACAAATCAAAACTACACTGAGATTTCATCTCACTCCAGTCAGAATGGCAATCATCAAGAATACAAGCAACAATAAATGTTGGCGAGGATGTGGGGGGAAAATACACTCATACACTGCTGTTGGGACTGCAAATTGGTGCAGCCAGTATTGAAATCAGTATGGAGATTCCTCAGAAAACTTGAAATGGAACCACCATTTGACCCAGCTATCCCATTCCTTGGTTTATACCCAAAGGACTTAAAATCAGCATACTACAGTGACGCAGCCACATCAATGTTTTTAGTAGCTCACATTAGCTAAGCTATAAAAAAATCTTAGGTACCCTTCAACAGATGAATGGATAAAGAAAGATGGCATATATATACAATGGAGTATTACTCAGCCTTAAAGAAGAATGGAATTATAACATTTGCAGGTAAATGGATGGAGCTAGAGAATATCATGCTAAGTGAAATAAGTCAATCCCCAAAAAACAAAGGCTGAATATTTTTTTCTGATATGAGGATGCTAATTCACAATGGGGGCAGGGAGACTAAAGGTACTTTGGACTAGGCAGAGGGATGTGAAGGGATGGGAGTGGGTATGAGGGTTGGAAGGATAGTAGAATAAATCAGACATTATTAACCTATATGCATATATGGCTACACAACCAGTGTAATCATGTACAACCAGAAGAATCAGATTATACATTTATGTATGATGTGTCAAAATGCATTCCACTGTCATTTATAACTAATAAAAACAAATAAAAAATTAAGAGTTAAAAAAAATCAGACAGAGGATGGCACATTCACATAAAAGTTTGCTGATTCCTTCAAGATGAACCAATCACCCAGAAAGTGTTCTTTCAGCTTCCCTACACTGTCCAGGCAGTTACTCTAAAGAAAGTCTTCAACTTTCTCTACTTCCCATCATATCAACCACTATATTTAGAGAGAGAGGAAGTAAGACAATATATAAGAATCCTGAATCATACATTTATCCTTTTAACCACAGGTAAAAGAAACCATGGCCATCTGTGGGATCTAGTATAGGTAGGCACACTTTGGTTGTCTACTCAGTCCCACAAATGGATGGCAGGACACTGTTGCAGTGCTCATGGGTACTTTCATCAAAGCAGACTCATCACAATGACTGAAACAAGGGCAGAGGCACAACATGGAAAGTACAGTGTATTGCTCCTGCAGGAAGGGTAGACGAGAGGTGGCACAAAACTGCACCACATGGAAAGAAGAATGTTGCAAGGTGGAGGACCTAAACATACAATGACTAATGCAATAATAATATACATTAGGATTTTAGACAATGTGTTGAATGTTTTATTTGAATGATTTCATTTAATTGCCAAGACAACTTCAAAAGTGGTAGTGGTAATAGAAATAGTAGTGTGTAGTGGTGGGGGAAGTCCCCTCTGGGGGGGGAAAAATCAAAACACTTCTTGACTAAACTACAAAGCTACTCAGAATGGGCTAGAATTCAAATCCACAAAGTATGACAGCAGAGCTATCATCTCAACTCTGGTTCCTGGGGCCTTGTGTATTGTGTGGCTCTGAATTAGAAGGTGGTGAATTATTTATACTTACAAAGGATATTGGCATGGCAAAAAAACTAAACACTTGATACTCCAACTGAGAAACAAGTATTTATGACAATGAGAAATTCATTTGAGGGATTTCTGCTATGAGCTTTTAGGTCATTATTGTGATGTGCTCCACCAAAAGGTTAGCCTTTCTTTAGGCCATCACTAAAATACTTTTAGTAATGTATAAAAAAAACCCTCTAATTTGTGACCTGAGGAATATGCAGTTAGAGACATTCTAAGCAGTACCCCAGTTATGAGTGTTCCTAAAGATCCCAGAAGGTCTAAGTGTGAGATCCAAGACTGGCACAAGGTGACACACTCTACAAGAGGTGAACATGGAGGTTTGGCTGAGGGAATGTTCAGTGAATGTTACAATAACCCTACATTTCAAAAAAAAAAAAAAAAAACTACTCTGTGCCCCACTAGTAGTATGAGTAACACTGTGAATCACCCACCTATTCCCAAGTGAACATAGGACAGAAAACTGTAAGACTTATATGGACAAGAGTCAGTACAGCCAGAAGTAGACACAGCAAGGCACAGCACAACAGGGTTTCCACCACATTGACAGTTATGTCTCTATATAGTTCATGTGCTTTTAAATTCTATTTACTTTACTTTACATGTTTAAAAACATACTATCAAAGGGGTCCATAGGCTTTACTAGACCGCCAAATGGAACCAAGGCACCACAAAGTGTAACTCCTGGTAATGGAAGAGCTTTAAATCACTAAAGCCAGCTTGGAATGCCAAGCTGTAACCTTTGCCAATTACAATCATTCCCCCTCAGGGTAATTAGGATCCAGGGAACAGTCTGATCTGCTGACCAGAATACAAGCACCACGAGTAGAGTTGTCCTTGTTGGTGTTCAAAAGACAGAGACCACATGGATTAATTGATGCTGAGCACCCTGAAACAGAGTAAAATAAAAGTCTACTCATATAAATCGGAACTTTCTAGTACAGGTGATGAAACAAGTAATTATTTCAAATTACAGCACTCCTAATAATTTTAATCTTGTTTGATTAGTTCTTCCAAATGTTTCAAAATAATTACTCATTCCTTCAATATATGGAAATAAAAAAGAACATCAAGATTGGATGGCTGCGGCACTCCCTTCTTTCTGAGAGAGTGAGGCATGCCAACTCCCACATATGAACATAAGTAGAAGAAAACAGAGCTAATCTGTCATTATTCCCATCCAGACTGGGGCAAAATAATATAACATGGCTAAATCACAATGGAAAGGATTCCAAAGGTAACTTACATGTTCTGGGGAATGCATTTCAACACTGGAGTGCCTGTGAATGTGTCTGATATTCTAAGATTTAACATCATAGTAAATTTACACACACACACACACACACACACACACACACAGCCACACAGAGGTAAGTACCCCCTTTTAAAAGAAATTAAGAAAACAATAATTTCCCTCCGTGTTGTGGTTTAGATATTAGGTGTCTCCCAAAGGCTCATGTGTGAAACAATCCAAGAAATTTAGAGTGAAATGATTGGGTTATAAGAGTCTTCAACTAATCTACTGCATCAATCCACTGACAGGGATTAACCATAGTCAGGTAAGGTGTGGTTGGAGGAGGTGGGTACCTGGGGATGTGCCTTTGGGGTTGATATTTTATCCCTGGTGAGGAGAGCTTGTTCTCTCTCTGCTTCCTGGTGGCCATGGCTTTCCTCCACCACACACTTCTGCCATGGTGTTGTGCCTCATCTCAGATACAAAAGAATGGAGTCAACTGTCTATGGACTGAGACCTCTGAAACTGTGAGCCCCCAAATAAACTTTTCCTCCTCTAATTGCTCTTGTCAAGTCTTTTGGTTGCAGCAGTAAAAAAGCTGACTAAAATACTCCATGACCCTTTCCTCAGTAATTTTGACTTTTGATTTAAAAATAAAGTAAGCAATTTCATATAAAATCTGAGCTCCCCAATAGTAACTTTAGATTAGCAACGAGGTTAGAAACACAAATAACAAATACAAGCACAAATTGATCAAATAATAAGAATTTAGTATTTTAAATATTACATTTTATGATATTTGTTTGAAATGGAGATATCATGAGAAATATATAATTCATAACACAGAATGTTTCTGTAAATTGGAAATAAATCAGAAATACCCAGGCCCATGATGAAAGTTTAAAAGGGGCAGGTGTGATTACGTCCCACTATTCCACCAGCAAGTTCTGTGTTTTTCAGGGTTTGTGGACACCTGACCACCAATAATTTATTTATTTTTTTTAAATTTTTTATTAGTTGTTTGTGGACCTTTTTTCATTTATTTGTTTATATGTGGTGCTGAGAATCGAACCCAGTACCTCACACATGCTAGGCAAGCGATCTTCCACTGAGCCACAACCCCAGCCCCCTGACCTGTAATTTATAACAGTAGATTAATGTACTAAGTTTCATTGTTTTAGGAGTTAGATTTGCACAGAGAAGTGAAGTGAATATTAAAAATCCAATAAATAATTCTTTTTTAGTGATGATTGATTTTATTCACATTTCATGAACATGTTCTATTCTTTGTTAACAAAAATGTATAATTTGTAATCTAAAAGTGAATTATGCAGTTTTGAAAAAAAAAAAAAACTATCTTTCCCAAAGATTGTTACAAGGCTCAGTTAGAGGGGATGGGCAATATTTTGTATAACAATGAGGTTTAGTTGATGTTTTGTTTCTCCTCCTTTTTTAAAGAACAATGATTATTCTTCCCTCCAAACTGGGAACAAGAATCATAGAACAACAACAACAAAAACAACAATGTCAAAACCCAACCAAACAAAACTAAAAAGTGAAAACATCCCAGATTGTCTTGGAGTGGTAACAGGGAGGTTACTGTCTCAAGTTTTCAAAATCTTTGGCTTCCATATTGATGCTGCCATGCTAAAAAACTAAAAGGGGTACAAAGAGAAGAAAAAAGATTTAACTATTAGATCTCATAGATCTTGAATCTTTCTTTCTACCTATTTTGATTGGTTTACTGAATTACTAATGAAAGGAACTAATGAATGTTCTGAAAGAGCATGAGTTAAACATGAAATATTAAGGTGACAATGTTATGTTATCATAGTTTATATATCATAAAGTGTGTGCAAATTATCAAAATTTTTTCAATATTTTGATCATTTTCTTAAAAATAGATAATCTCCAGCCAATTATTAAGAAATGAAAAAAGTGCAATTAACAATGTGCCACCAATATGTATAATACTAGTATAGATTTTTATGGTACAGTTAGTAATTCAATGACTTTAATGAAAGTTTTCTAGACAAAAAAACAATTTACTTCAAAATAATTTTAAGCTGCTACCACAAAGTATGATTTGATCTTTTGACTATAATAAAACCAGAGAACATACAATTCGAAATTCTTTTTAGTTTTATTAACAAGTCATGTATAGTTTCTTTTAATTAATAACTAAAGATTTTGTCATGCTTCTTAATATTGAAAAAGTAGTATAACTGGAATTCAGTTTGCAAAAACTCATTCTGAAACCTGATTTCTTCTTCATATTTGGTGTTTGAGAATTCTAGGACTGTCATATTTTAAAAAGGAGCAGATAAATGTTTGAAATATGCATATTTGAAGAAAATACAGTAATATGAAACCACACAAGAAAACTCCAAGTCATTGTTTCCTAAGGTTTAATTTCAACTTACAAATTTTAAATGATGATTGTAATGCCAATCCAAGTTTTTGCTTATTTGCAATGCACAAACTATTTTTTATAACTTGCAGGTGAAATATTCCTTTCACCACAGTATGCTTTTACCCTTATTTATGCTCTCTTTTTAATTTTTTCCCCCTTGAGTCTTTTTTCTTCAACAGTTTAACACATCGCTTCTGGTTCAGCTATAGAGCAATCCTAGAACAATAATGTTTCAACTTGCAAGGAAGAACACCCTTGTTGAGTTGGTAGAACTCCACCAGCTGGATTAGATCCGTAAATCTAGTATGGCCATCATCTAGCGTGTGGAACATTTCACCATCATCTTCCACCTGCAAGAGGAAAAGCAACAAGCTGGTAAAGACAGTAAAGAATCCAGAAGAATGATGGTTGCTCCACTGCAAGCTATGTCTTCATGCCAAAATTGACAAGTTTATAAAACTAAGGACTGTGCAGAGAACAGCATGGCATGTCCACTTCTTTTTTTTTTTTTTTAACTTCACTTATATTTAAAAGAAGTATCATCTGATCCTTGGATAAGAGAAATGCCTCCACTTTCTCTATATCTAATTCTCCCAGAGTTCTGTTTAGTTAGGATAGTTTAACTATTTTGAGTCAATGAACAGAGAGCAATCTGTACTATTCAGTGTAAAAGTAGACAGGAGATTTTAATGCTTCCGTGTATAGAAATTAATTTCTATTTCTAAACATTGTCTACTTAATTACTCAGTATACTAAAAAATGACTATTCATATAATTTTTATCAGTGAATTCATTCTGAAGCAATAAAATATTATGCTAATGGAATGTCAGTTGACTTTTTTTGTTTGGTGGTGAAGTCTTCTAGCATTAAACGCTCATACTTGCTGGGGACAGTGATCAAATAATCAAAGAAGCAGGGTTGGTACTCTATATGGCCTTTGGATGACTTCAAAAAGAGGCAATTCAAAGGAAAGCACCAGTAATTTAAATAAGACCTTCCTGAAAGTTGACTGAATCTGTTTTACTCTGCCTGATTCCAATATGCACACACATATGTACATATGTGCACATGTTGACACACAACAACAGAAGCAAAAAATAAAAATAAAAATCCCAAAGCAAGTTGAGACAGCCAAAAACAGAGTCACAGATATTTTAAAAACGTTCCCAGGATTATTTAAATGTCCACCAATTTCACAGTTCCTGTGTTTCTATACAAATAATTTAAAACAAATGAACAAAAACTAGCAACAATAATAGCAAAGAATGTCTTTGAGAAAAGAGAAGAGAAAGGGTTTTAAAATAATGTTTTTTTTAAGGAATGGTTAGAACTCAGAAAAAAAAGAATCTTTAGTGGCCTTTTAACAATAGGTGGCATGGGGTCTATACAATATTGCTAAATCATATTTCGTGGAAAAAAGATAAATTTAATTTTTACAATTCCTGTATTTCTTATATTAATTCAGGCTCATAAAACCATTTCTGCCAAACTTAACTCTGGTCAAAGCACAAGCTCCCACATTATATTTAATAAAAGGAACAACAGAAAAACAAAGTTTCCAAAAGCTTATGCATTAAGATCATATCTAATATACGAATGTGAAATCACAAATTACTTACTGGTATAATTTGAAAGTGCTTTATTTTTTGTCCATGACTCATTGACAGGACGAAAGTTTTGGGGTTACTCTGACTATCCCGCACCAAGAAAACTCTAAAGAGAGAGAGGAAGAATTTCAATATGTTTCTACATTTACTCACAGATCTCATAGAAACATAGCATGTAACAAACCCAGGACGTGTACTCATAAAAGCTGTAGCTGGGATCTCCTTAACTGTGTATTCAGTGGGTATGATTATTCAACTTGGTGAATGATATGTTATAACATAATCTCATACTACAAAACTGTCATCAGTGCTAATGTAATTTTAATAGGATAAATACACAGTCTATTTGTGACATTGTTTGCTTACAATACCCAGCATAACATTCTGTTGGCATCAACAGTTCATGTTGTCCTTTTTCCACTGGGAAATTGGGTATTCACATGTAACTACCAAAAAGAATAAGGGATGAGAAAGAATAAGGGATGAGTGTGTGTGTGTGTGTGTGTGTGTGTGTGTGTGTGTATGGTTAGTTAGGTAGTTAGTTAGTTTATAGATCATGATAGGCCCCTGAAAGGACATAATGATTTAGAGTAAAATCATTTTTTACCCCCTTTTCTACACTTGGTCTGCTTTCTTCTTTTGATTCTGGCTTCTACTGTTACACGACAGAAAATAAGAAATGATTATATCCTTAAAATCCATCTTTAGATTGTTTATTAAATGTTTAAGTAAAAATGTTTCAAGTTAAAAAAAATATACCCAACGTGTACTTTAACCTTCAAGAATGCAGTGGGAAAGCCTCTATTAATGTCAGTTTACAAAAAGAAGACGTGGCCTAATGGTCTCAGAGAAAAAGGCTGCCGGGCATGGATTCTTATTTACTGGCAATGCAGTGAAAAGCCAGTTTTGTATTAATTACTGGCAAACACACTGTGTAAGTGGTCCCCACTGGTGACTCCAATACTAATCTCACTGTGCCTGGGCAAAGAGGCAGCCAAATCTGAGGCATCACAGATGTCTGATGAAATTATCCATTTTATTTGTGAGACTCTGACATTACATCATTGGGAGACAGGACAAAGGGCATTTCACGGGAAAATTAAGCAGTAATTCTTCCCCCTCCCAAGCAGATCACCACTACCACCTGGTGGACCGCCTGACACCTTCACAACTTTCCAAAGGAATACCAAAATAATAGAAACAGGCATGATTACTCTGTACAATTAATTATTTTCTCCGGGTTAAAAATTCATAAATAAAGGGAATTATAATCTTCTAAAACATTTAAATCATTCTTTTTTTTCTTTTCCTGACCTCATTGGATTGTAACTCTGATCACTGTTCAAATTTATATCCAAAAAAAAGACTATGCTCCAAGCAGAGAAGCATATTAAAATCCTTTCTTATTTAGAGTCTGGTGATATGCTGACTTGTTATTAATAATCTTCCATGTGAAGATGCATTTTTACCCAAATGTCAGTATTAAATCTCCTCAAACCCTTGTCATCATCTTAAGTCAACCTTTGAAGATAAAAGATTCCTTCTCCACTTGTTTAAACTGACAACAATTTCATTTTTCATCCAATCCTCAATAAAATGTCCTCATTGTACTGCTTTGGGAAGTATTAAAGTACCTGAAACTGAGTAATGTGAGAATAAAATCCTTCAGATTATAAATCTCTTATAAAATATTTTATGCTTCTCTTGTGTACTCCATGGTATCCCATTAAAAGATAACACAAAAAATCATCAAAAAGTAATATTTTAATATATTCATATTTTAAGCTGTTAATATTTAGAGAAAAGCAATAGGGATGTAAACAGAAATAAAAGCAAACATTCAAAATATACAAGAAAAAAGGCTTTCTACTTAATACACCCTGCATTATACCTAAAAAGATTTACAATGTATAAGGATAATGTCATAATGTAAATCATATTTTAGAATCATATTAATTACTTGTTCAAATTAAAACATTGATTACCCAAAAACAAGGTTAGTTTTTTTTCTCTCATGAATTAATATCTAAAATGCTAGAATTGGCACAGAATGGATAACATTAGTGCTCATAGTCAAGAACAAAGAATCCTATTCTCTGTTAATTTATACACAAATACTAAGCACACTCTGTGTACTAGGTATTATACAGATATTGCTAGAATTCAGTGATAGCCACTCTTACAGAACAAAGTCATTTCTGTGTTATGATAAGCCAAAATTAAAAACACTTGGTGTGTACTGAATAAATGATTATTATTTACTGGCAAAATCCAAACCAAATCCAAAATCCAAACCCAGAAGTTTTGTCGCTGATATACAGAAATGCCTTTGATTTATGCGTGTTGATTTTATATCCTGCCACTTTGCTGAATTCATTTATTAGTTCTAGTAGTTTCTTTGTAGACCCTTTTGGGTCTTCTAGGTATAGAATCATGTCATCTGCAAATAGTGATAATTTAAGTTCTTCTTTTCCTATTTTTATGCCTTTAATTTCTTTCGTCTGTCTAATTGCTCTGGCCAGTGTTTCGAGAACTATATTGAATAGAAGTGGTGACACTCCATTCACAATATCCTCAAAAAAATAAAATACTTGGGAATCAACCTAACAAAAGAGGTGAAAGTTTTATACAATGAAAACTACAGAACCCTAAAGAGAGAAGTAGAAGAAGATCTTAGAAGATGGAAAAATATACCCTGTTCATGGATAGGCAGAACTAACATCATCAAAATGGCGATATTACCAAAAGTTCTCTATAGGTTTAATGCAATGCCAATCAAAATCCCAATGGCATTTCTTGTAGAAATAGATAAAGCAATCATGAAATTCATATGGAAAAATAAAAGACCCAGAATAGCAAAAGCAATTCTAAGCAGGAAGTGTGAATCAGGTGGTATAGCGATACCAGATTTCAAACTATATTACAGAGCAATAGTGACAAAAACAGCATGGTACTGGTACCAAAACAGGCGGGTGGACCAATGGTACAGAATAGAGGACACAGAGACCAACCCACAAAACTACAACTTTCTTATATTTGATAAAGGGGCTAAAAGCATGCAATGGAGGAAGGATAGCATCTTCAACAAATGGTGTTGGGAAAACTGGAAATCCATATGCAACAAAATGAAACTGAATCCCTTTCTCTTGCCATGCACAAAAGTTAACTCAAAATGGATCAAGGAGCTTGATATCAAATCAGAGACTCTGCGTCTGATAGAAGAAAAAGTTGGCTCCGATCTACAGATTGTGGGGTCGGGCTCCAAATTCCTTAATAGGACACCCATAGCACAAGAGTTAATAACAAGAATCAACAAATGGGACTTACTTAAACTAAAAAGTTTTTTTTCTCATCAAGAGAAACAATAGAGGTAAATAGGGAGCCTACATCCTGGGAACAAATTTTTACTCCTCACACTTCAGATAGAGCCCTAATAGCCAGAGTATACAAAGAACTCAAAAAATTAGACAATAAGATAACAAATAACCCAAACAACAAATGGGCCAAGGACCTGAATAGACACTTCTCAGAGGAGGATATACAATCAATCAACAAGTACATGAAAAAATGCTCTCCATCTCTAGCAGTCAGAGAAATGCAAATCAAAACCACCCTAAGATACCATCTCACTCCAGTAAGATTGGCAGTCACTATGAAGTCAAACAACAACAAGTGCTGGCGAGGATGTGGAGAAAAGGGTACACTTGTGCATTGCTGGTGGGACTGCAAATTGGTGCGGCCAATTTGGAAAGCAGTTTGGAGATTCCTGGGAAAGATGGGAATGGAACCACCATTTGACCCTGCTATTGCCCTTCTCGGACTATTCCCTGAAGACCTTAAAAGAGCATGCTACAGGGATACTGCCACATCGATGTTCATAGCAGCACAATTCACAATAGCTAGTCTGTGGAACCAACCCAGATGCCCTTCAATAGATGAATGGATAAAAAAAAATGTGGCATCTATACACAATGGAGTACTATGCAGCAATAAAAAATGACAAAATCATAGAATTTGCAGGGAAATGGATGGCACTAGAGCAGATTATGCTTAGTGAAGCTAGCCAATCCCTAAAAAACAAATACCAAATGTCTTCTTTGATATAATGAGAGCAACTATGAACAGAGCAGGGAGGAAGAGCAGGAAGAAAAGATTAACATTAAACAGAGACATGAGATGGGAGGGAAAGGGAGAGAAAAGGGAAATTGCATGGAAATGAAGGGAGACCCTCATTGCTATACAAAATTACATATAAGAGGTTGTGAGGGGAATGGGAAAATAAACAAGGAGAGAAATGAATTACAGTAGATGGGGTAGAGAGAGAAGATGGGAGGGGAGGGGAGGGGGGATAGTAGGGGATAGGAAAGGTAGCAGAATACAACAATTACTAATAGGGCATTATGTAAAATTGTGGATGTGTAACTGACGTGATTCTGCAATCTGCATTTGGGGTAAAATTGGGGGTTCATAATTCACTTCAATCTAATGTATGAAATATGATATGTCAAGAGCTTTGTAATGTTGTGAACAACTAATAAAAAAAAACCCCTTATTTCTCTAGAGAGTAATAAGGGTTTTCTGTGTTACATGTCTGAGCAACTCAAAAAAAAAAAAAAAATCCAAACTCAAATTCAACTCAACACTAAAAGTTTCAAACTTACCCATCCACAAGTCCTTGCTGAATAATCAATCTCTGAGCTTCATCTCTGGAAATCTTGTGGTGAAACCATGGCTGGGACCGATGGATGGCTAAAGAAATAAAACGAATGAATACAAAGGTTTGCTTGCAGTGACTGTGATTTCACTACATATATGCCCCCCATCACTTAGTGACCACATGTCACTAAAGTCATGTCAAGCTGCCCATCAGCTCAGTGACCATGGCTAGGAGCAGACATACCCATGTTTGTGGCAGAGGTCTGTGAGGAGGCAGTGGGGCTACCGTGACTGCCCAGGCGCAAACATCCTTTTTTCTGAGCAAGGAAGGGGAAAACAAATCTCAGTTTTGGGGGTGAAACAAACTCAAATTAAAAGTTCTTTCAAGAAAGTGAAATTATGAGTACCCTCCAAGCAAGTCCTTCTTCAACTGCAACTGAAAGAGCTTCCGTGGGATTTTCTATAACTCTGCTTTTCTGACCTGAGAAGTCCATTGCTACCAGGGAGTTCTCTGATATACTTCTCTGGAAAAAAAATTTTTGAAAAACAAAACAAAACCAGAAAACACTTGCAAGTCATGAAAATCTTCAAAAGTAATCGTTCACTGCTTTGCTGGCAATATGCTTCAATTTGAGACTGGGATTCCCAAAGTGGCTATCAGGAAATTAAAAAGTTAAAAGTACATATTCAATATAAAGTGATGCTATGGAGAACATTGCTAAATAAGTTCCATGCCTATTTGTTAGGATAACTGAATTAAGTGCTAAGTAATGTGATGAAAATCTTTGAAAGAAAGCATGTCTTTCCCCTAAAACAAACCTCTTTTTCACATTATCTCCTAATATGGCAAAACTCCAATTGAGGAAGAAATAACCCTTCCTACTGGCTATAAAGAACTACCACTTCTGAACTCATCTCTGTATTAAACTTTTATGTCAAATCCACCAACTTTGAAGCCACGATTTTATGATTCAAAATATGTAAAAGCTATAACTTAGATTGATACATATCTTCTTAGAAATAGTACTCATGTTTTATAAAGGAGCAAATTGGAACATGTGTTTTGAAAGCTTATCATGTCAAGTTTCATTTTATTTGGAAAATGAAATTTAGCAGAATAATAATACATAATATTAGATTTCATATTAAAATTTTTATGATGGGGTTGGGGCTGTGGCTCAGCAGTAGCACACTTGCCTGGCTTGTGTGAGGCACTGGGTTTGATTCTCAGCACAGCATACAAATAAATAAAGGTCTATCAACAACTAAAAAAATTTTTTTTTTAATTTATGATGTACTATATAAACACTTTTCCCTTTTTGAAGAGATGGATGGCCAAGTTAGTGCTGCAAAAACAACTCTGAATGACAGAAGCACAGACATGAAAAGACATATTTAAACAAATGTAATCAAAACAATGATAAAGTCAATGTTTTTGCTTATTACTTCTTATATTCATAGTCTCTAATGGGAAAGTAAAACATATAAATCCTAAATCTTATTTTTATTTTCTTTTTTCTGATGTCCTATTTTGCAATCATCTTTCAAGAAACAGGTAAACTATTAATTTTTCATCCACCACCTGCCATTCAGTAGACAAATACTATATGCTATCCCACAATGAGTTGTGAGTACTAAAAAAAGAGAAAATTGCCAAACGCTCTAGTCAAGAGTTTCACATGTCTTATACACTAGGAAGATAACTTAAAACTAAGCAAAATTAAAAAAAAAACTAAATGGAGGTGTGTATCACTTATTCTTCAATAATTAATAAAAGAACAAAACCCAAAGTGAAATTACACTGGTAAATTATGAGCCAACCTGCATCTGGAGACTTGTGGCTTTCACACACACACATACTCTCTCTCTTTACCTTTGGAAAAGATTCTATAGTCAAATGTGGGCTTCAAACAAAACATTATCCTCAAGAAAAAAAAATTTAGGTTTCTTTATCACTGCCTCACACATCCCATTTTATTAGCATCTGTTATTTTCTCTTCAAACCACGTGATAGTGGCCGACAATCTTATTATGGTCCATCTATATTTCTAGAGATCTGGCGTGCAATCTTCCATTTGTTACAGGAGCCTTTTTAACTGACAGCTGCTCTTTTCAGACAGATGCTGTCTCAGTAATCTCTATTTGCTGTCACACCTTAGTTTGCCCTTCTCACCCCGTGATCTTCCGTGCTGGGCTGTGGACCAGTTGGATATACTTTTGCTTTCCCAACATTAATGGAAAAGTGTCCGCCTGCCCAAATCAGAGTAACTAACCTGGATCCTAATGATAGATTTATCCTTATAACATCTTTAACTTCACATGCCAAGATGGGTTCTATAATGAGAAGTTTCTGATAACATAAAAATACTGTGAGGAAAAAAAAAAAAATAAACAAGCTGTTGTTCTCTCCCTACCCAATACAGGGGACCAGATGTACAATAAGATCCCATGTTCCATAATTATTTGACAAACAGAGAATACAAGACAATTAAAGAAATTTTCCATTTGCTACAATAACTATACTAAGAGGAAAGAGGAGTGTAGTAAATGTTGTCTACTGAATGGCAGATGGTGGATGAAAAATTAATAGTTTACCTTTGGTGGACAAAGAAATGGAAGTAAAGCAGAGTCTGACAAACCCAAAAGGTCATTTTCAGCTCAATTTCTTTCACATAGGAAAGCAATGCTGGTAACATTCAGAACTAGCTGTATTTCTCAAATATTTGTTCCTTTTTCTAGCTCTTCTTAGGGGATGAACAGGGTAGGCCCTAGCAAAACGATCCATGATTTTAATTGCATAGCCTTTCTCTCTAAGAAGGGAAGCCTGGGTGTACCCTGGATTACCCAGACCACACTCTGAGACTGCTTGTATCCACTTTTAGTGAGGTTTACATGTAAAATGGTTTTTAGGCAATATAACTACATGGCAACTAGCCATGCTTTCTCTGTCACTCTATTTGAAGGATCTTGATAAACCTGCAGCTCAGAATGACTGAACAAGAGGGCAAAGAATTCCTCCAGATATCGTTCTCTCATCTGCTTCATACAGAGCCAAAGGACACCCCAGATGTAAGAGTCAGGAGATTATGCAACTTCCCCCTTCTTTTACACTGCAGGACACCAGAGATCCAACCAAGATCACACAGCTTATGGTAAAAATAGCAACCAATATGTCCCATCTAGGGTTCTTTCAAGTGCCATATAGTGGGAAGTAAAGGAAAGAAACTGCAGCTTAGCATGTCTAGCCCAGGGTCAAAAGTAAAGACTAAAAAGAACTGAGCAGACATTTTCTCCCGATCTCCTCACTCCAGCCAGGAACACATTATCAGACACTCCATTAAATAAATTCCTTCTTTACCCTAAAATGAACCAAATCTCCCTGGCTTCCTAAAATATCTGCTGACAATTCTCATTTCAAAAGTTGATATGAGTGGTGGTCACATGGTATTATGGCTAGAATAAAAGAACTGTTGTTTCTCTTCTCAAAACATGGACAAGTTTAAAAGAGAATACTGTTACTTGAGAAAGGTAACTAAATTATTCTAACTTTTCTATGTAACTCACTGAAAACAGTTCCTGAGTAGAGAGCAGGAGAGACAGGTGAGAGGCACCAGCACCATTCAGGTCACTGATTCCTCTGTAATCATCTAGAAAAGCAGGACTCTCCATAGACACAAAAGTAAACACAAATACCTCCCCACACATATAGGTCTCCTTCACAGACATTAAGAATAGCATAGATACAGTTCTCAATTGCTACCTTCTACGATCACAACTCCTGTTTAGAACAAGCCCTTACCACGAGGCACTGGGACCTCTCACCCCTATCACACCTGATTCCAGTCAGATTCACTCAAGGAGCAGTTCTTTTTACAGATGGGGTTGAATAAGAAAGACCGGCTAACCAAACTCAGATTTGCGGTGATCAACAGCAGAATGACTTTCAATGGGAAAAAGGTAAGAATAATATAATACTTGTATGCTAACAAAAGTAATGAAAATGGAAAGGACTTCATTTATAACAATTTTTTTCCTATGATTAAAAAGACACTAAATAATAATTGCTTCCAAACGTTTGGCTGCTATTAACACGTCATGCTAATAACTCTAGATTCTAAAAGAAAATTTGGAGGGATTTAAGAAAGGATTAAGATAATAAAATTCATTATTCTTTTTATATACAGATGGATTGAAAGATAAGAGTAAGCTGACAAACTGTAAAAAATATTCACCTTAAAGTGATTTCTATTATAAAAATTCATTACATTCCTTAGTTTCTTATTTTAGGGCTTAAAAGTAATATGATACAAAGATGAAAAGTTATTCTTCCACAATTTAAAGCAACATAACTACAAAATAGGGGCTCTTTTTCTATGTCATCTATTGGGCTTCATAATCAACATTATTTCATGCCACATTCCTGGAACTGAGCATTTCATCTGGCACATTACATGTGGGTAAATGTACCTTCCTTGGTCATAGTCAGGAAGAACACATTTTTAACCTAAGTGGAAACACAGTTTTCAGAAATGTGCATTAACTGATTTGTAACACAGGCACATACATCTGAATTTCTAATATACTCAATATTAAGAAGTGCAGCAAAAATTGCAGAACATAAACTTTAAGTTCAGAAATAAATTTCTGTGTTAATGCACAGGAAATTAAAATTAAGTGCTAAAGAAGGTAAAAGATGTGCCTGTGTGTGTCTGCAAATAAATATCCAAGTTACATTTGGTAAAACTCTGAGAAGCACTGCATAGTTAATGTAATGCATGACCTATATTTTGACTTGTAGTTTTTGCATTTCCTGGAAAGCAGTCTGCTTTTTAAGGACCTGGAACTTAAAAAAAGAATTACTGTTAGAAAGCCAGAAATTAAAAGCATGCACATGCGTATATTACAGTTTTTAAAATTTGAAATTATTGGCATCTCTATAATAGGCTACAATAATCCCAGAATCAGTATTAAAATAAATAAGAAAACCCACAAAGAAAATCAATTAAAAAAACACACAATGCCAAGGAAAATATTCTACAAATTATCTTATTCAGAATCTAATCCTCAAATGATGCAATGACATAGAATGTATTTATGTAATTCCTTCAAATATTTAAAATGTTTTACTAACATATAACATTATGTATTATAATTGAATACTTCATATATGTCCTATGATTTTTATCACAGACCTTACACATATGCTATCCAAGTATAAAAAATTCAATATAACATCACATATACAAGTATAACTTTACTTGACCAAAAGGAAATGGTAAATGTATTGTAGTATATATTTGTAATGCAATAGCAAATTAACATAATATAAATATAAAATAAAATATAGGTTCCAAAAAATCGATCCTTACCATGGGTGATATACTCTGAGAACTGCAGCCACTTCTGCCTTGATATGGATGCATATAATTCTGGTACAGCTGCATGCCATACTGCAAAATAAATAAACAAAAACATAATGCTACAACTTTTACTTTACTACACTGGTAATTCAATTAAAATATTCTTTCATTAATCATATGTTATCAGTATAAAAATAATTTTGTGATTTTCCTTCAAACAGATAAGTAAAGCAACCAAAATTTTGACAGAAAATCTTTTAATGCCCTTCAACGATGCATTTAAAAAGATATGTTTTTTAATTTGTTTGTTTTACTGAGGCTCCCAAATTAAGGTCTTGCTCACCAGTATTACTGTATACTGGTATTACTTTATACTGAGACTTACATTTCTACTTACATACTTACATACTTTGCAGCAAAATCATTTGGACTGGTACCTTCTCTCATGAAAAGAAAGCTCACTTGGGAAAGGTGTCATGCTGTACATTCCAAAGATTTAACAAACAAACCGCACATATGTCCTAAACAACACTGTAAAATTCACTTTCATTCTGATGACTGATGAATTAATTTGTCCCTTTGGTAAAACTATAAATTGGGCCCTATCTGGAAAATTCTTGTCACTATATCATTCTTGGTTAAATATTCTTATAACCAAGAATAATTATTTTCATAATAATTTTGGGTTTCACGTTCAGAAAACCAAAACAGTGAGGAGTCCAGCTGATTTCAGAGTTTCAAAATACAATATAGCAGATTAGAAATGTGGGGTCTTCACTTTTAGGAGGCAGCATCTTACAGACTGAGCCAGCAGGCCATAATGGGAAAGTAGGTCTGAATTCTAATGGGATTATTAGTTTGAGAAAAATTAAGACTGCTAACTGCCATGAGCAAACTTGTCCTGAGGAATCCTCATCTGAATCTGGAAATTACTCCTTTAGATTCAAGCTATTTTGTTGAGGCAGGGGAGGGAAGCAATTATATTGGCAGCTTTTAAATTATTTATATTTATATATATTTATTTACATTTGGCTACACTCCACAATTCTTTCCATTCATGAAGACATAATGAATTTCATGTTAGGTCTCAGTGGCCCTGTTCCATCTACTGCCTCCACCTTCATGGTGCTGGCATTTGGCAGGGTGGTCACTGTGTTCTATCACCTCAAGGCCCCAGCAGCACCTGAGCCAGCAGGTGCTGGGTCTTAAATGGGCCTGACAGTGGAAGCAGATTTGGAAGGTTAGGAGGATGACTTTGATGAAGAATGTGCTGCCATTGATTCCATGTTGGCCCTGATGAACTATCTTTACCACCTGGAGGACAATGACCATCTTCATGCCTGCCTCCAGGGCTGCCAGAATCCAGCTGGTAAGTAAGACTACAATTCAGTGGCAGGTCTAAAAGGCCCCTAAAGGTGCCAGCCCTTAGGTTCTTCAAAACCCCAACCAGCCACAACACTGCTTCCCGGGGTCAGGCTCTAGCCTAGGTACCACCACCTAGCTCAAGGTTTCCTGGTGGGTTTGCCTGCCTATGCCACCCTTCTGGCACCTCCCTTTGGTCCACCTGGGCCAGCCCCTACTGACCTGCATCCCCTCTGGCACCAGTTATGGGTCTGTGACCCACATATCTGTCTACACAACTTATGAGCAACACTTACTCTGCCCAGTACTTGAGTGTCTACCTTAAATGGGCTTCCTTCATGCACCCACACACGTGCACAGACACACACACTCACAGACATGCATGAGTGCACACACACACACAGAGTACTATATAGAAAATATTGAACGATACCATGAAATCAAATCTTACCCATAGGATAAATTCCATAGAAACAGTTAAACAGTGCTATTTCTCTACTAGTTCCTTGATACCAATTCTAGCAAAGTGGATATATTTGGTAATTAGGAAAACAAACAAACAAACAAAAATTGGTGGGAGGGGATTAAGAGAATCATTATTTCAAGATTTTGCTTCTAACATGAATACAAACCCACATTCATTTAAAATTCCCTGTGCTTACTTCTTTATCCAATTACTTCCCAACTTCTAAAAATTATTTTTTAATTCAAGGTTTGAATGACATTAATGGGACCTAATGAAATTCACTTTAAATCAACTCTAAGCCTACAATAACTTTAAGAAGAAGACAGAAGAGCTTAATTCCTAGTCAAGTTCATTATGAAGTATAGATAATAACCTCAAACCAGCACTTTCACAAGGAACATGATGACTGGCCACCTTCTTCATTGAAAAACCTGCTACCTACTAATAAGATGGTTATCTTCCTAGATATATTGTTCCTGACACCTGCAGGGTTAGGTAGGTACCTAGGTGCCATTGAAGACCTTTAGTAGGCATTTAACTCTTGTCAAGGGTAGTCATGGGCCAACTTTAACATTTCTCTGTCCTATGGAGGGGCAAATAAAATAATGAAATACCACAACAGAGAAGTGAAATACCACAACAGAGAAGCCGTCAGAGTTCTAACTGAAGAAAGAGAAAGAGAGAATATGTAACTGGGATACTCTGTGTGAGCAATCCACTTTTCTAAGTCTTCGATGTTCTACAATTCTATATGTAACTAGAATTTCTCCAAAGAGAGGCCTGATCTGTTAATATTCAAATGTATGACAGACTGTGTCACTTTCATGTCTGGTTTCTCATTGGCTACAGGTTAAAGGTACTCCTGGATTGTTCGCCTCCTTTTCTGGCATCATCTGGAAAAGTTTTGTCATTGAAATAAACAGGGAACACTGATATGATACACAGAATAACCATCCCAGAAATATGTCCACATCATAACCCTGGAACCTGTGAATATGTTAGGCTACATGGCAAAAGGAAACTGAGGTTGCTAGCCAGCTGACTGTGGGATGAGGATGATCCTGGCTTCTCCACGTGCACCCAATGCAATCACCGGGAGCTTAAAAGTGGAAGGGAAAGGCAGAAGGGACAGAGCTAGGGAGTTGGTAGCATGAGAAGGACTTGGTGTGATACTACTGTCTTTGAAAGTGGAGGAATAGCCACCAGCCAAGGTGTATGTGTGGCCTCACAAGGCTGGAAAGGACAAGGGAAGTGGTTTCTCCCCTGAAGACTCCAGAGGGCAGGCAGCCCTGCCAAACCTTGACTGTGACCTAGTAAGACTCATTCTGGACTTGAACTAAAAGAGTACAGGATAGCTGGGAGGAGTGTCACATGCCTACAATCCCAGTAACTCCGGAGGCTGAGACAGGAGGATCACAAGTTTGAGGCCAGCCTGAGCAACAGGGGTATAGCTTAGTGGTAGATTGCCGAGTTAATTCCCCAATACTGTCAAAAAGAAAAAAGAAAAAGAAAAAAAAGAATATAGGATAATAAGTCTGTGTTATTTTAAGTCTCTAAATTGGAGGTGATTTACTATACCAGCTATAGAAATCTAACACAATGAAGCATCTTTGAACTGGAAATCTGACTTGAAAGGGTCTTTGAGAATAATCAGATGAGGGGAAAAAGCAAGAAGGGAACAATCTTCCAGAAACTAAGCATCGCCAAGATGGAAGATTTAAAGGAAATTTTTGGCATATTTCATTGATTCTTGCACATGCATTTCAAAATACAACATTTGTCTCTTCAAAGATGGCACAGAGCCAGACATTGTATGGAAAGTAACAGGTATCCATGACTCTAAGATGAAAATGATTCAGGAAAGCCAGACTTGGAACAGGAAGAAGTTTTACAGAGATCTTGACTAATTTATTTCATTTATCATTTCATATATACATATACACATATACATATATCAATGTCTACATATATAGACATATGTACATGTATATATAAGTAAGTCTGTGCATGCAAAAGTGAAATATGTTCAAATTTCTATTTAAGTCTAAATAAGTCTATAATAACTATTTAAATAAAAGTAAAACAAATGGCAAAAGTGATGTGAAAGTCACCTGTCATAATTATATTGGCATCATTTTCTTTATTTTTTGTAATATCACAAAGTGTATCCTTGTAAAATCAATGGCACCTGAGATTCTCTGAGATACTGCTTAATGGGTACATTTTGTGATGATGAAAATGTTTTTGAATTATATGGAAGTGATGGTTGCACACTTTGAATGCACTCAATGTCAATGAATTGTTCACATTAAAAATAATTTGATTAATTTTTAATATCAGAATTTTACCTCAACTTAAAAATTTTTTCAAAATAAAAAATAAAAATTTCCTCCAAAGCTAGTCTGATCACTAATCTGATTATGATTGTTCTATCCTTCTTTACCCTGATCTCTCTCTTACCCAGGATGCTAGTAATGATTTGAAGAGCTACCAAGTGGCAAATATGGAAATGGCAGCAGAAAAACTTCTAGATCCAAAGTGGACTTAGAAAATACATAAGCTGAGAACTCGATTATGAAGTGAAGTGTACACTCTTCAGCCTAACGAAAGGACAGAATCCAGGGATTCTACAAGACTCCATTTCTCTGATGTAAACTTCTAAATATATCAAAAAGCTAGTTTTAGTACACACACTGTTAATAATCTAAATATTTATGTGGTAATAAGTGAATCATATATATATATATGCTATGCATAGAATGTGAAATCTATAAGTTAATAAATTATATTAGTGATCAGGCATGAATTATAAAGAATATCTGGGTAAATGCTGAAGCTTCTATTTTAAACAAAGGATTAAGAAAAATAGTAATTTGTATACTTTGTCAACTTTGGCAGTAAATGATATAAATAAAGTGCACAGACATACTCTTTGTATTTTATTTTTTCAAAAACAAAAAAAAAAATTCATGATTTTTACCCCAATTGTGATTATCAAAGTAGTGTCTTTATAAGGAAATGGGTGATTAATTTTATAACTGTAAAGTTGTGTAAATTTACTGGCATGTAAGTTTCAAAATAAATTGAATAAACATGTGCTTTCAATACATTCTGAAAGAAATCAGTTCTATATCTCTTTTCTACATGTATCTACCTTTAGAAGCTTCTTACTCATTTCCAAATGCTCATCAACAAATTATGCTTATGGAAGTTGTAATTTCCATTTAACACCCAAGTGGATGATTTAAAAATATGCTCATAGGAAAATTGTACAATTTTTTTGATGTTCTACTAGAAGTAAATTGTAATTCTTAAGCTAGAATGTAATTTATAAAACACTTAAATGGAACATAAAACAACTGCATGAAACATCCAGGCAGACACATTTTAAACACACTTCACACTGAATTGTAAGCAATGTTGTATAAACGCAGACTAAGTTGTATATGAGCGACATCCATTCAGTAATACTGGCTATGGATATAATACTCTTGCAAAAATAAAAAATAAAAATCAGAGAATTTCTAGAAACGGAATATTACTTCATAAACAAAAGATAAAGTATTAGCCCATTCCATTTACTCTGCAAATGTGTATCTTTTAGATTAAAAAATACATGCATTTGGTGGTGACTATTTTTCTTCTTTCTCATGTAGCCACAAAGATTCATATTAGGATTCACTCTTCTTTGTATTTTCAACTACAGATATTTTCAAACTTTTATGGTACTCACAGCATTTAATAGAAATTCATGCCTCCAGTGAGATTACCTTAAGCAATCTAATCGCGGTCACCCAGCACGTCCTACTCTGCTCTTCTTCTGCACAGAGCATTTTCAGGTCTCGGGGCCCTCCTGCTTTGTTAGGCTAGAAGGCCACAGCACATTGTTTATCGTTAATGCATATCTTGAAGGTAACACCTGTTGAAATAAAAGCCACTAAAATTCTCCTATATATAATAGAAAGCTGTCTCTTTTTTTAAAGAAATTAAAAGAAACTCAAGCTTACCTAAAAGGCTGAGGCTTGCTTTATTGATCTATCAAAATATTAAGCCTGTACCTTAAAGCAGAATCCATAGTTAGTCGGTGCTCCGTGTTTTTTTTTGCCCGCCAGTGACACATAAATATCACTAGTGCCGAATTCGCTGAAAAACTGCAAATGCCGTGGTTCCTTAAAAAATACATAGGAGTGTTGAAATGGATACATGTTTTGCAATATTTCTTTTTGTATGTTTATAATGTTACATAGTGTATTCCTTGGGCAAATATTACCTAAATACAATTTCAATATAATATGACAAAAAGAAAAGAAATTTAAAAAAAAACCTATGTCACTACACCCTTAGATAATCAGGAACTTGATACAGTTTTATTAAAATTGACAAGTGACAATTTCTTTATAATGTAACACATGCATATGTGCGGGCACACACACACACATTCTATTTTAAACTCTCTATTCTCTTTATTCATCATTTCCAGGATTCAGAGAGAGAAGATAGGAAACAATGACTTTTGAACACGTTTCCCTAATCCAGGTTTCAAATTATGGTATCTCCATAAAGGGAAGAAGGTTGGTTTGAGCTTCTGTAGAGTTAGGAAAAAGGTGGAAGAGACCATGTTTCCTGCTTCATTAGGCTACAACCACGCCTCATAGTTGTGTACTACGTAATACACTGCAGGAAACAACCAGAAGGGTTGTGTGACTATCTTGCTTTACAAGAAGGAAGCTCGTATGGCTGAGCTCAGGGAAATTATCTGGCAGTGGACTGTGTCTGATTTTCAAGGCAAAGTGGAAACATGAACAGCTATTTCTTCTCTGGGAAATCTATGAGATTTAGAGCTGGTCATGGGAAATCACTGGGTCATATTATTCTGTGATAGGTTAATAACTTGGAGAAGTACTTAATTCTGAGGTTCAATGTATAATCAAAATTGGACAAAATGCATCTGTTCTCTAAAACTTTGCCATTAGCAGTATGGTCTCAGACCAGGAAAATCTTTATCCTCTAGGATCTTTTTGAAAATGCAAATTATCAGGCCCCACCCCAGACCTAGTGAATCAATATCTGCATTTTAACAAGATCCCACTGATCCCATATGCACTAAATTTTAGTAGCAGTGTGTTGGGGGGGCGTGTGCGCGCACGCACACACACACACACACATACACACACACACAGAATGAGAGAGAAAACATTCAGCAATATTAGCAACCTTATCCAAATACAAAGAAATTTCATTGTCATTTATAAATAGGCTTTCCCAACTATGACAACTGGTAGAGCAAGAATTTATCTGTATGTCTCTGTTCTTAAGCATTTTAATCTAATGAATGACCATAGTTCTTAAGACCATTGATGAATAAGGCAGAAAAGAAAATAACAAAGATCTAGCATAGGGCCAATGGAAAAATGGGGAAGGAAGGAAAAATGTACTCTTACTGTTATGTTTTTAAAAAAATATATTCCTTGATAGACACTGATTTGATAATAAAATGTCTGATTTATATGAATATGGGATAAAACCATCCCTGTCCAGCGATGCTGTAGAAGTCAATATAACTCAATCATTCAAATGAAAGGAAAACAAAGCTTGAGAAACACTGGAAGGCAGTAAGAAGCATGTTGAGTCTTTTGTCTAGACCAATTTTTGTTCTTTTATGTAAGGCATAACACTACAAGCCTGGGTTGGCATGGTTAGCAGTACCTAAACATGTATGTGAGGGTATAAGGGAAGAGATGGAAAGATAGGTAGAGATTTCTCTGCAAATCTAAATTACAGACACATCTCCAACACTTACAGTGGAGGTTATTAACTCCCAAACAGCTGTTACATCTTTACAAAGTGAAATTCAATCAAACCTCCTCCTCCAGAAGGACAGGACACAGCCTCCATACCAGGTAAAAATGTTATATTTGACTTTAATCTGCACATTTTGTATCACAATCACTGAAGAGATCTAACATCCTCACATTTTTCCTTTGGCAGAGAACATAAAGTCATTTCCATATATCGACTGAAACATGAGCTAATTAAAAGAATATTATGTACTGATGGATAGCAAAGTCAGACCCTGAATCTGGAAGAAGGAATACGGCCTGTTCTGTTATATAATTAATGAGTGGGAGGGAAAGGAAATGAAGAGTAAAGTGAAAATAAAATGGGCTGTGGGTTTTAATGAGAAACCTGTTGAAGAAGTAAGAATATAGGAGTTAAGGAGACATTATCACATCTTCCAGTCAAGGATCACTGGGGTAAGAATGAGATAAACATGATTGACTGGATTGAGAAGCCATTTCTCTCAGTCTCTCCTTCTTCCTCTTTTGCAAAACTAAGGATTGAACCCAGGGCCTCATGCATGTTGAGCAAGTGCTCTTCCCCTGAGCTACAGGTCCAGCTCTAGAAGCCATTGTTCTCATAAGTTAAAAGTAAAACGTTAATCCCAGCACACATTTGTTTAAAATATACCTGTTATGTTACTGTATATATTAGGAACATTTATGAAAAGAGCAACCTCATTGAAATGGTAAGACGGAGCTTAAAACCTTAATAATAAAAGTAGACAGTTATTCATCCTAACATTATAATGGAAAAATTTGTAAACTAGTTTAAAAATTCCCAAGAAAAGATAATCACAGAATAATGGCTTTATCCTTCTAGAACTAAGATTACTGTTTCTTAGAGAGTGAGTTCTAATGATTTGTTTTTCATTGATTTTATTCCTTTCTTTATCTCTTTCTCCAGGAACATTTCTCTAGGAACATTATTAACTGCTTCCTCTTCTTTTCTATCAGCCTGGCCATGTGCCATTTAATCTGGCAGCCATTCCTCTCTTCTCCCCAGTGAAGTCTATCCCAGGTCAGATTCCACCACCTCCACCCTGGATTACTGAAATGATCTTCTAATTAGTATCCACACCTCTGGTCAATTTCTCTCTCCCTTTTTCCTCCAATACTTTCTCATTGCCTCCCCTGTTTCTGACCCCTGTTTTTCTCTCTCCCTCTATCACTTTCTCTTCTTGATATCTTAAACTCCTCTCTGTGCCTATCTTAATCTTCTTAGATACTCATTTGATCATTTCTCTCCCTTGTTAATGCTATTTCAATGGCTTTCGGTGGTGGGTTGAATGGTGGCCCTCTTGCCCCAAAAGAAATGTTCATATCCTAACCCTGGAAACTTTGAATGGGACCTTATTTGGGGAAAAAATTAAAAAATAAATAGTCTTTGGAGATGTGGTTAAGATAATGATCTCGAGATAAGATCATTCTAGATGATTCAGGTGGGCTTTAAACATAACTAGTATCCTTATAAGAGATACAAAAAATTAAAGAGAAGGCCTAGTAAAGACAAAGGCAGAGATTAGAGTTAGCCACAAGCCAAGGTATATCTGGAGTTACAACTGGACAAGACTAAGAATTTAAAAGGTCAAATGATGAGAATGGGGAAAAATTGTCAAATAAACAATAAATGAACATCACCAGTACAAAAGAAGAATATGAGTTTGCAGATTGCATGGGTATGCAGACAATCAGGCAAGATTTAACAGACTTATTTCAACAGACCTAAAAATGCAACAGGGGAAATCGACGAACACAAATAATTATAAGAATAATCATTTCAGAGAAATGACAGTTCATCCATAAAGAAGGAACAGTGTTGTCACTGACAATAACAAATTCATGAATACAAAATTAAAATACCCTCTTATGAAAATCTTCAAAGGAATATTACTTGAAAAATATCAATGCATTGCACAAAATATCAACACTTATAAACCACAGACTATTAGGGGTCATAGACTATACACAGAAACATAAAATAGATAGTGCTAAAAGCTATGGAATATACAGATGTCGAAGAGACCACATGTGTGGGTGTGAATATCTCCACATGTATATCTATGTAACGGTGTGTGTAGGTCCAAACATATCAACAAACAAACACATCTATTCTTCCCTGATCATAACATCATAAATTCCTGTAGGAATTTATCATCTAGGTAAGGAAAGACAACAGCACACACAAAATAACTAAATAGTAATAAAGGACTCAGATGGGTGTTACTAACTGTTCTGTTGATGTTGATGAAGAGAGGGTCAGAAGTGAGCAAGACCAGTCTTATGACTGGGATATATGGAAAATTGTAGCTGGGCACAGTGGCACACTCCTGAAATCCCAGCAATTTGGGAGGCTGAGGCAGGAAAATTCCAAATTCAAGACCACCTTCAACAACTTAGCAAGACCCTAAGAACTTAGCAAGACCCTATCCCCCCAAAAAATATGAAACTGACTGTGGATGGAGCTCAGTGGTACTGAAGACTGAGTGTTCAATCTTCAGTACCAAAAAGAAAGAAAAAAGGGTGGAGGTGCAGGGAGAAAATTAAAGGTATAATCTATGTTGGACCTCAAAGCCTTCAGCCTTAGATAAAGAAAAAGGAGTATGGATGGAGCTCAGTGGTACTGAAGATTGAGTGTTCAATCTTCAGTACCAAAAAGAAAGAAAAAAGGGTGGAGGTGCAGGGAGAAAATTAAAGGTATAATCTATGTTGGACCTCAAAGCCTTCAGCCTTAGATAAAGAAAAAGGAGTAAACTCGGGTGGGGATAAATGAACAACATATGTAGTACAGAAATAAGAGCAAACAGATATCCTCAAAGATATATAGAAACTAGTGTGAAATAAAACTGAACAATTTTTAAACAGATCATGATAAATCTTTAGAATACAAAAAAAGTCACCACCTCCTGATATCAGGTAATAAAGTCATAAATATAACAAAGTAAAAAGTCTGTTTTAATTTACAGCTAATAATCTTACATAACATATCACAGATACTTAATTTACCTTTGATGTTCCTTTAGTAGAAAAATATAAACCAGATCTTCTTAGAAGGAAGTAAATTTTTTTCCAGGACTTCTTTCCCTGTTCTTTCGCGTGTAAGAAGCCATGGATTTCAGGATATGTGCTTGAACTTAGAAACATCTGGAAGAAAAATTAGACTCTCTCCTAATATTATGGAAACAATGATTTTGTAGCCTTTCACCAATCAAATGTAAGAATGAAAAACTAAACAATATCAATATCAAACATCAAAATTATAAACTAGTTGATTGTCTATTTGTAAAGCTGGATATCATCTATAGGGTGAAGTCCTATACTTCTCATCCTTTCCCATGGTGTTTTTTTTTTTTTTGTGTGTGTGTGTGTGTGAGAAAGTTGACAGGTTCACCTATCGATTTCCTTGTGTTATACCATAGAAGACCACAATCCTGACTTCAATTATTAAAGACAAGAAGTTGAGCCAAGTTCACTTTGCTGATGAGAGTATACAATCTCTTATCTTCCATAGTTCTGTCATGGGACAGTATGGCAGGCTGGGTTTTTTCCAAAGAGGATTGCAACCGTATTTCCCATCCCACGTGTCCTTCTGCAATGGCATCTTGGCTTTAAACCATGAAAAGGCAGAGTTTGTTTCTCCGTCCACCCTGAATCAGTGTAAGCCTGTCACTGCTTGGACCAAAATAAAATTGTAGAAGTAACCCTTTGCCAGTTCTAAATATGTCCTAGCCTGATGGCTTTCAAATCAACTTGACTTCTGCAAGTCAGATGCCACACAGGAAATGTGATTATCCGGAAACCCCATGGGTGAGAAGCCCAGTGAAACTGGAGAAGCTCTGGAGGACGAAACACCACACAGGAGAAAGAGAGGACAGGAGCTGAGTGTCACAGCATGTGTAGTAAAAGGGACAGCTTAGAAGGGGACCTTGAATCTCCTCTAACCACTGAGTCAAAGTGCTTCAGAGACAAAGCAAACTCTTCTTAAATTCCTGCCCCTCAAAATGGTTGGCAAAATGCAGGTGGGTCCTTTAAACCATTAAGGTTTGGAAGACTGTGTTATACAGTAGTAATTAACTGAGATGGGGGCACACATTGGTCAGGGAAAGGAGAATGGAAGGGAGTCACTCTGTGTGTGTGGCCATGCTCAGTGTCCTTAATAAGACACTGGAAGTGCATTAGTGTCTCATTAAAAGAAGAAAATAGAAATCCCTATGAATAAACAAATGGAAGAACTGAAAGTAAGAGAAATTATTAACTAAAACAATGTACTTTATTTTTAAAGGCTATTCAGGGAAATGCCAATAGTACATATTTACATTTTTTAAAGTAATTTACTAAAAATTTTTTTTAATTTAATGAGCCACAGATATTAATTAATTGACATGCAAAACAGGCAAGTAGGTTTTTTAGTTTGAGTGCTTTCCAAGTTATTAAACCAAACCAATTAAATTTTAAAAAGAGAGTCATGGAGGTCACACTAGAAAAAGAAGAAACCTTTTAAAAAATGGAAACATTGCCTCAGTGGAGAGAAGAGGTCAGGGGCACATGCAGGACTATCTAATTCCAAAGCCTACAATTTTTCTTGTTTTTATAATTTAGCATTAAAGCAATATAACTATGTTAGAGGAGGATTTGGGAAAGGAGATAGAAGAAAACCTCTACCCCACCACCGAGTCACAGTACAATGATGAAGCCTTCAGGGAGCTGAGAGTTGGGAGTCCTGAGGTTGTCATTTACCCTAACATTCAGATGGGGGGGGGGCGCTCTGTGAAACCCAGCGGCATAGAAGCAGCCTTCAGAAAAGCATCTGGGGATTAATCATATTTCTAAGATATTCTGAAGCATGAAAATAAAGAATGCCATATTGAAAAGCCCACAGGAAACAAATCTATGATAGATATGCCTGACTAATATATTAAAATCATATTGTATTGGAAATATTAAAAGTTATCTTTATGAAATACCAGAGAATACTGAGTGAGTTCAGGAATGCCTAGAGCTTAGCTTCAATCCTTATGAAGACACAGCTCAATATTAACCTGTGAAAAACAACTGCAGAGCTTCTGATACCAAATCTACCAATCTATCAAAATTAAAATAAACTGTTCATTTATTGTAATGACAATATCTTAGGAAAATGTCCCCTCAAATAACTGCTAGTTTGGAAGAAATGAATCTAACAGACACAAAAGTAAGGAGATTTTTAATTAGATAACCAGCATTCATGATTCAGCTAAGAATATCTTACAATTCTATGCCAGTATTTCTGTCACAGCTATTACAGATGTTGGTATATGAAACAGATATATCTGTATATCCCTCCATTTAATTGCTAAGTATTTTATCACAAAAAGAATTGAAGGTGTTTATTATGAATGCTAATACTATGTATCTATTGATAAAATGTCTTCAATTTACTGAAAATTTTGATTTTTCAAAAGAATAACATAACCCATACACACATCACAAAGCAAAACTCTAAAGTTTCCTTTCATAGCGTACATTTTTAAATGTTTAAAATCCTTTGCAACTGGCCAGAACTGGGAAGAAAAATTTTTTAGGGGGATCTATTGATTTAGGGTATTCTTTACCCAGCTTTTTGTTTGGTTTGTTCTTTGTTTGTTTGGTTGGTTGGTTAGCTTTCCCCCCCCCCAAAAAAAAAATAAAACATTCAAGTCAACATGTCAAAATGTGAGCATGCTTTATAAGGACCTAAAAGTTTCCCATTATTATGCGATTTTTTGCGTATTTTAATGGAAATATATATTTACCTGTAAAATTTGTGTTGGGGATATTTCACCGTTGGTTTCAGTTGCAAAAGATATCATATGCTCTGGAAAAAAATACTGACAAAAAATAAAGGTTAAATTATCGCTAAACCCATGCTAGAAAAGTTTCAATTATGACCAGTATAGAAATCTAAAGCAGAAGATCCTTAAGCCAATGTATCTAAAATCCACATTAAGTGCTTCTGAAAATGCTGGTCCTTGGACTGGACCCTCAGGCATCTTCCCAGGTAGAGCTGGGCCCAGATGACAATGATGCAGAGAGATGCTCCGACCTAGAGTCATAGGACACTGCCCTCAGGTTGACAATGAGCTTGTTCCCACATCGCTTCCTCAAGTCCTCCAACTACTCTACCAGGTACGAAAAGACTACTGACCCATTTTACAAAATCAAGGCTCACAGAAGTCAAGGGCAAAGGCTGTACCCAGGTTCACAGTCAAGAACATAGAGAAACCAGGACTCAGTGTGGGAAGTAAAAGTCCAATTCTTTCCACCTACTGTTTTTCCAAACTTGTTTAATCATAAAATTCACCCACGGCAGTTGTTTAAAATAGGAATTCCCAGACCTCATTCCTGGAGTTTCTGATTCAGTAGGTCTGGCCAGGTCTTGGAGTCTGTGTTTTTAATAAGTACTGGGACTCCCTTAGGTAAATTTTATGATCAGACAAGTTTGGAAAAATATATTCTACTATATTTCCTCTAGGACAGGGTTTTTCAACAGCAGTTCTACTAACATTTTGTCTAATAATCCTGTGTTGTGGGGCTGTCCTGAGCCTTAGAGGATGTTCAGCAGAATTCTAACTTTGCCCACTTTGGCACTGCTCCTGCTGACCCCCACCCCTCCCCCAGTCCTACAACCAAAACTGTATCCAGATATTGTCAGATCACCCAGTTGAACCATTAGCTCCAACTATACAAAGTGAATGTCTTGTCTTATTTAAATTACAAATAATAATAATAAAACAGAAATGAGCACTAAACCATATTTCTTGAAATACAACTTTTAAATTCTAGCTTTTAATAAAGATTTGCAACAAGAAAACACTTTCCCTTCAAATCTATTTAGTTTTTATTAGAACTCTTATTTTCTTTGTCAAAGATCATCCCATTATGTTTCTATTAATAGGTTAAAATAAAAGAGAATGTAAGAGGTCTTTCCGGGTTTGAAAATATTCTATTATGGTGTGTATCATATATTTTTCATAAAGGATCATTTCAATCCAATTATCCAAAACTTAGTATAAAAATATGCTACTGCTGCAGAGACAAAAACAATTTAAAATAATGAGCCCAGAGGCTATTCTGACTTCTCTAGATCCCTAGTCTTCATTAGAATGTGACATACATTTATTTTCTTTTAAAGAGAATTATAATGAAAGTAGTATTTGCTAGATAATATGCTACTCTTTATCTCATTTCTATTTAGCTCAAAAATTATTTCACTAAAAACAAAATAATTTGAAGCATCAAGATTCATGTCAATCTTAAATTTCTGGCTAAGCTACACATTCCCAATGATTACCAATCTGTTTTTGTTTTAGAAAGTTTCTTACTTAAGTTTCCTAAATAGTGTGAAAAAAAACTTAAACTACATTTTGGAATACATTTGAGGACTTATAATAATTCATCTCAAAGTCAAATGTACGGTTGCTTTGTCTAGTTTTCCTCTAAGGCAAGAAAAAAAAAGCAATAATGCCTCCAAAGTAGGTTTACCTATATTTTTTAAGTTAAATGACTAAATGCATCTCAATTGAGATTCTGCTAGTAAGCCTAAAGAAATGTTTTATATGTGTCTGAACTTCTTGTATCATGGTGACTTATCATTATTAGAATAAGAAATGTCAGTATAATTTTAAAGGGCCAGAATCACTAAATGGAACTGTATTTTATTGATAGTGACCATATTCTTCATAAAAATTTAACTGATTCATTTAAATTTCATTGACTGTTAATGGAGATTTCACTTACCATTGGGTTTTTAAAGAATTCATATTTGGCATAATTTTTTCTAAAGTACAGCTTATTTTCTTCTTCCATTCCCCAGTTAGACAGCACTTCAATCACCAGCTCGTGGTCTTCTAGTGTTCTTTCTGTGAATAATGCTTCAGTGAATATGTTAACAGATAAACAGATACAAACACAAATAACTGTACAAACGTTTAGAATAGATTTTGTATACATGTCTCATATGCATAGAAAATTTCAACTCAATTCCTTACTATCCAGATTGATAAAAATTTCTCATCAATTTTGAATTAGTAATTCAATTTTTATACCAAAGCAGTCATATGAAAAGAAAAATTACATATCACAATGTACATTTTGCTAATTCTCGATTTCCTTTTGTTGCTATGCAAATTATGATATAAATTTAATAACAAATCTGCATTAAGATACAAGAGCTATTCTTCATCCAACTCATCATGGTGCCAAAATTAAAATATTTGTTTCAGGGTTGAACAATTCACCTCATTAAGGGATGAATAATTTTGACAGATTCAACACACATTTAAGAGGCATAATCTGGGTAGATGAGAAAAAAATTAAAATAGATGCCTTAAAAAGAAAATGTTAATGAAAGTAAATACAGATTTTTTTAAGAACCTCAATTCCTTATGGTACTTTGTACTTTCAAAACTAATATTAAGGAAAATATATATTATATTAACAATAAAGATAATTAGGTAAGGGGGGAAAGCACTGGGTAGAAAAGACACTTGAATGATTGAAGCAATGGCAACTTAAATAGGTAAGACATAATATCAAATTCCTATTTCAACAAGAAACTGTAATGATGTTCATAATAGTATTATTTATAATAGCCTCAAATTGGAAGTTACCGGAAAGTCTAGTGACTTGCATATGAATATGATGTGAAAATAAATAAGTTGTATAAAAGCATTCCCAGAAACGTGGATTAATTTCAGAAACATTAAGTGAAAGAAGTCAGGCACAAATAGTACATGCTGCATGATTCCACTTATATAGATTCAAAACAGGAAAAATTATGCTATGGTGCCAGAAATGCGAACAATGCTGATACAGGATAAATGAGGCATGCAGGGAACCACTGGAGTAAGGTCAGTGCTGTGTTTCTTGATCTGGGTGTTGATTACCTAGCTACATGGTACTCTCTGAGAAGTCACAGAGTTATCCACATTAGCTTTGCTCACTTTTCTTAATGTGTGTCATAATTCCATAAAACATTGGGGGAAAAAAGTAACTGTAAAATTATTAATGCAAAAGAAGAAATGGAGAACAGCCAACAAAAAAATAAGAGATTCTCTGCTTTTTTAGTATTTCTAGGACCTTTTTGAAAAGTATCTATGCCTCAGAAATTCAACGCTCAGTAGTGATCTGTGACCTAGTGCACCTGAACCCTTGAAAGTAATGTCATCCTTAAATAGAAGCTTATTCATCTGAAAAGAAGTTCTTGACAGAGTACTCAATGAATATGGATGAGTTTGAGTTAAGTGTATATCAACACTCTTGGTTCTGTTCTTAACTCTGATTGCTCCTTTTCTGTCTCATTGACAGGCTCCCTTCACTGCTTCTCTTTCCTACGACTTGACTTAGTCCTTCACTCAATACCTTCCTTTGTCCTTCCTCAAACTAATTCACTCCCTCCCCTTTTTCATCACATCTGGGAGGTTCCTTGAATTGGAATCTCTGCCCAGAAGTAAGTTCAGCAAAGGTCCAGTCCTACCTACTGACACTCTCCACCAACTCAAGCACAGTTCACCTGAAATGAAAGTCAGTATGGTGGTTCTTCAAAATAGTAAACATGGAATTGCCATATGATACAGCAATTCCAGTTCTGGGTGAGTACCTCAAAGAAGTCAAAGCAGAGATTTAAAGATATTCGTACAACAATGTTCACAGAAGCACAATCCATAAGAACCCAAAGGCTAAAGCAACCCAATGTTCATCAAGAGACGAATACATAAACACAATGGAATAATCACTTTAAAAAAGGGAGTGAAGTTCTGACATATGCTACATCATGGAGAACCTCAAAGTTACTATGATAAGTGAAATACTACAATCAGAAAAGGTCAAATACTGTAATGATACCATTTACACAAGACATCTAGAACAGCCAAAGTCATAAAGACAGAAAGTAGAATGGAGGTTGCCAGGAACTGGGGGTGAGGGGGACAAGGAGTTATTGTTGACTTGGTATAGAGTTTCATTATGGGAAGATAAAATGTTCTAAAGATAAATAGTGGTGATCATTGCATGACAGCATAAATGAATTTAATGCTGCTGAACTGCACATTTAAAAATAGTTAAAATGGTAAATTTTATGTTATACACGTTCCATAATTTTTTAAAACACCTTAAAACAAAATAAATTCATCTTTCTTTTTATATCTTAGATTTTTCTCCACTATGGTGTTATTTTTACCACATTCTCTCAAAGAAATGTATAATTAAGTCACACTTGCATTTTTCTCAAATATCCTTTACTCCTGATATCGACAGCTACCAGGTGTTCTTACTCCAAGTGTCACTCGTAACCAACAACTCACACACACACACACACACACACAACACCACACAAGCTTTTCCACCATGACTGCTATTGTGTGGACCTTCATTTTTTTTCTTGTAAAGCCTCTTGTCTCCAAATTTCTTCCAATCCAACCTGAACACTGTTATCACAGCAACTTCTTGCCTCCCAAGATAGTTGTGTGAATGTGAATCCTGCTTAAAAAATTTGTCTGCTTCTACTTGTTACAAGATAAACCAACATAGTTTGGTAGCTGTAAGTTATTCATCCATTCAATGAACAAAGATTTACTAAAGGCCTGCAATTTATCAGGAACTCCTCTTAGAGCTGAGATTTTTATAGTGGATAAGTCAGCAAGAAATAATTGCCTTCATGAGGCTTTGGGGAAGAAACAGATGATAAACAAAAGGTAAATCTTAAAAAGGTGGCAATAAACTCTACAGAGAAAAATGGAGCATGGAAGAAAGAAAGTGCTAGTGCTAACTAGAAAAGGATGAAAGGAATCCATTCCCAATAGCTTGCCACAGAAGGGCTTATTGAGAAGGGAGTCCTTAAACAAGACCCAAGGAGAAGAGAGCATGAGCCCAGGGGATACTTAGAGGAAGAAGAACAAAGCCACTGAGATGAGACCAAGGCTGGTATTTCTGGAACTTGTCAAGGAGGTTAATGCTGAGTAAGCACAGGGGACAGTACCAGGAGGAGAGGCCAGAGAAATAATGGAGATGAGATGGGAGGCTGTATCGGGCCCTGCAGACCTTAAGGACTCAGCTTTTCCTCTGAATTACGTGAGAAATCATGCTGAACACAGGGAAAACCTGAGCTGACATGTTTTAACTGGATCATACTCGCTACTGAGTGAAGAAGTGACTTTAAAAGTTGTAAGGTTGAAAACACAAAGTCTATTTTATAGGCTACTTCAATGAACCCAGAGTGAGGGTGTGGCTTAGATGAACATAACAACAGTCAATTTTGTAAAAAACAAACAAATAACAACAACAACAACAAATAGGCAGACTCTGCATCTATTTTGAAGATGGAGCCAACAGAATTTGCTGGAAAATAAAATAGGAGTGAAAAAAATTGTACTTAAGGAAGACACCAGGTTCTGGGTATAAGCACTCTGAAGAGCTGTATTATCAAGACATCAGATGGGAAGTTGCATCCTTAACAATCTTCCAATCCCCACTTGACTCTATTTCTCACACAAACCCTGCTGGGATTTTAAAGTTTATGAAACACAGGTATGCACTAGTAAGTACTGTAAGTGCTAGAAACTGTATCTATGATCCTTGCAACTACACTGAGAGAATGTCCAGGAAGGAATCAAGATGCTGGCTTGTTTGCTTTGCAGACCTGTTTCTTTGCATCCATTTCCATCCCACCAAGGAAATATCTATGTTATGTCTTCAACATACACTTTAAAGAAAGGAAAAAATGACAAAGAGGCATTTTTTCTTGGTTTTTGAGCTTCAAAGTAGACTTTATTGATATTTGGCAAATATAACTGCTTAGAGAGAATAAGAGCAAGGCCAATTCTCCATTTTCTCTTACAGGGATGCACCCTCTGCTTCCTGGGAAAGAAACTAGGACAAAGGAATTGACAGGAGATGGGGTGAAAGAAAAAAATAGAGATAGACAGTACCTGTATGGTGCTAGTCCCAAGTGACTCTATATCCTGCCCCTTTCCAGCACTAGAACGATTTTTGGTTGTTAAAAGGCCAATAGATTTAAACATGTGGTGTGGCTCAAACCATAGTCTAAAGAATATATTCTCAAAGGGCTGGGGATGTAGCTCAGTGGTAGAAGGTTTACCTAGCACATGTGACGCCTGGTAGGTTCAATGTACACCAGCACAGAACAAAACGAAACAACTCTCCTCAAGAAGCCCTGCATCTAGCACAGTGAGAAGCAATTGCTGAGTCATTGTTAGGTCTAATCAAAAAGCATGGTCATCTCAAGTGCCCCAGAGGGGAGGGAACACAGAGAGCTAAGAAAAGGCCATGAATATAAGGGTCTTTATGCTTCAGGCAGTAACCTTGGAAGGAGCAAGAGTTTCCAGAACAAAAAAGAATTGGATAACAATCAGACAAGTACCTCGTTTGGGACTTACTTGCCCTACCACAATGTCAGAAATGTGAAGGTGGGTCTCAATGTTCAACTCAGAACATTTTAGACCTGTATACAACTCACTGATAGAATCTAAATTATTTACCCCAACAAGTCTAGAGAGTGAGCAAACAACAGAAAAACTAAATTGTCTGCAAGGGCAGGAGAATCAGAGTGCAAAATTAGTTCCATTTTGTGAAATAAAAGTTGCATTTTGGCACGTTTCAGTCTGAGAGCTGTTTCACTGCTATATTTGATTCTTATAACACTTTTAAGTAGATGAATAGTGGCCCTAAAGATATCACATCCTAATTCATGGAACCTGTAATTGTTACCTTACATAGCAAAGCTTTTGCAGATGTTATTCAGGGCTTTGAGTTGGGGAGAATATTCTGGATCAATCAGGTGGGCCCTAAACCGAACCAGAAGCATCCTTTTAAGGTACAAGCAGAGGAGAATAAACACAGACAGAAAAAGAAAATGCAGTGGGATCACAAAAGCAGACATTCAAGAAGTGTGACCACAAGCCAAAGAATGCAAACAGCCACCTGAGTCAGGATGGAGCAAGGAACAGATTCCCCTTAGAACTTCCAGCAGGAAAATAACCCTCCAGATTTGTGAAACTAAACATCCCTATTGTTTATGTCACCAAGTTTGTGGTAATTAGTTATAGCACTCTTAGGAAATTAATACAATAATCTAATGAGCAAGCTGTATTTCCATTTTACTGATAATAACTGAGGTTCAGAATAGCCAAACTTCCCCGGGTTGAATAGTAGCAACATATCTGACCCCACCTGATGCTCTCTCCCCTGCACAGCGTTACTGCTACCTGCCTGGAGCTTCCCAACCAAGAGACATTCTCTGTCACCTCCACTGTGTCTATTTATATCACAGGCATTCTTTCTGTATCAGCTAAAATCAGTTTCTTGTTTTCTTGCAGTTTTCATTGCCTCGATTTATTTTATTTTGAAACAAATTCAAAATATTTGCTAATTAATTGAAAATAAACAACCACATTTTAAATGTAAGGTAAAAGTAATGGGCAACATTTCAAATTATATCAATCTTCATCTTCCATGAAAGTAATTATAAATCTTTTCAATTTGGACTACATTAAAAGGTAAATACAACTACATTTTCATCTCCCTCCAGTCAGAATGACAATTTTCAAGAACAGAAACAATAATAAATGCTGGCAAGGATGTGGGGAAGGTACACTCATACACTGTAAGTGGTGATGCATATTAGTATAATCACTCTGGAAAGCAGTATACAGTAACCTCAAAAGACTAGGAGTGGAACCGCTACATGACCCAAATATTCCCCTCGTTGGGAATTATAAAAAAAAAAAAAAAAAAAAAAAAAAAACTAAACTAAAAGCAGCATACGTCAGTGTTTATTCACAATAGCCAAATTCTGAATTCACCCAGATGTCTATTGATAGACAAATGGATCAAGAAAATGTGGTAAATATACACAATGGGGTTTTATTCAGTTATAAAGAAAAATAAAATCATGGGGTTTCCCAATAAATGGACAGAAATGGAAAACATCATGCTAAGTGAAAAATGCCAAACTCAGAAAATCAGTGTTAAATGTTTTCTCTCATATGTGGAAGCTGTAGCAAAATAAGGGAAAGAAGGGGGGGAGACTGAATGTCATAAACGCATAGGGAAGATCAGCAGTACAAGAATAGGAGTACAAGAAAGACATTGAGAGGGAGGGAGGAAGGATGGGAAAAGGGAGAAGGATGGAATGAATTTAATAAAATCAGATTATATCCACATATGACTATACCGCAGGGAATTTCACCTTTATGAAAACACCAATCAAAAATAAATAAATAAATGAGCAAAATGAAGATCAGTGTAATAGAGGAAAGAGCAAAAGGGGAGTGAAGAGGGGAGTGTAAGAAAGGGAACAGGGATTGAAATCAAATTTCATGCACCATGCAACTTTTCAAAATGTCTCCAACTACCATGTAGAACCATAATCCTCTAGTTAAAAAAAAAAAGATTAAAAAGTAAATACAAAAAGATTCAAAATCAAGCTATAACAGATGTGTGAATAGCTATAACAGATGTGTAACTAAAATAATAATGATGATGATGATGTAATGCCCATGGACACCAAAAAGTGTAATCTGATAACCAGGTTTTTTTGTTATTGTTGTTGCTATTGTTGACCACATGGAAATAAAGGTCAGAATTCCAGTCTAGAAAGGAAAAATAAGGAATAAAATCTTTCAGAAAACTTCACTGAATGTTTAAATAATGCCATTACTGGCATCAGGAAAATATTCTCAATATTAAGAAGAAAAAAATGTCTTCAAAAATGTCATAAACTAGAATACATGTAAGAAAATAAAAGATATTCTTTCCATTCCTTCAAAGAAAATTTCTGGTACCATCCTACTGAAAATTCAGATAACAGATAGAGGAAGCAAATTAAAATCCAGAGGTTGAATGCAATTGGGATTTTTGCCTCATATATCAGCCTGGTATTGAAAATAAAATTTTCCTGATACAGAATCTAGCTTTTAAAGTCACATTTCATTAAATATTCCTTTTAATGTATACATTATTATCTCAATTTGGATGCATTGTCACATATTGTCCCCAAAGCAATCTCATGACATTAAGTATTAAGGCTATAATAACCCAATAAACCCAGGTGGCATAACTGATTATCAGTAAATCACATTTTACATTAAAAATAGTATCTGTTATTTAACAAAGACAGCTATCTAAATAAAGGCATTTATAGGCAGAAAGTTCAATAGGAACATACAAGATGATGAAGTGGATTACTTTACCAGAAAAGAAAAACACTTAAAGGGAAAGTGAAAAGTTGCTGGTCACCAGCTTTATCTTGCCCAGCCCTGGATATAAAATATCATTACCAAGAACTTAAGGAAAGTACTGGACCAGCCAGCTTCTTATCAATAAGCTTTCTCTTGACCATCCTTTAGCATCATTCTAAATGCAAACAAATTTTAACCTATCAAGTAATCCTACTAAGAAACTTACAATGTATTTTTCTAAATACCAAAAAGAAACAAATTAATCCTACAACCAGAGGCTCTTTGCTGCAAAGTTCAAAACCAAGATGAACTCAAACATGGAGTTATTAATATTTGAGGAAAGACCCCAGGTAAGCTTCACACAAATTCAACATAGTTGTTTTAAATACTTTATTTTTTGAAAACTTCATGAATTTCACTTAAAATATCATATTAAAACATTAATAAAACTTTAAAGACACATTTTAATCATTTAAATCTTAACCTCATATTTCCTACCCCCAACTACCTGATGAATAATTGATTAATTCTATTTTTAAACATTTTTCTGAAATTATTTTCCAGACATTGCAAAGTGAATTATAATTATCAAATATTACATATATTTAGGCAGAAAAATAGGAAGAAAGTCTTCTTAAATTACTTGAAAATAGCAACTATGAAGGCAGAAAAGAAAAGAAAAGATTCAGAGTTTAAACAGCTTCTTTAAAGCAAAAACAAAAGCTTCATACTGTTTTTAAGTTTTAGTTTTGTTTCAAATATATCAGTGAGGTCTAATGGCAATAGAAAAAAAAAACTGTACCAAATAATGATACCTATGTGTAATTCTGTTTAATTTTCAGGAACTTTACTTCTAAAAAAGAAAAGAAGAAGAAGAAAGAAAAGTTTCTTCTGAAACTGTTGATTTAACTTCAAAGTCTTTTAAAAAACCTCAATCCTCCTAGAATGGAAAGTGCTCACCTGTGACCTTCTGCCTGGATTTCTTCGCTGAATCTACTGAAAGTACAGTGTGGGGCTCAATAGAAACCTGAGTCCCTACTCTTCTCATCACTTGATAAGAGAAGAAACAAAAGTGGCTTTTACCTCTAATTCGCCCAGAAAACAATTCTTTGTATACCTTTGTTACAGGAAACTCCAGGAGACAAATGGTCCTTGTACTTCTCTGCACTGGGTAGAAACTACATACGTTTTTGTCAATCTTATTTTCAGATAAAAATGAACAGCCTCTGACCAAGCAAAACAAAAACTGAAGAAGCAAAGAATAAAACAGGGCTCAATTTCTAAAAGGTTCCTTAACCTAAGAATACTACTTAATACCGCCAGGATCTCCCAGAAAATTGCCACTGCCAGATTCATCTCCCCGAGTGTGATAATAGGAAAATTGTGACACTTTGGCTTGATGACTATAAAAGCCCTGTAGTTGGTTCTCCAGTGAATTGAAATACGCTTTGTATTAACTCAGACCCCAAAATCACCACTTACATTCATAGAAAGCCTTATTCTCCACAAAATGTTTGCATATATGTTATCTGAAGATGACTGGGTAAATATCAGAAGCTCTATAAACAGCTTCCATATAATCCAAGCTATCCAGTGCATCCTTAAAGGATTCCGAGTAAATTTCCAGCTGGGCATGCCATGTGGTTTCTTTGGCCTCCTTTCTAAGCCTCTTCCATTTCTGTATTTTTGCAATCCATTCTTTAAATAATAACAATTATTATCATTATTATTATTAGTAGTAGTAGTAGTAGTAGTAGTAGGGATTGAACTCAGGGGCACTCATCCACAGAGTCACATCCCAGCCCTATTTTGTATTTTATTTAGAGACATGGTCTCACTGAGTTGCTTTGGTGAGACTGGCTTTGAATTTGCGATTCTCTTTCCTAGCCTCCTGAGCCTCTGGGATTACAGGTGTGTGCCACTGCGCCTGACTCTTTAAATTATTTGATATAAATATTTTACAGTTTAGTACAACTTAGTTAAAAACACACTTATTTCTCTTTGACCATGAATTTCAAAGATGTATGTAAGTGCAGAGTCCTTGTTCCAATGGAATTACTGTCTAATTTTAATAATATGATTATTAAGATAGTTGTAGGAAATGGTATAGAATTTGGCCCACTTTGGGGCTTCAGGAAGATAACTTAGCTAAGTCTTTTTAAATTTCTTTATTTTAAAATTGTCTCTGTTTCTTATTTTTCTTATTTTCTTATTACTAAAAGGATACATTTTTATTAGAGAAAAGAAAAGTGGTAGTCACAAATCATGTTTAAATATATCAATCTGGAATAACCTCCTCTTGTCTTTTTCTCTGGTTCTACAAGAGGGTATGTGTGTGCATTTTTCATAAAATTTAGGAAACATTATATATTTTATATGCTATTTTTATTTAATCATCATTACAAATTGTATATTTTCCCACATCAGTGTTTAAAGAAGAACTTCAAAAACATAACCAAAAGCTATATGATCAAAAATGTTGTAGCTCATGAATATACAATAATTTATAACATTCTTCTCTTATACCATTAAGCTTCACTTTCCTGGTTAATTGATATTGTAAATAATTTGCTTTGAATAGCCTAATATCTAATTCCTATCCAAAGTGCTTGTTTCCCACTCCTAAAGATAGCATGTACTTGTGGGAGCAGTACCTCCCAGGCCACAAAATATTGCCAACACTCCTAAGGCCTCCTATACTTCTCTCTGCTTTTCAGGATTTGCAATTTCCCAAGGGATGTATGAGAACAAATGGTTCCAGCAAATGTGCTGATCATCTCAAGAAATAGCTTCAGAGCACCAGTAGTGTGCATCTAGGGGGAGACACTCCTGTGAAGGAGGTAGATGTGTCTCCCTACTTGCTCTCGGAAAAGGTGACTATGATAGGTTGAGTGCAAGAGGCTCCCAACTGCTTTTTTCTTTTGAACCTCCTCAGACTGTGGTACTATGTTAGCTGTCACTCACCCTGAACAGCTGAAGGTTTCATTTTTACTTTGTTTTCATAGGTATCTTAAAGAAAGGGCTAGCTGAAATAACTAAGCCTTGGAAAATGCATAGTAGTAAGTCAGATAAACATGGGCAGAAAAGGGATTCCTGGGAATCACAACAGCAGGAGCAAGGACACTGAGAAGAAACTGCAGTGCATCAGAAATTTGTAGGCAGTTCTTGAACTGAAAACGGTGAGGCTAGATGTGACATGGGCTGCAGATACAAGGGGCAGGCAGGTCACAAGGTACTATAAGGCCCACAGAGGAAATTGGCCCCATATGGCATAAGAATCAGGTCTGCATTCAGAGAGATAACCTTGGTACAACTAGAAGCCAGAGAATTAGGAACAGAATCCTGAGAAGAGAACTGGTGGGATCTGAACTCAAGCAGCCGAAGCTATGAGAACACATGGAAGGAAAATTGGCTGAATCAGGAGGTGCATGCAGGCAGAGCAATTCGTATTCTTGTTGCTTAAGTATTTTTTCATTTCCAGACTTACGTGTGCTATCAGGACACTATGGTCTTTTAAAAGCTGCAAGATCAGGGCACATGGTTCACTATACAGGAGCCATACATCACATGTTCCAAAGGCTTCAGGACTTTTTTTTTTTGCTGGTGATAAAGGTGACCACAAATCTGAGAGTTGGTAAGTTATACACAGCACAGAAAGCACAGCAACCTATCAGCCCCAGAAAACAAGAAAACATTGCCTGTTTAGTTAAGAAGGAAAAAAAAAATGTGAAGGAGCAACTTGAAAGCAGGAAGCAGTGAACTGTCCCCTCCCTGCACTGTACATTGCTTTTGTCTTAAAGAGATCACGTGGACGTGGCTGCACACATAAAAACAGTTTCATTAAAAGCCTCCAGTCATTCATTTTGCTTATTAAAGCCACTCTACAATGATATCCACAATGGAAATCTCAGCTGTTCCTAGTAATAATACTAAAATACAATTAATTCCTTTTCCCAAGGAGTCTATAGGTATGTGCTGGAGGTATGTGCTAATTGCCACTGCTTTGTACCATGGCTTCAATTAGGAATCAAAATGGGAACAAGACAAACATGGATCCCATTAAGTTCCAGAGGACTTGAAGCTGAAGTCCACTCCCCCACCAAGTTCCTCTTAACAGTGATTATACAAAAAGAGTACTCCATCGGAGGAGCTATAGTGACATCCAGTGGTTATTGAGCAAAGCACACCAGTTACAAAATCTGGTATATTACAACATAAAAGAAGGGAAAATATTTGCTGATACAGTGACATTTAAAATTCGATGGCTATTTTTGACTGGAGAGAACTGTAGATGTGGAATATTTGTCATAAACAAATAATGAGAAGCCAAAAAAATTCAATGTCTATAAAATAGTGTGTACATCTAGAGTCACAGTATAACATGCACTCAAATTAGGCAATTCAGAGAACAAAATTGGGGTAGTTAGTTGCTTTCAATGATTTATTCTGCCTATTAAAATTCTCAAAATCAGGCTGAGTGGATACTCAATGGCACAGTGTGAGTTTAGCATACATGAGGCTCTGGGTTCTGAGCACTAGCTCAAAAAAAATTCTCAGCAGCATATATTAATAATTATGATCAGAAGATATGACATGTTGCTATTAAATTCAAAGTTCCAAACATAATATTACTACTAAGTTATACAAATTCAAGAGCAGGCTATTTCCAACATGATTTCTTGTGTTGTTCAGATAAAATAAGTTATCAGCCTTTTTATAAAGTGAACCAGATTGGCTCAGTTTGATCTTAGTAACATCAGTATCACCTTGGAAAGAAAGGCTATGTGAAAATGTTCTTGGAATTCAAGATTTAGATTACAGTATGCATGAGTGACAGAGATGTAGAATGAGACAGAAACAAACCCACCGCATAATCCTAGGAACATGAGCTTTGACCAACTGGAGCGAGAGAAAAACCCTCAACTCTCTTCTATTCTGAAAATCTAAATGTTCTTCCCTATAAGGTCTCAAGATCTCTCAAAACCACTAAATTTCATAAATATGCAGAATACATGTAAATGGGGCACAATGGGTCATGCACAACTAGCACAAATGAGAAAGAGAGGCAGGGATAATTTCCATAAGCCACAGGCAGTTTGCTTGTAAAAGCAAAGCAAAGTTGCTTATCCTCCAAGGGTCAAAACTTTAATTCTGGCCTCTTTTGTGGATCCAGCCCAGAGTCTCACACATGCTAGGCAAGTGTTCTGTCACGAAGCTACATTTCCATCCCAGAAGTATATATTTAAATTAAATCAGATCATATTGCTCTCTGGGCTCAGACACCCCTAATTGCTTTCTCTCTCTCTTTCTCAGGATAAAATCCAGGACTACTCCATGCCTATGAGGCCCTATAGGATCTGGTCCTCTAGTGGCTCTATGCTGTGTTCTGCCATTACATTCCACTTTAGAGACACTACTCAAGGCACACTAGCCTCTGGGCTGCTTCCTGCGTACAAGCACATTGCCACTTTGGGCCCTTTCCATTTCCCATCTCCTGGATCCACAACAATCTCCCTCTGGCCTGCTTGCTGTGTGCTTCAGGTCTGCACTCAAGCACCACCTTCTTAGAGAGGTCTTCCCATGCCTCTATTTAAAGCACATCTCTCCCACCCACCTCCACTTGCTGTCCTTCACCCAATCTTCCTTCCCTGGAGTTTATCGACACCTAAGAGATAACAAATATTAACGTTCTTATCCTTCTTTCCCTACTACATACTGTGTCTCCAGGATCTACAAAACTATACAAAAGTCAGTATAAACCTGTATGTAAATATTTGCTAAACTGTTTAGGGAAGACAGCCAAGGGAAGCTGGGGAAGTTCCTATGTTCCTACATTATGTGGAATCTATAAAGTGAAATGGGGGCGGGGGGAAGAAAAAGAACACTCAAGGGATTTTTTATGCACAAAAAAATAAAAAAGAAAGCAGTCTACAAAAGTGAGAACAAAAGGAGAGTTTGTTAAAGTAGGAAAACTATTTAAAGACATTTTTAATGCTAACAGAAGTTATTTCAGTGTTGTGAAATTATGGATAATTATGTTTAATTCTTAAGATTATTGTTTATTTCTCAGTTATTTACAGTGAACTGATTTATTTTTGTATTTGAAAATATTTTTTAGGGTTGAGGGTGTAGCCAGAGGCAGAGTACTTCTCTGTTTTGCACAAGGCCTTGGGTTTGGTCTCCAGCATCATAAATTTTATCAATGGAAAACTTATCACTCTAGTCCAAAAGAGGTCAAGGATGTATCCTGAACAACATGCAGAGCTAACTAGCTGGTCACCAAACTTTTGGCAAAGAGTTTGTCCTTTGGTTCTTTACATCAATGGCACTCATTGAAGACTTATAGGGAGGTGTCAGGAGTCATTCTATTGACAAAGGATATCTGTCACTGCATATCATATTTAAAGAAGAAAAAATAACCTCATTCTACTTCTTTTTATTCATTTTAATATGCAAATGCAAAAAAAGTTTCTTAATTCCATTACTTGATTAAATATATATTGCAAGAGTATTTATAGGTTTGTCAAAAGCACAAACAATAACAACAACAAAAACATTTCAAAGACATATTTGTTTATATTTGGTGTTCAGGAAACCACAGCACCTCCATAACGGTTATTTTCCTATTACACTGTTAGACAAAGAACTGGAGGCTGTATATATTATACATGTTAGCATTTGGGTAGAATTTATGTTTGCAACTGTTTTGCTTAAATATATAATATAAATGCAAAAAAAAAAAAAAAGAAAATGTCAGAACTAAAATTCCTTCTCATTGTTTGGTCTAAAGCATTGTTGATGACACCAGGAGATACTATGCTCAAATCTTTGATTTTATTTCAGCAACTTCTAGAAAACATAGTAATGTAAAAATACATTGATATTGTTATATGTTTAAATTTAGTATGTAGCTCAAATTAATTTTGCAATGTTCCATTTTAAACTTTTCCAATAAAAGACTTGTACATTTCATTCTTTAGTATAAATAATTTTCAGTGTTCTCAGTGAAAACTGCTACTCGATTTGCAGAGCAGATCTATGTCACTGAACTTCAAAGCTATTTGCTAGGGATAAATTGTAGTGATTATAACCAAAAGAATAATTTTAAAGTTCCCCTTCAAAGAAAAGAGGATGAGATACTATGGCTATATGTGATGCTAAATAAAAGCTATATTCTTGTCAGTATAAGTAAATTAAATAATTTGGGATATGGCAGATATCTTTTGAGAGCATCATAGTTTGTGAGATTGATTATCACAAAGAAAAGTTAAATTAGTCAGAAAGGACAATGAGGAAAATACACAGTGAGCTTTCTCTGTCCTAGGAGACAGGGAGCCGAGCTGGCCACTGCAGACTAGACTGCCTCAGAACGCAGGCTCTCTGGCAGGTATGTAACCATCCTCACTCAGCTGTCATGATCAGCTGGCACTGCTGCAACTCATCAGCTGTCAACTGCAGAGGTGCTCAGGTTCCAAATCCCCATGGAGACTGTGGAACTATTTTAGCTTCTTTTCCACAGGTTTCACTCTGTCCTCTCCTCGGGTTTCTGACATGTCCCAGGACAGCCGTCATCAAACCCGAAGTCTACCAACACTTTTTAAGGGTTCAGGGAATGTAGGCAGCGTGAGGTACATCCACTTCACAAGGGTCTCTTCAATATGAATCCTCCTAAGAACACACTTCTGCCGATATCATTTTTTAAAATTCTGTTTCATCAGAGAATGGCAAATCTCTCATCTGACTAGAACCTTACTTTGGAAACACTTCTCTGGGGTGTAAACCCTGGAACCTATCAAACAAAGGGACAATTTTGTATACTGGCAGTCAGATGAGAAAGTGAATGACTCTAATGACTAGTGATAAAATTCTTTCACAATTCTTCAAACAAATTGAAGGAAGTAATTGAGCTGTCAATGATAAGTTATTTAAAATGATTTTGATGACTTATTACTAAAGTTTTTAATGTATAATGAGAAGGAATTTGCAACAGGATAAATAATAGCCCCCCAAAATAACTCCATCTGAATTCCTGTGAATGTCACCTTCTATGAAAAAAAAAAAAAAAAGACTGCAGATGTGATCAAATTAAGGATCTTCAAAATGAGATTTTCCTGGACTATCTAGGAGGGTCCTTATAAGAAAGAGGGATTATATTTGGTGCAGACAGAAGAGGAGAAGACACGCAGAGAGAGATTAGTGTACGGCAGCCATGAGCCAAGGAATGCTTACAGCCTCCAGAATCTGCAAGAGGCAAGGAATATACTCTTCCCCAGAGTACACGCCTGCTGACACCTTGATTTCAACCCACTGTTACTGATTTCTCTAGTGGTGTAAAAGAAAATTTTCTGTTATTTTAAGCAACAAAGTTTGTGATAATTTGTTATAGCAACCACAGGAAACTAATACAGAGTTCAAAGAGTTGAATAGTATTGTCATAACAAACTCCTTCCGTTCTCATCTACTTATCTATAAACATGTTTTTTAAAATCAATATCTATAAAAAAACAGGGAATAAAACTATTGTCAAACCCTGTCTCCCTTTAGGGAGAATTCTTTATAACTTATTAAAAGAAGCTTTAAAAACTCACCATGGTTCATAATACAAAACCTCATTTCCAATTAAAAAACAGAAGTTCAGTGGATTAGACAAAGGGGAATGAAGGAAAGGGAGAGAGGATAGGAATAGGAAAGACAAATGGTTTAAATCTGACGCAACTTTCCTATGTACATACATGAATAGAACACAGTGAAACTCAACATTGTGTACATTCACAAGACTAGCATCTGAAGCAGAATAAGACATACTCCATGTTTGTATAAATAGGACAAAATACTCTACTGTCAAATACAATTTAAAAGAACAAATAAAATTTTTAAAAAATTGAAAAGGTTAATCTTTATATCCTCAAAATGTAAAGGAGTTCTTTATAATTTTCAAGTAAAATCTATGGTAACATCACTATTAAGAGAATGACAAGCTGGGCACGGTGGTACACGCCTAGAATCCAACTGGCTGGGGAGGCTGAGGGAGGAGGATCATGAGTTCAAAGTCAGCCTCATCAAAAGCAAGGCACTAAGTGACTCATTGAGATGTTGTCTCTAAATAAAATACAAAATAGGGCTGGGGTATGTGGTTAAGTGCACCTGAGTTCAATCCCCAGTACCCCCCGCCCCCCAAAAAAGAGAGAGAATGACCATTGGGAATTGAGGGTATAGCTCATTGGTAGACAGCATGCAAGGCCCTGGGTTTGATCCCCAGCACCACAAAAAGAGTAAAACAAACAAGAAAGGAGGGATGATAGGGCGGGGGAAGATAACCACTATGGATACTTATAATTGCCCATACTGCCATCAACATAAAAAATAGTCCAAATAACATTCTGTTTTGTCAACTTCTCAAAAAAAATGTTTCATTGTGTTTCCAAAGATCATTATGAGATTTATCTTTCCTTCAATTTGAACTCAGAGCTGGGCATGGCCGTGTGTACCACCTATACTCCTGAAATTGAGGCAGGAGAATCCCTTGAGCTCAGGAGATCAAGATCAGCCTGGGCAACATAGTGCAACAAAGGAGGAGGGGGGGAGGGGAAGGGGGAGGGGGAGAGGGGGAGGGGGAGAGGGGGAGGGGGAGGGGGAGGAGGAGGGGGAGATTTAAACTCTATGGTTTAGTTCTAAAATTCTGGTATATCATTATTTAAACAAGGAACAATGCTAAATTTATAATATTTCTATTCTTGTTTCTATTTGGTGATACTTTCATGACCAACAATGAAAAATAAAAAGTAAAGAAAAGATCTGATCATATTCCCTTTTGTTTACTTTTATATATCTGAAGAAAATTTTTGCCATATGACCTTCAGGGCACAAAAAATGATGCAAGATTATGATTCCGTAAACTTACCTAGACCTATATGAGGCAGGTGTTCAAAAAGGGTCCAACTGTGGTCATCGATGTAATGATTCTTCAGGATCAACAACTGGCAAACATCTCGGGCAGTTATGTCACTGGGTACCTCTAAAGCCCTGCTGGTTTCATCTTCACTGTACACTTTAATCACCTGTGTAAGGAGAAAAAAGAGAGCTAAAATATTCTTGTTTGATTTTTTTTATTAGTTGCCCATGACAATACAATGATCTTCACATATCATACATTTGATTCAAATGGGCGTGGCCATATAACCAATGTGATCCTGCAACCTGTACACATGGAAAAATGAGAATTCTTGTTTGATTTTTTAAAATAAATTTTACTGCATATGTTAAAGGTATACAACATGATGTTTTAAGATAAATATAGCTAATTAAATACTTATTATGGTGACGTGAATTAACATCCATCCTCTCACATGGTTACCCATTTCTTGTGTATGGCAAGAACAATTTAAATCTACTCATCTGGTAAAAATTCCAAATACAATGACTAACTTAGTCCTCGTGATATACATTAGACCTTTGGAAATGTCTGTCCTATATATCTGTTAGTTTGTATCTTTGATCTATGTCTCCCATTCCCCTTCTCCTCACTCTGTCCCTGTTTCTGTATTTTAATTTCTTAATAAAAGAAGATACCATGTGCAACTGAAATCATGCAATATTTTTCTTTCTATGTCTGGCTATTTCACTTAGCATAATTTCCACCAGGTTCAGACACGTTGTAATGAATGACAGAATCTCCCTTTTTAAAGCTTAATAAATATTCCATTTTGTATTTTTATGTGCATATACAACTGAGTATATACATACATCCACAGTTTTTTTTATCTATTCATCCTTTGATGGAACATTTAGATTGTTTCCATATCTTGGCTATTATTATTGATAACGTTGCAATAAATGTGGCAGTGCAAATATCTTCAAGAGTTAGTGATTTTATTTCCTTTGGGTGTACCCAGAAGAGGGATATCTGGGTCATATGGTCATCCTGTATTTAATTTCTCTAGAAACTTCCAAACCGTTTTCCAAAATGCCTGAACTGATCTAAATTCCCACCAACAGTATAAGCATTTCCCTTTCTTTATATCCTCACCAATACTTCCCTTATCTTCAGAACAGCTATCCTAAGGGCTTTTTGGTGATATTTCATAGTGGGTCTGCATTCCCTGATGGTTAGTGATGATCTGCATCTTTCCATATACTTGTTGGACTTTTTTCTGTCTCCTTTGGAAAAATGTATATTCAGGACCTTTGCCCATTGTTTTTCTGCTATCAGGTTGTAAGGATTGTTCTTTTATATACTAACCTTCATCATATATGTGATTTGCAAAGATTTTCCCCAATCCATAAACAGCTTTTTCACTAAAATATTTAATTAAAATAACATTATAATAAGCCAGTTTACTAGTTGAGCTGATTATACTAATTTTCTTATACACTGAATGCTACCTAACCAAAAGTTATTTGTCAAGGTCACTTTGTCCAACAAACTCCACTTTTTTTTTTTTTGCATTGTCTAAACTAAAAGCCATTCAATGATTATTCAAAAAATTTTCCCCACCACTTTGCTCTATTTAAAAATCTATATATCTCTTATCAATACTTCTAAGTTTCCCATTCCATATTTAAATCTTGTACATAATCCCAGTAATGTTAGTGATTTATTCCCAGGTGCACTTATGTAGTATGGAACAAAATCAGACTGTTTGAAAACATTTTTCCATTTCAGATATAAAAGTTTGGGCAAATACTGGATAGATGCTCACCACATCCTTTTTCTTTACTTCCTTGCAATTAATGTTGCCAGGGGATTGAGTCTGAGTCAGTGGAATGTGTGCATAAGGACTGCTGCACTTCCAGGATGCCATAAAATTCTCCCAAATTTCATCCCCTAGTCCCTTTCACCTCTCCCCCACTGAATGGAAACAGCTGTGTGGATAGCCCAAGGGAAAAGGAAAATCATGGGAAAGAATGAGGTTTTGTCCTTAAATGACTTCGAGGAAGATGTTTAACTGGGAAAAGTCATTATGAAACACTAACATGAGCAAGAGATAAATTTCTATTGTGCTGACTCACTGTATATTAGGATTTATCTATTAGATCAACCAGTGTTACCCTCAATTATACAGAATCAGAGTTTTATATAAAATATCCCATCAACATTTATCAAGCTGAGCTCTGGGCTCAAGAATTTCCAATTGTAACTATTCTATGTGTTAATTAAGTAAAAGAAGATAAATATCTATGACAATAGTATGGTAAGATTACATATAAACACACAACTGGGAAAGGAGAGGAAAATTCAATATAAGAAGTATGCCTATTGTAAGAACATTGAAATGTCTGCATTTTTAGAAATTTGAACAAATGATAAACAAAGTGATATTCAATTTTGTCCTATCAATTATTTTTTTAATTATACTTAATGAAAATATAATGAAATAATTACTTTCCTACAATGATGGGAGTGATATAAAGTGGTAAAACTATTTTGTACATATATTAGAGAATATTTATTAAAAGAATTAAAAGGTCCATTCCTTGAACGTAGTAATTGCACATAAGCAAACTATCTCAACAAACCTGTGCTAAGTGTACAAAATGGCTTTGGGCATTGACATGTCCAATGAAGTATTATTTAGAATTCTACCAACTTAAACATTCAACAGTAAAAGAAAGGTAAACTTTCACAGAATGGAATTTTATATGGTCCTTAAAACTGTTATCCAAAGAAATTACCTAAGAATGTGTACAAATTCTAAAATGGAATAGTACAAACTTACTTGTTGGCTTTGGGTACCTGGCACCACCCCTCTTTATGGCACCATTTTGATTTCCTTTTAAAGTACCATGCCCTCCCTCACCTGCAGTCCTTGTGATTCTGGCAGCTCTTCCTTCAGCCCAGAGATGGTGTGCTGGAGCTGCTGCAACTGGCCTACAGGAGCTGACTGTTAAACATTCAGGAATCATGCAAGTCAGGCATCTTCAAATTAGCCACGGTGGAAGTATTTATACTAAAGAAACTAATAAATGCCACAAACACTAAGGCTTTTCAAAAGCCTTTTTTTCTTTCTAATTTTTAAAGCCAATTTATAAGTACATAATTGCCTCCACTCCAACCTCTGCTCCAGGGTGGAAGGTATTTCCTAGTTTGACCATTCAGTATCCAGATGCCCCTGACAGCAGTTATTATTTAACAGAGACAAATGACCTACTCAGAGCCAGAGCCAATGCAAATTGCTGTTCCATAACCATAGAAGGGACCCTCTTTTCTACTGGGCTTAAACCTGGGAAGACAGTAGTCCAAAGCTGTGACTGTTAGTCATTGTTGGTATATAAACCATACTGCAAAAACTTAAATGCTTGTTTCACCCCAAATTCTTATGTTGAAACTCTAATCCCAAAGAGAAAGTGTTTGCAGGTGGGACCTTTGGGAGTGATGAGGTCATGAGGATGGAGCCCTCCTCTATGGGATTAGTGTCTTATGGAATACGTCACTCTGTGATAAACACTTGCAACTCATTCTTTCTTGATTGCACATGTGACATCCTCCACCTGGAATATATTTCAATGCTCCCATCACCAATAACATGTTTCCTCTGGCCAATTCCTACATAAATTTGACCACAGTTCCAATAGAACTGTCTCCAGAAAGTCTACCCTAACTACCCAAGGCTTTGTAATATGCCCTTTCACGTGATTTTGTTTTGTAATTATCTGTCTGCGTGTCTTTCTCTCAGCCACGCTAACAAGCTCCTTTAAGGAAAATCTCCATTTATTCACCATGTATGACTGTATCATGGGGAACTAGCCTGGGCAATGCTGGCTTAATAAAAGTCTTCAGAGTGAGTGAACTTTGGACTCACTGCAAACCTGTCAGCATTTTGCCCATAACAAGTACTCAAAACCTATTTATAACATTTACCTTAGAAATATTTTCTGTCATGAAGTACATGATTTTTACTTGAAATTTCTATTCTTAGAAAATTAAACTTCTTTTCAGTAGAAACAGACAGGCAATTTTTCATCATAAAAAAATTTTAGGTAAGAATTGACTCCAGGTTGCAAATCTGGGTTTTAATCTTTGAGATGGCTATAAAGTCATATGAACAAGATCATGAAAATGTTTTTGAAGCCAGTTATGATTGTCTCCGAATCTGCATTTACTTTTTTACCTAACACATGCAGGTCACTAAGATGCCGGGATCTTTCTGTAGTCTCAGCATGGCCCATTTTGCACCTGGGTAGACTATGTTTGCAAGTATTGCATCTGTGCTAGAAAACTGGTGGCATTCTAAAGGATGCTCCCACTATACATTCACGCTGGTGTAGTCAAACTGACTGGACCAAGCATGGTGGGTGCTTCTGGCAAAAGCAATGTAAAATTGCCCACTTCCAAGAGGACAACAGGCTGCCACTCTGGACTGCTCCTTCAGGTGGAGCAATGGTAAGTCACTGCTGCAGCTCCTTGCTGCACATACCAGGCCAGGAATGGAGAGAATGACCAATGGCTACTGCAAAGGTTCCCTTCACCTCCTCACTATTCCCATGTATTTTCTTGCAGGAAAAGCTCATCACCTGTGATCACAGAAGCATGCCTCTTATTTTACATGCTCTGTCTTCTACTTTAAAGAGGCTAAGAACATGTAAAACTAGGGCATTCTGAAGCCTCAGCCAGAATAGAAAAGAGGGTAAGAACAGAGCAGGAGGTAAAATTGGGGAAAGTGAGAAATTTAACTAACCAATCGGGAAATGCCATTGTTTTGTTCAGACTATGTTACTGCAAATGTGAAAAAATAAATAAATTGCTGAGAATTGAAAGACACAAATTTAGAGGGTGTAGGCCAACTTAAACTTCTGGCATAAGCACACATATTCATTTCTAAAATAAATAAAATCTACTGAGAGAAAAACTTAAGACTTTTGTTTGAACTCCATTTCAAACCCTTATTTTTAAAAATCCTATTTAATGCTGATATTTATCCAAAATACACATTTGTCTATGAATGGTGTAATTATACCTAGGTTAATATTGCACAGGAGTAAATCTTGTCATCTCTGAGATTCATTCAGTGGATCTCATTATGAAGACTTTTTTCACTACCAGTGGAATACCACTGTTAAAAACTATTTTATTTATATCCATTTCTCCCTTAAATATGTTAAAAGGGAAATATCAATCTAAGCCTTATGTCTCTAGAAGAGTTGAGTGTTCCTATTGCAAAAGTATGCTCAGTATGCTCAGTCTTCCTGTTTCAGGAAAAAAGTCAACTCATCAGAAACGCTCTCTGACTAATATGTATTAATGCTAACTTTCATGATTCTGTAAAAACCAAAGACCTTTTCTTAAGAATCCTTAGAATGAAATATCAGTATACTGTTTCCTCCACATACTGACAGAGAAAAAGATTTTAAGTTTATATAATCATGCTATTTAATAAAGGGATATTATATATTTCCAGTTCAGTGGTCCAAATTTCCAGTTTGCTTTATAAAGTGGGGAAAAAAATTAAAAGTATGAGAGTATTACTCATAACACTTTATAAGATTGTTTGAAATTGCATGCCAACAGGAAGAAAATTTTCCCGGGCCCAAAATAACTCTAATGAACCTTGTTTCATCGATGGAGAAGAGTGACTAATAAGGGAAGTACAGCTCAGATAACATCTGTTTATTACATCCCACTAGCATGTAGACAGGGCTCCCAAGGAAGCCAGGGGTGTACACACCACCTAAGTTGGGAACTCTTCGGTGCCACTGTTTTGCTGGCAATCATGACAATCTTGACCTGCAGAGTAGTTTACAACTTCAAAACTTGCTCTAGGGGCTGGAGTTGTGGTTCATTGGTAGAGTGCTCACCTAGCATGCATGCATGAGGCACTGGGTTCGATCCTCAGCACCACATAAATGTAAAATAAAAATATTTTGTCCACTTAAAACTTAAAAATAAATATTAAAAAAAAAATCTTGCTCTAGGAGCATGTGGCAGGTAGCAGTGAAAATTCAATAGCCACAGGAACCCTTGAAGGGATGTGCTGGAATGTGGGTGAAGCCCACCTGTGTTTGGGCACATGTCCTATCGAGGTGTCTTTATGCACTTTACATACCAACTCCTCCACTGGACTGCGCTCCATAAAAAGTAAGTGGAGGAAAAGAATCAAAAGTGAACCTATTTTTAAAGTAGAAGACAACAATATTACTATACAGTGAGAAAACAAAAAACTATAATGTTCAGGGAAAAGTTTGAAGGCCCTAAAGTCTCTAGGTTAAAAAGATAAAACATTTACAGTGTAAGCCATAGGCTATTTCTTTAAAAAAATATTTAAAAATAAGCAAAAGATAGAGAGATTGAAAGTCAATTCAATAAGCATAGACGTGTTCCCAGAGCATTCTCAGTATCTCTCTGTAACAAACAATCTTCTGAAATTTTGACTCCAAGAACGAATTGTTTGGAAAGCTGTAAGGAAAAGCTGATTAAAGACTAAGCAATCAGCCTTTCTTCTCCTCCCTGATGACCCCAAGGAATTCGATGAAATGGGATAGGCAGCTCCTGTCAATCTGGGTCCATTCTGGAATATTTGCAGTGAACTCAGAGTTCTCAGCTGGTCATTCAACAGCTCCACAGAGCAGCAAGGGGGCTTCAGACCTGCCAGGACTGGAAAGTAATTAATACTCCATAGGTTTTTCTCCACTTATCCTTGTTTCTTCAGAGGATAGTACAGAGAAGAGGGACCTATTGTTGTTCAGCAGGAAAAAAAGAAAAAATAAATAAACAGGCACAGAGTAACCATGAAAAAAAAAATGAGCAAAAATCCATATGATGAAATGAAGGAAAAGAAAAAAAGAGCAAAGTGAAGAAAAAAGATATTTGGGTCATAATTAGCACTGGTTATCTTCTGTATCAAAGTTTCCATTTTAGGAAAATTAAAATTTAATTTTAAGTTAATAAGTTAACTTAATAAGTTAAGTTAATTAATATTTAGTTTTAAAAAATTTAAACCAATTAAATATGATGATATCATATTGAAAAGTATATATTGTTATGCAAAAACATAATTTTGTTAATTATTTCTTATTTCTATTAATTATATGTACTATTAACAAATAATTAATAGGAATTTTAAAATAAAAAACAAGTCCCAAAGAAACTTTCCATGCACAAGGCTCCAAAGCGCAGCTTATTTCTATTATTCTTTAAAAGTTTATCATCCAACTAAAGTAGGATTCTAATGTTTTAAGATTGTTTTGTTATTGTTTTTAATAGATAGGCAATGTACCTAAAGCATGTGAAATATTTTTATAACGAGGTCAGAGTAGCCCTGGGTTTTTATATTTTTCTAAATAAGGAATGCAGTGTTGTAAGATAAGAGGAGACATTCTTAGATATTTTGAATTAAGCAATTCAGTGTGTTCCCTCGAAGGAATGGGAAGTAACATATTCATTATTACTTATTCCAAATCTCTAAGAGTGTTTTTTAAATGTTATATTTTAGAAACAAAGACTGTTCCAAAAGACCCTAATAGCTCAAGAAAAGCTGTTGCTTTCTTATTGCCATTCTGTATTATTTTGCAAGCTCTCAAATATTTACTAAGAGCAAAATAGTACATAGTTTAGAGAAATCAGGTAGCAAGAAAAGTCTTAAATTCTCCCTTTCAAGGAAGATATTCAACAACACATTTTACATGAGCATTAACAATACCTGTGTAAGTAGCTGATTCAAAATAAATACTGTGACCAGTATCATGATTATAGGAATTGATTGACACAGCAGGTCCATAGCCTTAACCTACCCTTCAACTTTATTCCTTACAATCTCTTCCTTATTCTCTCACTCCAACCACACATTTTTTTTTTCTGTTTCCTGAAAGACCTATGCTCCTTTCCAACATAGGGCCCTTTAGCATGCAACTACTTCTGCCTAAAACACTGTGTCCTTGCCTTCTATTTATTCTCCTCCCTGAGATCTCAAACAAACCATTGTATCTGTGGGAGAGCTTTTAATGACCCTCCAAGTGTGGATCTAGGCCCCTCCATGTCCACACATGTACAACTATGTAATCATCATCCATAACCCTTGCTCTTCAGACTGCTGCAATACACCAGGACTCTGGTAATGTTGCTTCCTATGATATCCCCAGCGGTTAGCACAACATGGAACACACACTGGAAATCAAAATATTGCTCCAGTGTGGAATGAAATCATCATGTATAACCCTGGGTGAGACAATACTAATGTTCCTAAAATAGCAGCTTTGAAACCTCAAGAAATTTGGAAACTGTTAGGGAAGAAAAGATACATGATGACCAACAAGAAAACAAAGGCATGTTCATAAAATTTGTGAATAAAGCTGAATTAGGTGACTTATGTCCCCTTTTAAGACTTGGATCCTGTGATAATTAGAGAAGAAGGTAGGAAAACATCTGAGGGTGGCAAATATCATGAGCAAAAATATCAAGGAAGAAGGAAAACCAATTTTGACAAGAAGAGTTAACAGCCTACCTTGCAGACAGGGGAAGGACTGTGTTACCAAGAACAGGTGAGGAGGTGAGGCACAGGGCCAGCAGCCCCATGGAAAGGGCCTTCACCCAGGGCTGGGCACATTGGCTTCCATCAGCACAAACTGGTGAAGGGGCCACCACAGAAAGGGATCATTTTAAGACGAGCAAACTACAGGGTACATTTTAAAAACAGTTGGCAATGGAGAATTAAGTTTTAAAATAACAGTTTTACATGAATATGATTACAAAGTGGAAAGAGAATAAGGATAAACAACCTTATGTTGATTTAATCATTTAGGAAAGGGCTCAGCTACAAGCAATAGAAAGTCTACACTACAGTGGGTTAACCAGATTGAACTGCTTCCTTCTCTCCTCACAACTGAAAGCAGAGGCAAGCAGCTCAGGGTTTAGTTAGGCAGGTCCATCTAGCTCCCAATAACTGGAGCTCATTCTGCTTTTCCCTGAATCTGTTATTAAAGTCACCAGATGGATAATTCTCACAGCACCTCGGTAAAAACACTGGCCTGGTATTTATTTGCATGTTACTACGTTTCAATAGGAAAAATACAAGGCATGCCTCAATAAAGAGATGAACTGATTCAGAACTAGACGCCCATATTACTGGGGATCCAAGGAGAGTGTCTAAGAGTTCTGGATATGAATTCCAAATGCAATGATGGAGTTTTATGGTGTACTCTAAGTTTCCCATCCAGCCATCAGGCTGAAGAATCCAACACAGCTTCACTACTGGAAATCCCCTAAACTTGGCAAGCAAAGGGATTAGTATTGCCACACCTGACAGCTTGGGTCAGTGACACTGCAGAATCATGACATATCTAGGCTTCCAACCAAGAGAAGCAAAACGGCCTTCAAGCAAGGAGAGGCTCAGAATAGTTCCTTAAAGCCCCGCCATGCCACTCAGCTTCTTCTTCCTGGTCTACCTTTTCTGATCTCCTTATCTCAGGCCAGATCCCTGCTGAGGGCTCCTCCCTCAAGGTTGTCTCCTACAAGGGATAGAGAAACCCTAACTCAAATGGGGGTTCAATTTTACAGAGTAACTGTAAGCCCTTTCAGTTTGCTCTGTTATGCAACAATAACCACCCAAAAAAGTGGGGGGGGGGAGCCTAGGCTGTAGCTTAGTGTAGAGCACTTGCCTAACAAATGTGAGGTGCTGGGTTCTATCCTCAGTACCACATAAAGAATAAATAAATCAAATAAAGGTATTGTATCCATCTACAACTAAAAGTATTTTTAAAGGCAAAAGATAGTGATCCAATTTCATTATTAAAAAAGCAAATATTAAAAGCTAAGTTAAAAATTATCCTGTGCTAACCCCCACACACACACATATTATTTTTAAGGATATAAATTCAATATGAATAATAGAGAAATAAAGAGGGTGTCAAATCACAAATCTCGCACTAATGTTCCCAGCGACTTCATCAACGAGTGTTCTCTGAACTGTCAGTGTTTTTACAACTTAGGCAATTCCTGCTGAGAGGCCAATACTGACTAATTCATCTTTGAAATAAATCACAAAACAAAAAACAACAACAACAACAAAAAAAAAACCTCACAAGTGCTAATGCTTATTCATATTTAAAACGGAAAACCACTAGTCATGTTTATATTTGATGCAATGTTATTACAGTATCTCATTTCAGCTTTTAAGCAATAGTTTATTCCCAGAATAACCATAACATATGTCTAAGGGAAAAAGTTAAAAACAGGTTCACACAGTGAGAAAGAAGAACAAGTTGGGAGGGTGGAGGGAAAAGTGTTTAGACCAGAGAAGAGGAAAACATAAAGAGAGAAAAGTACTATTTAAAATTGTTCAAGACACATCAGACTATTGCAATTATTGAGCAGTCTGGCATCAATGGTAGCACTTTCAGAAACTATCTTTTTTTCTTTGATTTTTTTTTAAAACATATTTTTTTAACATTTAACCTCTCTGAAATTTGGATATAACACACTATCAACTGTGTGTTATACTTAATCAGAAGACTGTAAAATAATGTTTTTGTAATTTAAGGTATCCGATCAATCAAACATGCTAAGTTCAGTATGTTTGGAACACTTGAGGGTATTACTTTCTAAATTTTATTATAGTATGCAACACCACCACGTTGTGATAGCACTAGAATACCCATTTTGTCATTTTAATCATATTTTTTCTAAATATTTATTTTATATCACTGAAAAACATGTATATAGTCCTATAAAAGAAAGGGTATCAATACTTTCAGAATCATAAAACCTTAAGGGTTAGAAAGCTTCTTGTAGAACATACACTGAAATCCTCTCATTATATAATATAAAGAAGCTGAGGCTGGAGAGGGTCCACTTTGTCCAGGAACCTCCAGTTAGCCTAGACCCTACAAGGCCAGCCACGGAACCTGGCCTTAGGATCAAACCCAGGGCCTTGTGCATGTGAGGCAAGCACTCTACCAACTGAGCTATTTCCCCAGCCCAGCCCAGCAATTTTTATACTGCTTTAAGCTGCTGCTTCTACTCAGCATCTTGGGTAAAAGTATTAGATAACTAAGCACTAGAATTTAAATATACATATATGTCCCTAAGTACTTAGTTTTAGGAATGTTTAAAAATAAAAGCTGTTTTTCTTTTCTTTTTTTTTTTTTTTTTTTTTTCACTTTTTTTCACTATCTTGCCAGAAAAATTGCAAATACTGAAACAGCCAGCAGAGGGAGATTTTATTCTCAGTTGGTGCAAATAAAGAATGAACATACCTTGTTTTGAAATTTTCAATCATAAAATTGTTAAGGCTATGGAATTCCTGTTTGATATAATTACAAGTTTATAACAAAGTTGAAATATATTTTTTTAATTCTTAACTAGTTGGCTTTTTAAGATAAATGATTTCCATGTATTTTGATATATGTAACATACACACATATTAATGTTGTTTATGTTTATAGATACACACACATTAATGTCTGTTCGTGTGCATTTGTGCTTGTGTGGCCTTACCAGGAATCATTACCAGGACTCAAACTTGAGGTTCTCCTGGAATTTAGAATGGTCATGTCTAACTTTTTCTTCAAATCAAGAAAGAACTACATAAACTGATTTTATTTTAGAAGATACAAAATAATAGTCCTAATATTTTCTCAAATACACTTGAATGTGTATGAGCAAATATGCAGGAGGCTATATCACGTATGAATAATGAGGAGGTGATAATCACTTTCTGACAATGCAGTTTTTGCCAAAACAATTTTTTAATTCTCTTTTGGAACTGTGTTAAGAGTAAGCATTTTTACTACTGTACAGGGGCAGAAATCTTTATCCTTTCAGGGAGTTTAGTTTCTGAAATTACCAAAACTCTTGCTTCTTTCTTCTGCCAAAAAGAGATTCTTATTTTTAAGATTTGGCTTAGGGTACTGGGACATGGCCAGGACAGCCAGCCCCACAGACTGCCCCAAGCAACAGTCTGAGACCGTTCATCAGCCCAGCTATTTTTAATCTGCCTTGGCTGCCAAGCATGGGCATTATAGTTTACAAAATAATATGAGACCCAGTGCCTATTTTCATGGAGTCCAGTCCAGGTGCCCACAGTGGCTGGGAGCCTCTGGAGCCCACTCTGTGATCAGATTCTAGACCACAGGTTTATTATCAGCTATGAGTCTTAGATTCCTCATAGGGCAAAGTGGGGAAAACACTGGCAAACTGATAGCATCCAGTGTTAGGGATTACCATGATAAACTCTGGAAAACAATAAGGCAGTTAGGAATAAGTTCCAAGAGACCACTTAGAGACACATTTTGTTCTAAGACACTGATATGTCCGTTCAGTCATGATGTCTTTGAGGCAAGATTGAGGGCACAGTAAGGAAAAGTAAATAGGAGAGAAAAAGGCAGACTGCAGGAGAGGTGAGGCGTGGCCCATGAGTAGGGCACAGGTAGAAGAAGAGGCATCAAAGGCACGCTGTGGAATGGGGGCATATGTGTCTCCTCTGAGAGGTGCCTCCTGTGCTGGTGAGCCAGAGGCCTGGATCCCAGTCCTGCCTCTGCCACTTATTAAGGGGAGCTCAGGGAAGACATTCAACTTCTCCAAGCCAATTTTCCTCATCCAAAACGGGTTTGGCCACGAACCTTGTATGGTGCTTATGAGGATGAAAGAGAATGTACAATCAGTCCTGAACAGACTGCAGCTGTTGTTACTTTTATTGGTCTGTGTGGAGCACAGTGAATGGACCAAATTGCCCACAGCAGCAAGCTAGAGCTGGATAAAGGTGATGGAAAGTCCAGAGTGGGAGGCTTTTTATCTCAGGGATGAAATTCAGGGAAAAAATGAAGGAAAAGCAACATGGAGACAGATGTCGAGAAGAACATGACAACAGCAGGTCAGTATCACAAAAGCCCAAACTTATTTTTATTGAAACTGTTTTTATTCAACTAATGGTTATAACCAGTTGAGTATGCCTTATCCAAAATCTGAGGTACAGAAATGTTTCAGAATTAGGATTTCTTTTTATTTTTGAGTATCTGTATATACATGAGGAAATATCTTGGGGAGGGGACCCATGTCTACACACAAAATTCATTTGTGATTCACACACACACATGCCCACATAGTCTGAAGGTGATTTTCTATAATATTTTTAATGCACTTGTGTTTTCACTATGACCCATCACACAAAGTCAGGAATGGAATTTTCCACTTGCAGTATCACAGTGTCTCAAATCATTTCAAATTTTGGAGCATTTGGATTTGGGATTTTCCGATTAGGGATGATGAACCAGTAAATACCAATTCTGTTCCTTCTCAGTGCTAGATACTTGGGTCTGGTGATGATCAAAGGTGATACAGCCCCCACTGTCAAAAAGCTAACCTTCTAGTGCCTCCTCTTATCTGCTGAACCAAGTCTTCATGCCAGACACATTTTTTCTCTCCCTCAAATAAACAACCTAAAATTCCCTGACTAGTAATCCCCAAGATTTTGAAAGGAGGAATAATCTAACCACCTCTCATGTTGATTTAAAAAACAAAAAGTCCTCAGCACATATTAATTGGATTGAATTTCAAATTAAGAGTCCTTCTCAAGTTAAAGAAAGGGAGCAGTGGGAATGAGCATTTGAAAACTATATGTTCTTTCTCTCTGGTGGGATTAAATGAAAAACAACACTTTTTTGTTACATTCATTTGCTACAAGAAAACTTTCTTTTGTATATCTACTTTCAAAGTATGAAGTACAGAGAATTTAAATTCTAGTAATAGGGAGATCTATAAGATCTGAAATTAAGAAAAACATGACATTGCATAGGTGGAAGGAAAAGAGGAATTCACGTTTTTTGCTCAAGTACAGTTGCACATTTATGTTTCATCCCCTCAAGTATTCCGTGAGGATGCATCAATATTCTGAAGACAGAGAAACTGATTCTCAGAAAGGTTTAAAAGAATGCACTCAAAGTCACACTGCAGATTAGTGACAGAGCTGAGCTCAAACTGAGGGTTTCGAACTCACAACCACACAATCTCCACTAAGGCCCCCTTCCTAAAATTCACTTCTCAGGAAAGAAAACATTTTGTGAAGAACAAAAACAGTACTGAGTGGCAGTCTTCCTGGGTAAATTCTCAACTAAGTGACCCCAGGAAAGGAAAGAAATCAAGGTTTGAAAAGAATGTAAACTCTGTAGGAAGAGCAGTAATGATACTCACTACCTTTCACCACCATCTACCAGGCAAGCACACCATCTAAACTCAACCAGTGAACTACCATTACCTCCTCCTCCCAGGAAATCTGCTTTTCCCCCTGACCACACCAGTGTTCCCATACAAGTCATGGAGTGCATTTGTTCAAAAGCATAATCATATCCTATATTGGGCATCATAATGTTAACATCAATGAAACAAGACTTCCAAGGCACTTGTAGTAGAGATGGCTAATTGCCCACAACAGCCTCCCTTTCCTTTTCCATCCTATTAAATCTTGATTCTGCGGAAGAGAGCTATCTCCTGGACTCAGACCTGCATTTCCTAACTTCCCTTCATGTCAGAGTTCCCTGGATGACACAATCCCACCTGTAAGTAGAAGCTCCTGGTTATTCCAGAGAATCAATTACATGTAATAAAACTAGCCAGCCTCCCCTTGTTCCTTCCCACTGTCTGTGCAAAGACTGTGCACAGGGTGGCTGGAGATATGCATCTCTCTCTCTATAAAAGGTAAAAGGACCCAGACTAGGAAAGAAACAATAAAAGCAAAAAGGAACCTGGTTGCCTAAGGACACTGTAAAAGTGCTACATCAGCTTTGGCCTGATCCTTCTTATAAAGTGAAAGAAAAATAAATCTCTTCCTTGTTTAATCTACTGTCCTTTCACTCTTCTGGTTAAATGAAATTAAATTCTGCCTATAACTGACAGAGTACTTTATTTAGAGCTCTGCTCCCATAAAAATAGCAAAATTTAACTGTTAAAAAAAAAGTTTTGAAAAACAAATATTGCAAGGAATACAAAATTAAAAAAGATACAGGAAGACTAAAAGCCAAATGTGAACAGCCAAGAAACATAAAATATACCTCAGAGACAGCAAATACGATTCAAATATTATAAAAGGTAATATTAACAATTGGTGTCCCAGGGAGATAGTTGCCAAATTGACAAATGACGTGTCCATTGACTCTGAATTAAAACACTGGGAAGACAAATATGAAAAGAGTCTTAGAAGGCTTTAGGATGAGAGAGCCTGAGATGGGACATAGATAATAGCAGTTCAATAGCAGCATTAGGAAAAGCAAACAGGAGCCTGGAGTAGTTGTAAGTCACAGAGCACAGCCCTGGGAGTAGAAGTAGAGACACAAATGCTAAGTGTCTTGAAGTGCAAGGTGGAAAACTGGGTGAAGTGGAAGCAACCCATAAAGCTGGTCAGGGTGAGGGGCATCTAGGCTCCCAGAGTATGCACTAAGCAGGTTTGCACAGATTTTGTTCCTACTTAAAGTTTCTGGGATAAACAGTGACACGATGATCTGTATTCTTTCCTCTTCAAAATGATTTTTGGAAAATTATAGCATTGACTCTGATCATTTGAAGAAGATAGTTCTAAACTATCATCCTTTTATGAATGGGGAATTGGATCTTATAAATGACACTGCATTATACTATATGATTTTCAAAAGGACTTAAATATTAAGAAAATATATATTATAAAAAATGTGGCTTTTTTCCTTAGATTTCTGAAGATTTCTATGTGCTTATGACAATCTTGTGTAAATGTAATTTGGATAAAGAATGTAAATATGCTTGCAAATAATGTTCAAAATAATGCTAATCTAATAGAGGCATGGAACATGTCTACCCATGGAATCAAGACATGGACATCTGGCCTTTGTTCTACAAAACAATATAAATGTAATAATGTGTTTAATTTAAGCTTTACAGTGCGGGAGTTTACAGTGCAGGATCTTAAAATGTTTTCTTGATGATATATGCCAATCTGGAGCTCCAGGTACAAATTGTCTCTCCTGATCTATTTTGCTCCTCTACCCCTCTTTTTCTCTCAAACACATACACACACACACACACACACACACACACACACACACACTTGCACACAATAGCTTTCTACATAAAATGTTTTCTGGAACATATGGGAGTTGGTGGAGGTGCAGAGGAAGATTAAAGGATTTGCCTAAGCTAATTCCAGACTTGAAGTTGGTAATTATACACATCATAAGGCAATTCATTAACATATTAATTTCAGGAGGTAACATGTATCTAAGAGAAACACATTGGAAGTCACAAGACCCAGATTCTATTTTTAGCTTTGTCATTGACCTTCTTGGTGACCTTGCATAAGTCACTCGACACCCAAGAGATTTAGTCTTCCCATTTAAAAAAAAAAAAAGAAGAAGAAGAAGAAGAAAGAAAGAAAAAGCTAGAACCTAGCAGTCATCTCAGAAAAATGCTATGGAGTAAAAGATTCATTCAGAGTGTTTTGGTCTGGGATATAATGAAACCTTCTTCACTAAAACTCTGATTCACTAGAATCCAACAAATCAGATCCTAACAGAATTGGATGAAGTAAAACATCATTTCCAATTTACTTGACAGAGTCTTCCAAAATACTCTATTCCTTAAAGATCAAACTTGCTCTGCCACAAAGAAGAATCATACCATGTTAAGTACCATGTTTAAAATTCACCTTCCCCACTACTCCCAAGAGAATCTTATGGCCATTTTGATCAGACACAAGGGCTGATAAGAAAATTGCTCCCAACTGCTTTTGAGCACTTTCAAAAATATTTTTGGCCTTTCAAATGATTAGGATTGTGATTGGAAAATTACCTTGCAAGAGCCACTCATTCAGGATGAGCGATCTTTTTGCCAAATCTGTGAGAAAAGCACAGAAGACAATACATAGCCACCCAAATACTCTGAGGAATACTTGCATTTATTTGTGAGATCATTTTAAATCATACATACAGAAAATGACAAGTTAATTATAATTGTGCAATAATTTCATATCATGAAAGAAACAATAATTGTAGTCATTGTGGACCAGCGTTTTAGTCAGAAAAATATACAATTCCTAAAATAAAAGATATAAAGATATTCAGGGGAAAAAAAAAAGTATAGTCAGATGGATCATTTGAGGGTTAAAATGTCAAGAGAAAGAAGCAGCCTAAGCACTTTAAGCAAATAAAGATGCATTAAATTATATAAATGTTTCATGGTACTCTCACCAAAGAGAAACAAATTGGAATTGGGCCTAGGGAATTTTGACTTATGTAATTATTCTAATGGAAACCTGACAAGAAATTTATTATTAGGAAAACAAAGAGAAATCATAATGATGTGTCCATTGACAGCTCAGATCTAACATCAATGATAATCACAACTTTCCAAAGTAATCTCATTTTTCTCTTTACAAAAGACCAGAAGCTCTTTTTCAACCAATGTTTACTCATAACACTTTCTCCTAGACTAATTGCTCAAAGTTCCCCCAAATGATGGCATTAAAAAAAAAAACCCACACAAGAAATTATTTAAATATTGACTATGACCATGAAAATACAAAATGTATTATTACCCGATTCATAGAATTATAGACACAAATATCACTGAAAAAGATCGTTTACTAAAACTCCTCAGTGATTTTCGCACAAGTAAGAATGTGAAGACTTCCAGAGTTTAAGTGATTTGCCCAAGGTCACGCAGCTAGTAAATGGCGAGTTCACAGGGTATGCTTTCCCTCATACCAACATATCATCAAAAACAAGCCACATGATAGCACTTTCTTGCTTAATCTAAATTTCAAAACTAACTGGATTAAAAAAAAAAAACTCAGACATAAAAACACACATCTGATATATGCTAACATACCTTTTTACATTCTCAGGCAGATGGCCTATATTGTCATTACTAATGCACAGCTAAATCCAATTCAACATAACCAGTCAACCTCAAAGCAAAATATTTTCAACTAAATTTACTTAATATGAGAAAAAGACATCAAGAAAGACAGAGAACACATGTTGGAAAAATTACCAGATAGCTATTTCAACGTGAAGTCAAACGTCCCTAGGAAGTAAATAGTCAACTGATAAGAAAATAAGCTGAAAACCTAAAAATTAAAAGCAATAAAAAAGAGACACTTGAAAAACAAAGCACCTAAATGTTTGATCGCTCGTGTCTCAAAATAAATTAAAACATGACCTTTGACTTAATGAAATGCTCTTAATAGTTAACAGTTAACTAGTGAAAGTCAAGTACAGAAATAAACATAACAGTTTCTAGTGTCACCAAAACCATTCAGAAAGCATATTGCCTAAAATGTGCTTTCCTTTTCTAGTGCTTTCTCTTTCAATGCAGCAGATTTAATTCTTCCAGAGTTTAGTGCAATCCATTTTGCTTGGTGTATTTACAAGAGCAGTTTAATGTGGCTACATTACACCGTGCGTATTTCGCCTTATAAAATGTAATACTGCAAGTAATACATGACAGTGATCTTTACAAAAACTAATAAATATTTTCATAGATGGAATCAATTGCATTAATAATTAACGAATTTAATGGAAAGTTTTTCTTAAGCAAACAGAAAGAAACTCAATAGAAATGGGTAGAAACTTGATAATAAACTGGTACCACATGTTTAAACAGGAAAACAAGTATATAATCCATTAAACAATGAAGATGGATGCACTATGGATTATACTGTGACAAAGAAACTGTTCCTTAGTGAACAAATATAAGAAATAATAGTTAGCAGCAGATTTCCTATTAAAGATTAAAAGGCCTGAAGTTACAGTAGAAGACAGAGAAAAGAATAGCTTCAGTACAGTCTCTAAGTTACAATGACCTTAAATTGAGACCTATGCTTTCACATAGAGGTATTTTTACAATAGCGATGCTTTGTCACAGCATTTTTTTGCCCAGTTCAATTCCAATTGTATGTTCTTTAAATGCCAGTACCCCCAATGAATCACAGTTTGTCTTAAGGATACCTAAGTGTCTGACATATTAATAAACACACAGTAACAGAGGAAAAAAAAAAACAGAAGGAAAATTTAAAGAAAAAAAGTGAGAAGAAGTCACGTACCCTTTTCTGCAGAACAATTGGCGTTATTGCAGGCAGAGTGACTCTTCTTGCACTCAAACTCATGCCTGCTCTTCCCAGAACAAACCCCTCTCACAGATCATGGACAAAATGAAAGAAATCTTTAACGGTTACTCCTTGAGAATCTCAAGGCTCAGTGCAAAGAAACAACCAGGGAAGTAATAAATGTCACCCTGCTTATGTGATTCCAATCTACCCAAAGCCAATTAAGGATGACTGCGGGACAGGGCAGGGCAGCAACCAATCAAAGCCAGGAAAACTCTGCCTTTGTCCTTGGAAACACATTCTGATACTTTTGTTTATGATATTTAAAGAACCAGATTAACAGGCATCTAGTTCACTTAACGTTTTTTTCCAAAACAGTGCAATTCAATGCCATCTTTGTTGACTAGGCAGTTATGTTTTCACTAAAGCATTTCAACATATGGCAGATAAGAAATTGTTTACATTGGTCTCTTTAAAGTGTATAAATATGTAAATGAGATATATTTAGTTATGCTATTCACAAAATTAATGATTGGATCAACTGGAACATATTACATGAGGCACAATAAATAATCCTGAAGTTAAAACTGGTACAAAGTGTTTAGATGTTATAATAGAAAAATTGTAATATATATTGATACATGTCATGTCTTGGGTAGCTAAAACTTTTATATTATGGACATTTCAGCATCCCAGAGGTCACACCTATTAAATATTATCAATTCAATATTATCGTAACAAACTAAATAATAAAGTTATTAATTTGATAATTTTATTTAAATGGATCATTAAAGTACAATAAATCTTAAGCATGTGTTTTTAAAAAGCACACATCTGTGTAATTTAACATGTTTCATTCCATTAAAAGCACTTAAAAATAGCCAGTGTTCAAAAAAAATAAAAAGCCACTGTTCAATGGTATCTTAAACCTTTAATAACCATTTTTTTCTTCTTACACTAAAATTTTTATCCTAGTATGGGGGTTAAAGGAAGTTCACAATTAAAATATTGATCAATACAAGAAAAATTTCAATAAAGTCTAAATAAAATATTGCCCTGTTAAAATTAAGCTGATCTTTTACTATTGTAACATTCCTTCTGGACAGACACCTTGACAAGCTTTACTGAACCTACTCAGTGCTTCTCAAGCCTGACCCCATGAAGGGCCCCAGGCTTCAGCAGGACAGGCACTCCCTGCAAGTTCTAGAGAATAGCGTGATTGTTGTAGTAACAAGGGAAAAAGGAAGATTCTGGGCAACCCAGACACAAACTTTCCATTTCGTTACCCAGACTGCACTAGGCAGGGTTCACTTTACTGCTTTATGCTTCAGTGTGTTTTATATGCACAGTGAGCTCACATTTCTTAGAGGAAAGAGAGGACAACTCCTGGTACCCTACTTAGCATTTCAGTTTATTCCTCAGCATGGTGGTTCTGTGGGGTACAGTTAATATGAATAGTCATATAAAGTCTCTTTGGGGGATATTAATATAATCCTTATTCCATTAGGGTTATCATGGCCTTTTAAGGAAAATTACCCAAGAAATAAAAAAATAAATAAAAGTCTACTCATACAAGGATGAAGATCACCACTTGGGAAGTAAAAGATTAATCTGTCAGCCAATGATAATGAAGCCCACAGTAATTACATAATAATTACCAGAATATTTATTATAATGTTTGATTTTTTCTCTTTTATTTCTTAATTTAGGACTGAATATTACAAAAAGTTTCTCTGGTCTCAAACATCTTATTTGGGTTCCACCATAATCAAAGTCATTTATTTCTCTAAATCATCAAGCAATGAACCCACTCCATGCCCCACTATGTTAGATAGTAAGAACATACTGTTGAGTGAGATATGGCTGTTTTTTTCATGGTGAAATATTACTTTTAAATTAAAAATTCACACTCTTGCAGGTTGAGATTGATAGTAATCAAATGCCAACCACCAGAGGTGCACAAGGAAGACACAACTACACATTAGGGTAGATCCAGGCAGCCTTCAAGACAGAAATGACATGTTCTTTGAAAAATAGCTTAGGGAGAAAGAATGTGTAGAACTTGATGTGCATACAGAGAGAAGGTCTTGAAGCTGACTCCAAGGTTTGAAGTCTGGATGATTGAGAAGTTAGAAATGCTGTTTTATGCCATACTTTAGGACCTGCTAAATGCTAAAATGAATCCTTCATGTCAAAACAGCACACAGGTCCCATTTCATTACAGTGCAATATACCTGCTCTCTAAGGGCTTTAAAAACATCTGACAGACAACTAAATTCTGAAGAGTGAGAGGTCCTCTCTTTGCAGCAACTGAAAACTGCTGTTTCTAAATTTTCGGTGAAAACCCTGAAGAACAACATTTGGTATTTTATAACACTATGTTACCAAAAAGGCGACTCTTTGAAAGATGAAACTGACACATACATTTGTGCTTGTGCACACTGCAAGACTAAGGGGATGGCAGCAGGGTTAAAACGGGTGCAGTCTCATTTTTCAGTAATCCTTTTCAGGTGTTCATACTGACTGATTGTTCTTTATCTTGCTTCCAAGTTATTTTTTACACTAATTCAAAATTAAACCTCAGCCTATCCTTTTTAGCATTTATTAATTATAAATAACTTTGTCACAAACTAGCCTTGTCACCTGAGCCTTAATTTCCTCAGCTCCAAAATTAGGATAAAAAACTATGGTCAACACTTTCAGAATTGCTATGAAGAGCAAGGAAATCAAGTTAGTATAATAGACTAAGCAGGTACTAAAAAAAAAAATGCTCGAACTCTTAGTACAGAGTTAGATTAAGAGTCTTTTAGATAGATCTTTTGTCTCCAAAAATGAAATTTTGACATAATAAAAGGGTTTTTTTCCTACAGCTGAGTCAATTACAAAGTATTGTATACTAGCACTATACATTATTTTGAGTTTTGCTCAATATTTGGGTAGATTGAGAATACATTTTGTCACTCAAATGGATATCATTATTTTAATCAATAAAAACAAAATAGCCATTATTGTGATTATTACTAACATATATGTGAGTATCTAGGATGTGCCAGGTGCTGAGCTGTTTTCCATTTTACCCTCACAGCTATGAGGAAGACACTGGCAATTTATTTAATAAATAATGAAACTAAGACCAAAGAACAGACAGCTAAGAAATGGTGTCAGAGCCCAGCATGTACTGCAAAAGAAGTTGCCTACATCCATGAAGTCCATAAGCCAATAAGCCAGGGTCGCAGTCCCATCTCTCCAAACACTCCAATCTACCCCTCCACAATATTCAGTCTCATATTGTCCACATACTTAGATTAGAAACAACTCTGGCATGAAAGGCCATATTCATCCTGCCCTATGCATTTGTTCCATGAACGTGCTAAACAAATATATATTGAGGGCCTTATTTTGTATTAAGCACTCTGCTATTTGCTATGAGAAATTCAAAGTTACTCAGCTTCTAACTCCTATTTACCACAGGATCTGACACACAGTGACAGGTAAACGACTAGCCAAAATAGGGTTCCAGGAGGGATCTCAGCAGAAAAGGAACATTCCGCCAGCCAATCTCTGGTTCCAAGCCCATCTTTCAAGCCTCTTCATCCACTTGAGTTCAACAAAAACTTCCTAAAGTTCCTCCAAACACACCTATATCCCATCTGTTTGTAATGATGTCCATTACTTCACTAACCCCCACAAATCTTCCATGGCTCAAGTCACACCTCTTTTGACAGTTTCATTTTTCATGCATCGTTCAAGAGTCTCTCCTTTCCATTGCAATCTGAGAACTAAAAGGTATCTAGAGGGAGGGAAAGACAACAAACTCAGGTCCACTAAACATGAAGAGCTAGGTGCTACATATATGCTATTTTATAGTATTTTAATAAGCCTGCAGAGTAGGTATCATGTAACATATTCAAACCATCTCTGGTTATTTCTGTTATTGTTTTACTCCTTATCATACATCATATTTGAACTTTTGAATGTGGTATGTCTAACTTCTCTACCCATTAAACGGTCTATTTAGTGGCTTCATTAAAAAAAAATTATAAGGCAAAAGAATGCTTTTTTGATTACCAAGTCCTACAGATAGATACTTTTTTAGCTGACCAATCTTCTGCTTTACACAAAACACAACTTCCTCTGTCTTTTCTTCTATCCCTGTGCTGTGTGTTATTATATTACCCATTTGAGGCAGCTACCAGATTCATCCTCTCCTTCCAAAACCCAGATCAAAATTCATGCCATCAAGAGTCAGTCTTCCATCTAAATTATATCATTCCTTGTTTTGTACTTTTTTGTACTGGTGTGCAGACTTAAACTTTTCTGTTTCTCATATTTTGACTTGTACTTACTCATTCATTGTGCTTTGATAACTTATAAATCTCTTCTTAGTCCCTTGTTTTTTTGCCCTAGAAGAACATAATCCTTCATGGTGGGACCCAGGCTCTTGTTTCCTTTGCCTCTCCCAGAACACCTAGCAGAGGGCCCTCTGTACACAGTAGGCATTATACTCATGTACAATCAATGTGGAAAGAAACTAGTCACTCCAGTTACACAGTGGAAAAGTCTCCTTTCTCATCTTAACAATTGTTAGTTTTATGATTTATTCTGAACAAAAGCATATGGTCTTCTTTCCAGGAACAATGAATATTCTTTTGCTACCTGACATAGTACATTGAGTGGTCACTAGAATGAACGCTAAATCAAGTACTATCCTGAGAACACCAATTTCAGAGAAAGCCTTAAAATAGATTGTGGTGGCAATTAACATATAGCCTAAATCATTAGATATAAACTCAGAATCCCTAGTTCTATCAGCTCCTATCACTCTACTAAGACACTTTATTTCCCTAAGGATGCGGCATGTACTTGAGGAGCTTTATCTTATCCATTGATAGTCCATTCTCCCCTTCACCCCTAATGGTATCTCTTTGATCAGGAATGTCTAGAACATCTCAACCATTTAAACAATTTACAGTGAAAATTTCTTCTTTCAGAGAAATTACTGAATAACATTTAAGTCACAGGAATGATACATATCACCAACCTACAGTTCATTCAAGTGTTTTAAAATGTGCCTACCAGATCTATACTGGAAGTTGTTCCCCTGCCTTTCAAGGAACTAATAGGCAGGACAGATACTGCCTAGAAGAGGGCAGGTGGATACTTAAAAAATACTTATGACAATGTGTTAAGTTCTATAACTGACCATAAATAAAGTGCCAGAACCCTAAAAAGTAAAGAACACTACTTTATCATGAGATACCAGACAAGTGTCCCAAACGGACAAAGGATTCAGTACTGAAAGTGATTCCAAGTTAGAAACAAAGAAAACAAGCAAACCTATGTACAAAGAGGAACCTGGGAAAACATGGAGGAAAGGGTAAGATGTGCAGGGTCACTCTCTCTCATGCTGAAGATCTTGACCTCGCCCTGGAGGGCAGAGATACTTGATTAGGGATGAATTTTATTTCAGTGCAGAAGATACTCATGATTTTTCTAGGAATGCTGATTAGAAACAAGAATGGTCAGCAACACATAGAAGGGTCTGAGAAACGGAAATTACCAGATCAGGAAGGCAAACTTTCAGAAATGTCAGACAGGAAGAAGCAGCAGGATCAAGTGGTCAAATATATACTTTTGTATAAAAGTCATTAGTTTGTTTTCTGAATAGTATGAGATTCCAAAAAAAAAAATACAAATAATAAACAGAGAAGATAGAAAAATATAAACATTTTGCCTACTCAGTCTTCAAAATTTCTTTATTTTAAGGCTATTCTTTAGAAAAGTTATCAGAAATTTCGGAGAGATTAGATCAAAAGAACAAGCAAAGCAAGTGCCTGTCGTTCCTCATGTTCTCCCCAAAACTTAAAATACCATGAAGAAAAAAGGAAGGAAGAGGAAGAGGAAAAAAAATAATTTTGTTGTTAAAAGAGAAGACCTTGGGGGCTGGGATAAAAAAGATACTCTGAGTTTAGACCATTAATTAAAAGAACTTCTAGAAACTAGAAAGTTATTGGGATTAGATTGCTTAAAAATATGTGAATATCAGCCAGAACCTGTACATGTGAGAAATGATGGCAAGGACAGGTCCAGAGAACCTGTATGAGAGGCAGGATGTGAGAGAGACCTGCAGGAGAGAAGGCGGGCAGAGAGGTCAAGACAGGAAGACCCCAGCCCTCTCCTGTCCCCTTAAACCTCACTCTAAAAATCATAGGGTGCCTTATAGGAAGACAATAATATGAATGTAGAGGCCAAGGGAACCCGGGACGTCCTAAAAAGATACTGCAAAAGGCTCAAATAGGAGTTCCACATGGCTAAAATAGAAGACAAAAGACAAAATGAAACATCAGCAAGCAGAGTCCCAAAAGATTATTCACTATACACCGGATTCTACAGAGAAATCCCAACTGAGGTGCATAGATGCAAGAAATAAGAAACTGAAGCAAAAAGAAAAACTGTTTCAAATTTAAGAACCTCTAGACATAAACTGAGAAATCTAAAACCAAGTAAAGAGGATCTAAGTGCACATCTCTGGAGTCACAAAAGAAAAACAAAACATTGGGAGAAAAAAATATATATAGGATAAAACAAAAGAAAACTTTTGCAATAAAAGACCAACTGAAAGGTCACACAGTTCCCCAGATAAACTGTCAAGAGTAGGACCTGTCCTATTAAAGTTACTAGAACTCTTTGAACAGCAAGGCAAAAAAGTTCTAGTAACTTATAAGGCAGAACAGAAATCAGTCTCTTTTGCATTTGTCTAAAGCAACATTCAAAAACAGGATTCAGTGGACACCACTGCCTTCCAGTTATTCTTCTGAATGGAGGAATGTTCATGAAATTGTGGAAGAAGAAAATATAGATGAGATTTTTAAACCCAACCAAACTCACTAATTGTAAAGGCAACAGACAATGTTCAAAAATATATGAACAATTAAAATCTTGTTCTCATGCTGTCTTCTTGAGAAATTTACTAAAAGATAAACTATAGTCATCCAAGAAATGGCTGGAATAAATACTAGCAAAGAGTGGAAAGACTGGCATAAACACTGAAACTACTTATGGCACTAAATTCCAATCAAGTGTGTAATTATGTTGCTATTTTAAAATGTAGGCAATTTAAGCCATAACAATACGGAAATGATAAAATTTACTAAAAAAATAGGAAAGCTAAAGAAGCAAGAACATGGTCTGTAGTATATATAGCATTAATCTGACTCCCTTAGTAACTAAGACCAAAGATATTTAAATCTGATAAATCACAAAAGAATTTTAAATTATTTGTCTTATAATGGTAAAATCAGCTGGCAGAAAAGGATAAATGAAGAGTAAAATATTAGTTTTATTATGGATCATCAGTGAGGAAAACTGCATGATCTTTAAAGCAATAAGGAGCTTAAAGATTTTTCTACAGTTACACTTACAACAATTACTACGTTTAAAATGGAAATAGAGACTATTCTAATAAAAAGAAAGCAAACACAGAACTAAGAAAGCAGAACACCTTGTAAAATGTTGTTGAAAAAAATCTATAAATTGGAGAACGTGATATAAAGTAAAGTACTAACACCAAATTTATGTTGTTCAGACTGTTACAATCAAACTCACCCACTGAAAGGAAACATGCTTTCAGTTGCATCACAGGCAGATTCCACTCCATTCTACAATCACCTGACTGTTGAATCTTGAGAACAGAAGGATAGACAAAGAAAGACATGAGATAAAGAAGAGAAGAAGAAAGAAGGAAAAAAAGAAAGAAAGAAAAGAGGAAGGGAGGAAATGAGGGAGGCTGGCAGATCCTACATCAGGCAATATTGAACGCAGGATAAAAAGAACCAAATAAGCAAAGAAGAAAACACTACAATGCTGAGTGTGATTCACTCATATTCATATCAAATATCAGATATTCATATCAAATAATGATATGAATATCTAGGTATTATATGATACACATTTGTAACGCAAACTCTATAGCAGGCATAAAGAGTTTCAAATGGTAATACGTTATTCATAGATTATTATCCAACCCTCTCAAAGCATGAATCACAAAGGGATTAAAAAAAGTATATTAAAAAATACTAAAAACATAAGTAGGTTGACATAATAAAATAAATTTAATGGATATATATTTAACTGTAAGGTAAAATCATAAAATAAACCTTCTCTTTAAGAAATCGGCCTTAAGGAAGGGAAAAAAATGTGGTCTCATTTGAAGTGAAAGATACAATCCCAGTAAATTCTAGTAGTGAAAGGATTATAGGCTACTACAGTTTCTAAATACAACGCAATTAAAGAAAAGTCACTAAGAAAATCTGTAGTTAAGAAGCTCCTAGCATCTGAAAATTTTAAGACCCAAATAACTGTCAGGAAAACAGAAATTCTAAAATATCTACGCAATAATAAGTATAATGCAAACACTATGTATCATATTTTATATGGCTAAAAAGGTTCTAAGACTACAATTCACAACCTTAAAGACATACCTATTAAACAACAAGGAAAATAAATCCATTAACATCCAAAATTAAGAGAATTTCTCTAAACTAAACTTGAAGAAAACAAAAAATATTGATGTGGGTAGAAACAGAAATTAAGACTTAGGGGAAAAAAAGAAAAATAATAAAACTAATAAGTAACTCTCAGATTTCTTTTTTGGGTAAAAGAATAAAACAGGAAAATACTGCAACAAATCTGAGGCCTAAAAAGGGAGAAAATGCCAATATGCAAAACAAAAAATAACCAGAAAAAAAGATGCTAAAAGAATCATAAGAAACTACTACCCCCAACTTTATGCAAATAAAACCTGATGAAATGGATATCTCCATGACAATATAATTTATACACATCCACTCCAGAAAGCAGAAAAACAAAGACACCAATTACCATAGAAGAGATACAGAGAAAATTGTCAAAGAGATACCTTCCTCAAAAGTGACACAGTCCAAACAGTTTAATTTACAAAGAAATTTCACATAGCCTTAAGAAACGGATAATTTCAATACCAAATTGTTTCAAAGCAAAGAAAATGTCAAATTATCACCAAGAAAGTTAGATTAGCAATGTCAATAAGAAAAGCATTTCCTTACCAGATGTGCTTAGTATACAGAGTCTGTAGTCATCCAACTAATTGCTTTAAGTGGGGGAGGGGAGGAACAGGAAAAAGAAGGAACTGCAGAATGAAACTGAACAAATCATGTCATGTACATATATGAATATACCACAGTGAATTTCACCTTTATTAAGTCGAATATCAATAAAGTGCCTATTTAAAAAAATCAATAAATATTCCAACAGAGTAGAGGAGGAAAAACAGGGGGAGGAGGAAGGAAAGAGAATTACTAGGAACTTGAAATGGAGCAAATAATACATACATGTATAATATGTCAAAATGAACCCCAATATCATGTATAACTACAATGCACTAATACAACCATTTTTAAAAAATAAAAAGTACAAATGTCCATCAATTATATGAAAAAGTATTCATAATCTTTAATCATTAGGGAAATACAAATCAAAACTACATTGAATTTCCATTTCATCCCAGTCAGAATGGCAATCATCAAGAAAACAAAGAATTACTGCTGGAAAGGATGCAGGGTAAAAGGAACTCTTACACACTTTTGCTGGGGATATATATTAGTACAGTCACTATGGAAATGAGTACAGAGGTTCCTAAAAAAAACTAAAAATTAAACTACTATATGATCCTGCTAAATCACTTGTCAGTATTTTAGCGGCAAGAATTAAAGTTAGCATACTATAAAGATACTAGCATATCCATGTACAACATGGCACAATTCACAATATCCAAGTTATGTAATCATCCTAGTTGTCACAGATGAATAAAGAAAATGTACTATATTTGCACAAGGAGCAATATTCAGTCATGAAGAAAAACAAAATTATGTAATTTGCAGGAAAATGGATGGAACTATAGATAATCACATTAAGTTAAATAAGCCAGACTCAGAAAGACAAGTATCCTGTTTATATGTGGAAGCTGTGGGGGTGGTGAGAAGGACAGAATGAATGTAGAAGTAAGATCATTAGGGAAGAGGAAGAGGACCAGGGTAGAGAAAGGAAAGGGTGGTAAGGGGGAGTGAAACTGATCAAATTATGATGTATTCAAGTATAATATGCCAGAGTGAAACCATCTGTTGTGTACAATCAATATGCACCAAAAAAAAAAAGCAATCAGCAATTAGTACATTAAGATCCAGGGGCTGGGGTTGTAGCTCAGTGGTAGAGCACTCACCTAGTATGTATGAGGCACTGGGTTTGATCCTCAGCACCATGCAGATAAATAAATAAATAAATGGAATGAAGGTACTGTGTTAATCTATAACTTTAAAAAAAATTCTTAAAAAAAATCCAACTTTAGAAACTAAAGAATGTAACCCAGAAAGGCTTGTTTTCGCATATGCCTTTTCTCTGTGTTTAATGAAAATGTACCCATTTATGTAATCATGAAATGAATACACACTCTTCTGCTTCACCTCACATCCTCTCCAAATGAATTCTTGTTGATTTAAAGAAAATAGAAACGCTTGTCTTTTAAACCAACATGGATGAACATGCAGGAGTTTACATTAAGTTCTGTAAGGCACACACAATGAATCATTGACTGCTAAATTTACTCACATGAAGAATCTGAAAAAAGTGAACTTCCAGATGAACAGAGTAAAATGATCTAGGGCTGTGCTGGTTGGGGTGCAGGTGTAATGCTGGTCCAAGACAAAAAAAAAATTGTAATTTCATAGGTATAAAAGGTCAGAGTTCTACTCACAACATGGTGAGAGTAATTAGTATATTGTATTCTTGACAAATGCTAATAGAATGGATTTAAAGTGTTCTAACATATTCTAAGTACAAAATGATAGTTACATGAAAGAATACATGTGTCAATTAGCTATATTTTGTCATTACATCTTGTATATATACTTTAAAACATTGTCCTACACATGGTAAATACAACTTAATTTGTCTGTAAAATCCATCAATAAAAATATTTTTATATTTTTAAAAATAAAATAAAGTTTCTGACAGACTTGGCTATGTGATGGTTGTAAAGGGAAGTGTGTGTGTGTGTGTGTGTGTGTGTGTGTGTGTGTGTACATACAAAGCTCAACAGTTGGTACTGAAAAATTAATGGAAAAAGGATAAAGCATTACAAAAAGTCTTACTGTAGCCATTTGAGTAAGCTAAAGCTGCAGACTTTTCACCTATCACTATACACTAAAAATAGCCTCCAATATTTGAAAATTATAATGAAATTTCTAAAAATTAATTTATAAACATGTAAGAAGATATAATTTAACATTCTTTGATAATTTTGTAGTGGAAAAATTCTTACACACTTTACGTAAGATCTAAAATATATTTAAACTTAACTTATAAATATTTAAATGTATACAACATTAAAAACCCAAACATAAAATTCAAATGCAAAGCAGATTGAGAAAAGAAAGAATAGTCAGAAAATCCAAGCATTCTTAAAAATGTGCAGAAAATAATTAACCTAAAAGGAAAATGAATGGACAATAAACAAATCAATCTCTCTCTCTCTCTCTCTGTCTCTCTCTCTCTCTGTCTCTCTCTCTCTCTGTCTCTCTCTCTCTCTCTCTCTCTCTCTCTCTCTCTCTCTCACACACACACACACACACACACACACACACACACAATATACCACTGAACACATTCTCTTGAAAAGATAACCTCACTAGTAACAAGAGAAAAGCATGTTAATTATACGGCATCTTTACTAGTTGGGACAAAAGTTAAATGATGATAATGTTAAATGCTGGTCCAAGTGCCAAGTGACAGTGGAATTCTTCAAAACTGATAAAAAGGATATAACAGACATTATGGAAGGAAATTTAGCAGCAACTATGTGTATCTTGAGAGACCCTGCCCTTTCATATTCTCACTCCTTTTCTAATTTTCTTCTTGACTCACCAACGATCATATTTAGAAAGGTATCTGGAATAAATAATGTTCACCATATCATTGCTTACAAGAAAAAAATTAGCAACAACTAATATATTAAAATTGGCACATGTCAATAAAATGTAAGCATTCCAACTATGAGATATTAGGTGACAAATGAGAGAACTAAGGATAAACTAACAAAAAAGAGTGTCAAATGTATTATTACATAAAATTTTTTGAATAGTTATTAAGTATTACATCATTTGTGTAAAATCAAACAAAACACTGTATATTTTTCCATATACACAAAAGTATAGGTAAACCCATAGAAAAAGGGCTAGTAGAATCCATACCAAATTTTTAACAATCTTGATCCCTAGGGGGAAAAATGAGATTGAAAAAAGATATGATTATGATGTGGCTAATTTTAATGTATCTATTTTCATTTTTATGTCATTTATTATTCATGGTTAAAACTAAACTTTAAAAAGTCTTAAGGTCACTCAAGTTAAATGGTGAATACTTAAAAAACAACAACAAAAAAAAAGCAAAGTTCCATGATCTCATTCTGCTAAATGATCCACAATGACCTCTTAGGAATTCTCACTGTATTCTTTGCTCCTGAACAATTACCTACGGTATTGGCATTTAATATGTTCTACAGTACTCATTTTTTTTAAAAAATATTTTTATGTAGGAAAGCAGCATTTATGTAATCAACAAATATGAGAATTGTTTATAAGGTCCTCTCATTTAACTGTGTACCTAGTTACTTTCTAAACTGTGTACTTTGTAAACTCTGTCAAGTGGTCATTTGACATGCCTTGAAAACTTCTAGTAACAGAAAGGTTAAGTATGGCCTTGTGTTGAATATCTTTGAACCCTGTAACCACTGGATTCTTGTCCCATAGCAGCTCTTCCATTGGCTAGATGAAGGTGTGCTTTTTCTCCTGTGAATCCCCTAGCTGTGCCTAATTCTTCAAGAAACTGAAGCAAACTATTTTATAAAGAGGAAATAGGAAAAACATTTTGTTTGCACTACCAGACATACTGCCATCCTATTTTGTGTGTCTTCCACCTTCCTTCTTACCAGTTAAATTAGAAAGAATTCCCTTCTTCCCTCTAGGACTGTTAGGATCTGGATGTGTGAGATGATGGAGAAATGCTCTGAGGAGAAATGATTAGAATATGAGAGCTGTAATATGATCACCAAATTAATCCACTGGATGGATTAATCATTTGAATGGATTACTGTGTGGTAACTGCCTACAGGCAGGGCGTGGCTGGAGGAAGTAGGTCCATGGAGGTGTGCCTCTGGGGTTTAAATTTTGTCCCTGGTGAGTGAAGCTTTCTCTGCTTTCCGGTTGCCATATTTTGAGCTGCTTTCCTATACCATGCCCTCCTGCCATGATGATCTGCCTCACCTTGGGCCCAGAGTAGTGAAGTTGGATCACCATGGACTAAATCCCTGAAACCTAAAGCCAAAATAAACTTGTCCTCCTCTAAGCTGATCTTGTCAGGTCTTTTTGTCACAGCAAAAATGGGGGGGGGGGGGATTAAACACTAGAACAATTGTGTTTGGTCCTTGTATCAGGCTGTCTAACACCCCCACCCTGGAAGCTGTGAATATGTTATCTTCCCTGGTATCTCTGCAGGTATAATTAAGTTAAGAATTTTGATAAGGGAAGATTATCCAAGATTTTTCAAGCAGGCTCAATGTAATTACAAACATCCATTTCTGGCCTTCAAAACTGTATGATTAAAGAAAAATGTGTTGTTTTAAGCCACTAAATTTAATGTAATTTGTTACAGCAGCAATAGAAACCAATACATCCCCTTTTCTTTCCCAGCTTCTTGGAAACTTCACTTTAGGAGGTCTTCTCTCTACTGGATATTTAACCTTTTCTCAATAAGATTCCTTGCACTGGCATTTAAACATATGCAAGCTTCCCAATTTAAAAACAAAGCGTAAAACAGAAAACACTAAAATTTCCCTTCAACTAAAACACCTTTTTTTTTCTTTTTAAACCAACTGCTAGTATCATATTACTGTTGTTGTTACTATTGTTAGCATTAACTTGGGAAGATTCAGTTTGATCCCAGGTCCTATATACTCAAAATGAGGTTTTTATATGAAATGATCTTTAAGATTTTTTTTCCATTTACAAAGGGAAAAATAATTAATCTAAACTTGAAAAGACATTCATTTCCTGAAAAAAAAAGGAACATATTTGTATATTTAACAGACAGCTGACTGGCATCAAGTCCCTACAATTTAAAACTTCTTTTCAGATGGAGGGCTTAAGTACCGCTCTCTTAAATGTCATCATCATCGCAAAAATAAAAAGGAATATGTTGACTGGCTACAAATCAATGTCATCCTGCTGACTGAAGACAAAAAATTATGATGGCTCTTCTCTTACACATAATGAACCTCCATGCAATGTCTTGCCCTAGTCTTCTTCATACCTATCAAGAAACTTCCAGTGCCTTTATAAAAGCTACACATTTCCTAACCAGGAATTCTGCAACTTAGATATTGGATCTTTCAATATCTTCCATTTCATCAGTGGGGAAGAAGTAGAATAGATAACACACTGTGAAACAGATCTTGACCCTCAGATTTATTACCACTGATTCTGAGTGATGTCAGTTTATTTTCAAATTATTTCCAAAGGAATAACAAGTTTGATGGTATAAGAAATTTCATTAAAATGCACAATATTTTCAGTCACAGGCAGCATTACAGTTGATTGTCTTTTTTCTTTTCATATAAATGCTTGAGAGGAAAAGGACTGAAAGCTGAGCAAATATTTCCCCCAAATCTGGCAGTAATCCTATATGATTAGCAAGCCCTCATAGCTATTCATAAAAATCAATACTTAAAATCTGCTGAGAGGAGGTTTTATGGGTTCCTATCATACACAAAAATAATAACTATGTGACATGATGTTGTAACAAATATGTCACAATACTTACAAAAACATCATGTTGTACATCTTCAGTGTACACAATTTTTGTTAATTATACCCCATCAAAGCTGAAAACAAGAAATATCAAGAAATGACCATATAGATAATAAAAAAAAAATCTTTAAAGTCAAGGGTCAACAAAGTAAATGTGATTACCAGTCAGCTTCATTAAAAAAATGGCTGCAATGTGTCCTGTTCTTCATTCATTCAACCACATTCACTGAGTACAGTTTACACAAGAGGTACTACTGGGTCTTGGAGATCACAGAGGAGTGTGACACCAGTCCTGCCTAATGTCACTTAAATGGGTTAGGTTAGTTACTATAAGAAATGTACAAATCATGTGCTTTGGGGCATAAAGAGAAGTAGAATATGGAGTGACAGAGATTGGCAAAGGCTTTGTAAAAGAAGAGGCCATGGAGATGGGCCTTAGAAGAATGTTGGGCCTTCTTATATGTAAGAGAAGATCAAGCATAATTTTAGAAGAATTAGACAAATTTTACTGTTAGAAATGGGAGGTGGGGAAAATTCCAATCTAAAGCAACAGTGTAAGATAGATCTGAGAAACAGAATAATATATTTGGATTAGACTGAGGAGTATGTAGAGAAGGGGATACAAAGTAGGAAAGTTTAATTGGAGCTAATCTTTTGAACAACTTGACAAGCGAGCTGAGAAATCTGATATTAACCTTGTAACCAATGGAGAGCCACTTAAGATTTTTAAAAGCAGTGTGACCTGACCAGAATCTTTTCTGGAACGATTAACTTGGAAGCCATTCATCAAATGAAGCCACATAGAAATCTTATAGATGCCACTGTTTTCTTTGATAGACTGTACCTTAAAGCAAACTCTAAGAGTCACCCTTTTGTGTAATATTCTACCTCCATTTCCATGTATACTTTGTTTGACCCATTTCTAGATGCTGACCTCTGTATTTGACATTTAACACACAGGCTACAATATCCAAAGAAGCTTTCAAAAATGAGCCAGTGCTACCATGGGGAAGAACAGAGTCTTGTTCAATAACCTTCATGCTAAAAACAGCCTAGCCATCACTTTAAGAGCCAGAAGTCTATATTTAGATTCAAGTGCTTTGATCAAAATGATAAGCTTACAGAAGCAAGACTTCTGAAGGAGAGAAAATAATTACCATATTGGGTACTGGCCTCCCTGGGGTTATAATTTCCACTTTATAATAATGCAATTGATGATCAAAGATGTTAGAGGTTAACTTGCTTAAAACCACAAGGCTGACATAATGCTTGGCAAAATTTGAACCCAGAAGGGGAAAACGGAAGAGAGAAAATAATGAAACACATAATGTTCTCTTAGCTGAATAAAAAATAATGTAGGTTTGAGATTAAATGAGCCTACCAAGTACAAAGCAGGAATAGTTTTTATAAGACAATTTTTAACATATTGTAATAAACTACCATAATACCAACAAGAGAAAAACTGCAGATCTTCCAAAGAGAATATTAAAAACTAATAAACAAAACAAACAGGAATCAGATTACAAACTTTTAACCTGCAAAACTGGACACTGGATAACAATAAACTCATATCTTCAAAGTTCTATGAGTAAAATTATTTTGAGCCTAGAATTCTATGTCAAGCCAAATAATTAAACAAAAGTGAAGGGCAAGTGACATTCTTTGGGGAAAAAAAAAAGACCCAATCACTAATGAACACCCTACTTCAGATCCTGTGCCAGGCACTTACTATCTCGGGTAGATTACTCTGTCCAAGACAGTTTCTCTGCATAAGAGAGGTGTCCTTGAGCTAATATACATTTTTTTTAAATCCCTTGATTGGAAAGCTGCATTCCCCAAACATATTTAACTGCAGTGTCTCTATAGTAATTGTCTTTAACAAAGGGAATTATCTTTAATATAGATATTGACATAATGTTATATTGCTTATATCTGTCAAATTTCATACCGCAGACTAACAACATTATTGCCATTAAAGGAAAAGAGGGAAGGAGGGGTTCAGTTAATCCATTAGTTTAAATCCAATAAGAAGTTCAAGACAAAGGTCTTCACTCATTTTTATTTTCCCCAGAGTCTATTAACCTTACCAATTAGAAACTGACATTTAAGATGATCTTCCTAAGCAATGTTCATCTAGATATAGGGACCAATGGGAAAGAAAAATTGCCTAGGTATACAACTTTTCTTACAGAAGTAAAAATATTACCTGGGGGATAGGAGGAGCCCCTGCAGTCCACATACTAGTGGAGCACAGAAGGACCTTTCCAAAGGTGGTGTTTGTAATGGAAACTTCTGAAGTAAAACTCCAATTCGGAAGAGAATCCCTGCACTCCTTTAGGCCTTCCAACCCACTCATTCCTGTCCTTCCACATCAGAACCATGAAGATCATCAAAATACTTAAGCCAAATGGAAAAGTCAACCTCTGATTTATTGTTAACAGGTAAATCTGTGTTCCCACTTTTGTTAAACTCTTTATAGGTAACAGGATTTAAACCTGTAGCCACCTCTTTAAAACATTATGCCACATGGAAAAATACCTGATTACTTCAGTGGTTCATTTAACGGTTTCATAAAGAAAAGAAAACTAACAGCAATGCCCAGCCAAGGGTGGACAAGAAATGCATAAATGTTGCCAATGTACCTCATCTTAACAGCAGCATCCTTATGTTCTCTCATTAGACTCTCCTGAGCAGATTGACTAGAACTACTGAATTAAACAAGGGCCAAAGAATTTCTGTACTCAAATCAACAGACCATCTGGTCTGCTCTGCTGTTTCTGCCAGTGGTCACAGCAGAAACTTTGAAAACGCAAATGTAGACATCATTATAGAGTTGTATGTAGGTGGAGAGAAAAAGTATTCTTAACTGTAGTTGTGGGAGATTATGTATTTTTTGACCTCAAGTTCAACTATTGATGAGGTGTGACTATGTGATAATGATAGTGATTTAACAAATATACTAGAACATATGAGTGCAGCAGATGTGTGAAATCCTTCAGAAGTGACTGTCACAGAAGTTATTTGGGTAGATTTCATCATGTGCCGCTTCATTCCAAGTTGTTTAAAATACATCTATATTTTTAAAAATTTTCAGGCATCTTTATCCATTTGATAGTTTATTAACAAAGGGAAGACCATTACCTTCTGGCATAAGTGGGGAGAAACTGCAAGCTATTTTTAGTTAAATGGTTCTAAAAATCAAAGCAATAAATTTTGATTGCTCAGCTGGCTGCATGGAAGGTTATTTTAAGAAAAGATGGCTTCTGTTTAAACTTCCAAGAAAACTTTATTAGAATTCCTAATTCAGAAAAACCATTCCAGAAATTTCTTTTGGATAACATTCATTTACAGTAGTAGTTGTTACTATAAATCTGGCATATTAGTTGCAAGTCAAATTTGATGAGATAGAATTATAGTTTTTGTATGTTGAATGTATACACCACAGTACATGGAAGTCTCCTGTGGTCAATGTGTACATTTACATTTTATAAGTGTTAAAATATAAGATTATTAATCAACTGCTATTTATAAACGTTTTTAGTTATTATATTTTTGCTTATAGGAAACCATTTTACTAGGATGTATTTAGTTCAAATCACAACTATAATACTTTATGCTTTGGAAAAATACTATCCATGTGGTTCTACAGAAAAAGTTTTAGACATCTTAAATCATTATTCTACAAATGTTCCTGTCCTAATCAGTTTGGACTGCTATTACCTACAGGCTGGGTAGTTAGAAACAATGAAAAGTCATTTCTCATAGTTCTGTAGACTGAGAGACCAAACTCAGGAGGACAGCATGGTCAGGTTCTGACAAGGGCCTAATATGGGTTCCACACAGCTAATCACTGTGTCCTCAGGAGGCAGAAAGCTTGCTAACTAGCTCTCTGAGTCCCTTTTATGAGGGTACAAATCAGTCGTGAGGGTTCTTTGCTTATGACCTAATTACTTCCCAAAGGCTTCATCTCCTGATACCACCACATTGGGACATAGAATTTCAACATGAATTTAGGAGGCACCAAATATTAAGCCCATAATATTGCCCCCACACAAGCAATTTTTATACTCTTACTTGAGAAAACCAAGGTATACAGGTCATTCAAGAAACTCAGGTCTCATTATCTTTGTCATATATTCCCCAGTCAAGTGCTCATTCCCTAAAATTGGCTTTAAACAGTTTTTCACTTTCTCTCAAAAGCAGAAAATCTCAAGGAATTAAGATCAGTCACCAGTGGGAATGCTTTAAGTATTATTATTAATCTCTAAAAACAAAAATAGTTATTCCAAAACTCTGAGTAGTAACATAATCATTAGAATCATTTCCCAGTGACTACCTTGAATGAGACCATGTTTATTTGGATGCATCAATACTGATATGAAACAAGTAAATTAATAAGATGACCTTAAGCCTCACTCAGATGAAGAAAACCCAACAGTTTGGAGATAAAAATCATTATTTAGATTTTAAACTAGCACAAACTGACATTCAATTATACTCTATATACAGCACATAGCAAGTACCTTGACACCAAATGAATCCTACAACACAAAACCTGTGTCCTCTACAGAATTATTTCCACTTACCTATGGCTGAAACTAATTCAATAGTGCTTTGTAAAAAGTGATTTTACAGTTTTTAAAGTTTCACAAACAAGACTCAATCATGTTCTTCACTGAATAAGCAGAAAATATTCAACTCCATTATTTTGATTCAAAGTGGTCTGCACATACAACTGCACTGGTCCCAATATTCTAACTCATATTTGCAAAGCAGGACTTGCTTTATTTTGAAAACAGTTAAATCACATGTGTATATAATATGCCAATATTTGGCTGTAATCCATTATCAATTATGTTGTTTATAATACAGCAAAATTATTCAATCTGATGAATTTCTATCAGCCTCAAGAAACTGCTTTCAGTTCTAATATTAAGCTTGTTGGAGATAATAATGCACAGAAATTTCTGTCTGTGTATTTACCTAAGAGTTTTTCCCAAACCCAGAAGCTAAACAGATAAATTGGCAGTTAAAAATGCTTAGCCCACACAAACTTCTATGTAGAATGTAAAGTCTTTGTAAGAGTAAGGATGGAGAAAATAACACATGGAAAGATGACAATAGCATTTATTTCCATTGTCATCTTCTCATCAAGATACCTTCCATCCCAGCCTGTTCAGTAAGGGATTTTGACTGAAACATTGCATTGAAATTACTCACTCAGTGACAAAAGTCTTTAAAAGCTTCAAAACCAAAAAAGAAAAATCACCATTGCCCTCACATTCCCCTAACTAATCACACCTCATTCTGAGGCTCAGTCTTAAGGTTCCTTAGTGTTCCTTATAATCTTGAATAAAAGTGATCAGCCAGGAGTGGTGGCATGTGCCCAGCTATTTGAGAGACTGAGGCTTAAGGACTACAAGTGCAAGTCTAGTCTGGGCAATAGGATGAGACCTCCCATATCCAAAAATAAATAAAATAATTAATGAATTAAAAAAGGTCAAGGAAAAAGGCTATTCTACTCAGGTCCAACAGCAACTAACATCATTGTCCTGTTATTTTGCAATTCTCAGACAACAGTAAGAAAGGAGAGAGAGAGAGAGAGAGAGAGAGAGAGAGAGAGAGCGCGAGCGAGCATGCGCACCCATATATATACTGTCACTGAGTCATGGTCCAATTCCTCTTTTAGTTTTTCATATTGTGAGCTGGCTGCTATGCACGTGAATGAAAACCACATGGACAGAGGCTATGTGAACACAATATGAGTACTGGCTGATACCAGATATGACTGGCAACTCAGTCTGTGATGCCCAGGAGATAGGGCCTTCAGCTCAGAGGCGGCTTGTACAGGATTGGGTCCCAAAGGTCTCACTGAGATCAATAGACTATAGGTAGTCTCTGGGCCATTTGAGAAGTGTCTGCTGAGACTCCCAGAGTAACAGGGAACAAAGACCAGCTCTCTTTGTTCACTTTGTATATGCTTTGAATATAGAAGAACATGGTGCTATATAGACAATTTTTTCCACATACAGAAATAGTCCTTAATTTATGAACACTGATGTAAGTATCTACCTCAGTGTTTCTTTCCTTTCAGAGTTGCTATGCTTCCCTCTCTGCATCTCTACTATGTCTCCATATCCTTACCTCTTTGATCTTTTATTCTTCAATCTTTTTAATTCCCCCATGATAAGCCTTGTGTTTAATAAACATGTGATTGCAAGTGCAAAAAAAATCCTAATTATAATTAATGCAAATAATTTTAATTTATACAGTAGTTCCCCTTTATCAAACACCCAGTGTATGCCTGTTACTGCGTGTAGTACTGAACTCTATATATCCTATTTTTTCTACACATGTAAATATATGATAAAGTTTAATTTATAAATGGGATGAGTAAAAAATTAACAATAACTAATAATAAAACAGAACAGTAATAACACACTACAATAAAAGCTACATAAATATGGTATCTCAAGCAAATGTTTTATTGTGCTGTAGTTTTCTTTTTCTTGCAGTGATAAGAGTTGATATAACCTGTGTGATGAGATAAAGTGCATGACATAGGCACTGCTAGGTAGAATTAGGCTACTGCATAAAGGTTACTTGAATTGTTACCTAGACAGTCAACATGATAATTGAAAGGTTGTTAAATGGCTAATGGGGCAGGGAATATATACAGTGTGGATACACTGGTCAAAGGGATGATTCGCATCCCAAGCTAGAAAGTGAGATTTTCATCATGCCACTTAGCACAGTATGCACTTTAAAACTAATGAACTGTCTATTTCTGGAATTTTTATTTAATATTTTTAGGTCAAAACTGACTCAAGTAACTGAAACTATAGAAAGAAAAACCTCAGGTAAGGGAGAATTACTGTAAATGGTCTGTATTTTTTAAATTGCTATTATATAAGGATATTGAGAAATGGTTAAGAGACAAAGAGATATATATTTATAGCTATTAATATTTATATAATACATGGGGATGAATAAAAGGTCATTAGTGAGTCCCTACATAGACCGAGGGAGGTATCATGGGAAGATGCATAAGAATGGGAGTGAAGCCTTTCAAAGAGTAATTTTTATGTTTTTGATTCTACAAACTTTATTTTTTTACCTATTAAAAAAGTAAACTTAAAACTAAAATAAGTGTTCACAGACACTGCTTATAGTCACTCTCCAGTGCCAGCACTGCCACTAGCCCCTGTGCAGGAGGAGACTGGAGTAATTAAGGAGGTCTTCCTACCATGGCTCCTAAAAAGCAGAATGCTGGCAAATCCAATGGAGCAAAGCACCTAGGAAACAACTGGCTACAAAAGCTTCTTTCAAGGAGCGCCCTCCACTGGAGGGGTAAAGAAAGCTCATTATTACAGGCCTAGTATTAGCATTTGGTGAAATCAGAAGTTATCAGAAATCCACTGAATTTGTGATTCACAAACTCCCCTTCCAACGTCTGATGCGAAACTGCTCAAGACTTCAGAACAGATCTGTGCTTCCAGAGCTCAGCTGTTGGTGCTTCACAGGCAGCAACTGAGGCTTTTCTGGTTGGCCTTTATTTATTTTTGGTGGAGGGGAAATGCAACTTTATTTTTTGATTTGTTCTTTTTAGTTATACATAACAGTAAAGTCTATTTTGACATATTTATACAAACATAGAGTATATCTTATTCTGAGTAGGATCCCAGTCTTGTAGCTGTACATGATGTGGAGATTCATTTTGGTGCATTCATACACATAAATAGGAAAGTTATGTTAGATTCAATCCACTGTCTTGTCTTTTCTATCGCCCCTCCCTTCCTTTAATTCCTCTTTGTTTAATCCAATGAAGTCTATTCTTGCCCTCCTACCCCTGATGTGTGTTAGCATCCACATATCAGAACAAACTTTAGATCTCTAGTTTTTTGGGATTAGCTTATTTCACTCAGCCTGAGAGTCTCCCTCCGGTTGCATCCATTTACCAGAAAATGTTATAAAGTCACTCTTTTTTACAGCTGAGTAAAATTTCACTGTGTATATATATACTACATTTTCCTTATCCATTCATCTGTTGAAGAGCACCTACATTAGTTCCATAGTTTAGCTATTCTGAGTTGAGCTGCTATAAACATTGATGTGGCTGTGTCACTGTAGTATGCTGATTTTAAGACCTTTGGATATAAATTGAGTTGGGTCAAATGTTGGTTCCATTTCAAGTATTCTGAGGAATCTTCATACTGCTTTCCACAGTGGTTGCACCAATTTGCAGTGCCTCCAGCAGTGTATGAGTGTACCTTTTTCCCCAACATCCTCACCAACATTTACTGTTGCTTGTATTCTTGATAACTGCCATTCTGACTGGAGTGAGATGAAATCTCAGTGTAGTTTTAATTTGCATTTCTCTAATTGTTAGAGATATTGAACATTTTTTCATATATTTGTTGACCATTCATATTTCTTCTTCTGTGATGTGTCTGTTCAGTTCCTTTGCCCATTTACTGACTAGGTTATTTGGTTTTTTTGTTAAGTTTTTTGAGATTGTTATATATTTGGGAGATTAATGTTCTATCTGAGGTGCAGATTCCAAAGATTTTCTCCCATTCTGTAGGCTTTCTCTTCTGGCTCTTGATTGTTTCCTTTGCTTTTTAGTTTGATAGCATCCCATTTATGGATTCTTGATTTTACTTCTTGCCCTTTGTTGAGGACAGTTCCTAAGCTGATATGTTGAAGAGTTGGGCCTTATTTTTTTTTTTTAAAGTAGGCACAGAGTCTCTGGTATAATGCCTAAGTCCTTAATCCCCTTTGAGTTGAGTTTTGTGCAGGTGAGAGAAAGGAGTTAACTTTCATTCTGCTACATATGGATTTCCAGTTTTCCCAGCACCATTTGTTGAATAGGCTATCTTTTCTCCTATGTATGTTTATGGTGCCTTTGCTTCTTATGAGATAACTGTATTTATGTGGAATTCCTCTGTGTCTTCTTGTCTGTTCCATTGGGCTTCATGTCTGGTTTTATACCAATATCATGCCATTTTTGTTAATATAGTTCTGTAGTAGAATTTAAGGTTTGGTATTGTGATGCTTCCTGCTTCACTTTTCTCACTAAGGATTGCTTTGGCTATTCTGGGCCTCTTATTTTTCCAGATGAATTTCATGTTTGCCTTTTCTATTTCTATGAAGAATGTCATTGGAATTTTAACAAGAATTGCATTAAAATATACAGTGCTTTTGGTAGTATGGTCATTTTGACAATATTAATTCTGCTTTTCCACAGACATGGGACATCTTTCTATCTTCTAAGGTCTGCTTCAATTTCTTTCTTTAGTATTTTGTAGTTTTCTTGTAGAGGTCTTTCACCTCTTAGATTGATTCCCAGGTTTCCTTCTTTCTTTATTGTTTTTTGTTTTTGTTTTTGTTTTCTTTTTTAGGCTATTGTGAATGAATGGGATTGTTTTCCTAATTTCTCTTTCAGCTGATTCATCATTGGTGAATAGAAATGCAATTGACTATGGGTGTTAATTTTATATTCTCTTATTTTGCTGAGTACATTTATGAGTTCTAGAAGTTTTCTGGTAGAGATTTTGCAAAAAAATCATTTGATAAAATATAGCATCCATACTCATTCATAACACTAGAAAAACTATGGATAGTAGAAACATACCTCAATATTTTAAAAGCTATATATGTTAAACCCAAGACCAATATCATTCTGAATAGAGAAAACCTGAAAGCATTCCCTCTAAAAACTGGAAGCAGACACAGATGCCTTCTTTCACCACTTCTATTTAACACATTCCTTGAAACTCTAGTCAGAGCAATTAGGCAAAAGAAAGAAATTTAAGGGATACAAACAGGAAAAGTAGAGCACAAACTGTTCCTATTTGCCAATGACATGGTTGACCTTTTTGAAGACACTAACCTGTGTGTTATCCATACCAAATGTGTGACAATTATGCCAAAAGACATCCAACTAGCACACTGCATATGTGGAGAACTTGCTTAAGAATCCACTATTGTGGTAAACATTTCATTCTCAAAAAAAAAAAAAATATTTTCTCTTCTTTTTGTTATTGAATGTTAAGATATTTTTCCCCCCATGGCGTCAAAAGGTACCTAGGTATATGACTGTGAGTGGAAAAATAGTGAAAAGAAATCAAGTATTAGCTATTTTTCCATTTTGATTTGTGTATAAATTTTTAATATAAATGTGGGAATATAAAGAAGTAAAATGCAGGGGCTGGGGATGTGGCTCAAGTGGTAGCGCGCTCGCCTGGCATGCGTGCGGCCCGGGTTCGATCCTCAGCACCACATACCAATAAAGATGTTGTGTCCGCCGAGAACTAAAAAATAAATATTAAAAAATTCTCTCTCTCTCTCTCTCTCTCTCTCTCTCTCTCTCTCTCTCTCTCTCTCTCTCTCTCCTCTCTAACTCTTTAAAAAAAAAAAAGAAGAAGTAAAATGCAAGTCAAAATGTTTTTAGCAAACAAGTTTCACCAGTTCAACTTTATAATAATTATAAATAAAACTGTTAATTTTTTCTGGACAATGCCAGCATTTGGATATTTTTAAACAAGGAAATTTCTTATTAATGACAAAATAAACAAATACATATGTTTCCACTGGACTTAAATTTTCAAAATAGCAGAACAATGCCATTTCTCTTCCTCTTTTCAAAGTCACCTAAAACAAGAACAAAAAACAAGACACTAATTCCATCTACAAAGAGACCAGTAAGCTAATGTAACCATGATCTTTAATATGTGAAATTTTACCGGAAACAATGGTAAATTCTTAGGGAAATGGAGGAGGTCAAGACTGAGAACAAAAGCAAGAGAAGCAATTCACCATGCGCCTGAAACTTTCAAAAAGTTGAATTATAAAGCAGGCAAGGTGTGAGCCTGAGAATCTGTCTAATTGGGTCTTCATACACCCATGTCCCTGTCACATCTTGCAGAGTTAGGCCACCATCTCTACCACCACCCAATGGAGAGAGAGAGAGAATTGTAAGAAAAGTATAGCTGAAAAGGGTTCAGAAAAGGCTGGGGGTGAAATCTGTATCCCAAATTACAAGACATCCACCCTCCATGCATTCTGTCTTCAACTAGCTCCCACACTGCAGTTCCTAGGAGTACACTCCCAAACAAAGGATCAGTGGATCTATGTGCGGAAGAACTAAACAGCTCAGAGAAAAGCATTAGGGATATAGTCATGTTGGAAGTTTGTTTTATACTGTTCTACCATGAAAGTTACTAGCCAACAAACAGAGCTTTCAGTCACTGTTTCATGAACTCATTTTAAAATATGAATCTGTAGCCAAAAGTCAACATATCTGATGAGAATCTCTATCAGAGAAGTAAGGGAGCACAGCAAATCAACAGAAAAAAAAAAAAAGACACAATGAATGGGAAAAAAGATAACTTCAAAAAACCATAAATAATCTCCTGAAAGAGTTGGCAGGGACAACATCAAAATATTATAAAAATAAAATGTAACATTTAGAAATAAGAAAGTATGAAAAAAGTATTTTCCTTAACTTTTAAAGATATAATTACTGAAACAAAAATGTTACTTCAAAATGCAAACATAAATTAAGGATATTATCCAGAAAGTAGAAGAAAAAGACAAAAAAAAAGTTGAAAGAGAATAAATTATTTTTAAAAAGTTAGATCAATTCAAGAAGCTCAACATCTGATTCATATGATTTCAAATTAGAGAAGAAAAAATTGAAAGTAGGAACATACCACAGAAATAATATAAGAAAAAGAAAAATCAGGATTAGTCTCCAGATTAAAGGGCTTACACAGTGCCCTGCAAAATGAATTTTTTCAAGTTCCACCCAAGACAAATGAAACTCCAGAACATCAGTGATAAAGCGATGACCCTGGAACCTTTCGGAGAGAAAACAAAAAAACAAAAATAGATCTCAAAAATGGAACTCTTTAAAAACAACAGTATATAAATAAATAAAAGAAATGCCTTCAAAAGAGTGAAAATGACTAAAACTATATTTAGCAAGACTACTACTGAACTGTTAGCTTTATATCAAGGCATTTTCAGGCTGGTAAAGACTCAAAAACATTACTCATGATTCCCTAGCAAGGTACACCTCAAATGAGAAAGAAAGCATAACACCCAGGGAGCAGGGTATTCAATACACTGAAAGGCAAAAAGGAATTCCCAGAATAAAGCAAACAATTCCAAGGTAAGAACAGCATGGTGGCAGTCCTGAAGAGAGACCCCTCCAGACAATTTCAAGAGCAATGCCAGGAGAGGAGAGGCACCCACAGACTCCCCGCACAGCTGCCACCTGGAAAGCTATATTAAGAATGTTCAGCCAGTTTCTTGGGAGGGGTGTAAAAATTTGATCAAAGGATCGAAGAAAATGCAGCAAATAAAACAGGGCAATTATTAACCTCAGGAAAAACAGGTTTCAGAATAAAGAAAATATAATCATAATATATTATGTAGCGGTGAATGATATTTGCATAGTCGTATTAATGGAATTACAAAATATTGTGATGTGACTTGCTGTCAGTAGGGGAAGTGCGGAAGATAGGCTGTCAAAAGAACTTTTCAGTTACAGTAATAGGAAGTCATTAGATAATACCTAAAATATCTTGTGTTTACAGTCTAATAAAAAAAGTTTCTAACTTATGCTGACACACAACACAGCAAATGTATATTGATCAAAGCACTCTTAAAAGGAAAAAAAAGAGTAAATCATCTGGACTATCTGAACTGATAGAATTATTTTCTGGCAATAATTCTATATGGAAGACAAAAGACTTCATTTTAAGTCTGGGCTGTGTAATCACAGATTATTTTGATACAAAATAATTTCATGCATCCACATGTCCACTGTTACATTTAATCTTCAGGGTACCACATGAGGGAAGTGGGAATCATGTATATTTTGCAATGAAGAAACATGTGAAGTGTCCACTGACTTTCTTGATAACTAACCAGCTAATGAGTGTCAGAGCCATATGGACAGCTAACTGTCTAAGGTTCCTCCAGGATGTGTGCTTTCCTCTGTATATTTTCATGTTAAGTATAGGACTTGTAATTATTTACTCAAGTACTTTTAAATAATGCTTATTAGGTAATAATAAGAAATCTCTGGACTCATCCATAATTTGACAATCTCCAAGATGTTTCTTGAAGTAGCCATAATGAAGATCAGGAAGAAGCAATCAATTTATTTTTAAATTTCTTTATAAGCAACCATAAGCCTATATTCTTTAGCATAAATATTTTCTACACATTTTAACTTACCCACAGGATGTTTTCCTTTAAACTTTTGAAACAAAAGCCAATTTATAATGGAAAAACAGCATTTAGAGAAGAAAGAAGAGTGGAGTTCTACTGTTCTTCGAGGTCAGACTTCACATTAAATATTAAAATTAGTTTCTGCCAGCCCTCACTTAAGAGATCTAAATAATTTTACTCCTCAAATGTCAGATAATAATATCAGACCCATTAGTCAGTTCTTGTCTGTTTCATTCACCAGAGCCCAGCTCAGTATCTATACATGGAAGAAACAAGGCATGTGTTAGATAAATCAATGAAACAACAGAACAAGCCCAGATGACCAAATAACTTGAGAGCATGCAAAGGATTTTGCAATAAATCAATGTTTATGTAGCCAAAGGGACATTAAGAATTTTTAGTTTGGAAAGCCTACTCATTCTTTCATTCAATAAACATATTAAAATCCTAGCATACCCCGGGCTCTGTGCCAAGGATGAGTGAGATGTAACCCTTATTCTTAGCAGTCTGATGACCCAGTGGCTCAAAAGAGTAGAAAGAAGCCTGAGGGCACAGACCTTATGGACACCGTGAAAACAAATGCAATGGATTTAGCGGAGTGCAAGGAGCACGTGGTCTATTCTCCTTAAGGAGATTGGGACATGCTCTTTGGGAAAGGTGACAGTTCACTCTGGGATGACAAACTCTGTCTGAAAGGGAAAGAAACATGTGCAGTGAGACAGCAGGCGAAGGGGAGAGAGTCGGGAGTCAAATCAGAGGAAGCTGTAAGCAAGAAAGAGCTCAGGTGCCTCTCAACAGGCAGGAAGGAGCGACTCAGAATGAACATGAAGGAATGCCACGTTAGGATTTGGGTTTTTGAAAAAAGTACCAAGTACTAAGTACTCCAGCTATGACTTAGAAAAAAAAGAGAAAGGTTCTCTCTCTGGGAGACCAGTTGATGACACCTAGAGCCTACTGCAATGGTGCAGAAATATGATCACAAGTCTAACAGAAACATTCTCAATGAAAACATAAAGAATGCATTTAATATTTGTACATAAATATGGACTTCCAACTTAGAGTACACATAGGTGTTCCACATTAGCACAACTACAAATTAGTTATTTTCAAACATAAGGGATAAAACAGTTAAAAATCACATAGCAAAATTTTCTTTTTTATCAAATATGTAATAGGAATAAGTCAAATTTTAGTAAAGTGAAAAGTCTTCAGATTATTTTAAACACTAACTTCCTAAAAAGTTTGTTCCAGTGAAATCTAAGTGATCCTGAACCCTAAAATAAGAAGAAAGTAATTAATACTCTTCAAGATATTAAAATGTCAGTTTTCTTAAAAGGGAGGAATTAAGAACCAAAATCTTTAACAAAAAGTTTCCTTAAATATTACCTTAAATATTATTCTAAATTCCTCCTAAAATTACTATCTAGGATTCTCACAGAGCTATGTTTTCCTTCTTGATGACTTGAAAAATATATCCAAAGTATATTTGGTCTAAGAAGACAAAAATAGCGAATAGTTTAGAATGGCTAGAGAAAAAAAAAAGCTGAAATGCACAAAGATAATGTGCTGTGGAATAATTTGTTCTTTGACTTGGAACTTCTTGGCATCTTATTTTTACACTGCAAATCAGACTCAAAGAAACAAAAATTCAAAAATTACCTTGAACTTTTTCAGCACAAGCTTTGTCTTATCTGGTGAAAGTTGGAATGTCACAATGCAAATTATTCTGCTCGAGTAAATAACTATGGTTCATTTGTCACCCAAAAAAAAACAACTGAAAAGAAAGATTCCTAAGTCTACTCCTTAATTCTTGAAATAACCTATAGACCTACATCTATTGCATCTAAGAAATGGAAGCATTTCAGCTCCACTGATGGTCTCCTAAGAAAACATCCAGCAGCACCACCGGAACAACAGTGAAAGTGAAAGAGAAAACCAAAGGCAAAGTTCAAAACTTACAACATGCAGGCTAGAAACAGCAGCATGCATGCAGGCATTCACAGGATGCTCAAGTGGGCAGTGCATTTCACCCTCTCACAGCACAGACATACTCACAAGAAAGGTCCCAGCTGAGATTTTAATCTTTTTTTCATTTACACAAGAAATAGGGTTAAGCATTAGGGATGATAAATAAAAACTAAACACAGTCCCACCTTTCAAAAGTTTGCAATCTAGTAGAAATACTTTGTTTTAAACTTATATAAGCAGTAAGATACGGAACAATGTCACCCACCTTCCCGAAATCTAAAAACAAACTGAGGACTTTATACCAGTTAATAATTCCACAAGGCATGAAAGAAACTATGTTAATTTTAAGAGAAATAAGACGATGGGTAAAGAGAAGAGAGGGTGAGAGAGAAAGAAGAAGAAAGACAGGAAGGGAGAAATGGAAGAGAAGAGAAGGTAGAGGATAGAAAGAGGGCAAGAGTAAAAGACAGGAGGAGAAGAATGAACAGAAAAGGAGAAGGAGTGGAGATATGGGAAGGGAAAGAAAGGGGAGAGGCAAGGACTAGAGAAGAATAAAGGAAAGAGAAGGAAGGAAGGAAGGAAGGAAGGAAGGAAGGAAGGAAGGGAGGGAGGGAGGGAGGGAGGGAGGGAGGGAGGGGGAGGGGAGGGGAGGGGAGGGGAGGGGAAGGGAAGGGAAAGGAAGGGAAGGGAAGGGAAGGGAAAGGAAAGGAAGAAGGAAGGAAGGAAGGAAGGAAGGAAGGAAGGAAGGAAGGAAGGAAGGAAGGAAGGGAGGGTCGGTCAGTCGGTCCCTACTATCAGAAATAGGAACATAGGAAAACACAGACTTCATCCTGTTCTCAAGTGAATTTATCTTAGAAAGAGGAAGGTACCAGGAGGGATGGACAGAAAAGCCTGTAAACCAGTCCTTAGGACCCATGGAGAAAGGAGCAGAGAAGATACACTGAACTACAAATTTAACCAACAGGAAGTTCTGAACCAAGCTGTTGCTCCTTTCTTTCCCTCCTCCCCAGCAGAACACACTTTCCTTTCATACAGAGCCCGCTGAACCTTCTCTCCCATTGATGAACAAATGGGAAGTTCCTCTGATAAAACAAAGTGAGGCACTGAACTGGTGGGTTTACAGATGCTAAGCAGTAATGTGGAAAGCATTTGCCCACAGAAACCAATAAATATGGTGATTATTTCCAATATTGCACTTAAGGTATATTATGTTTGCTTCTATGGGAAAACAAATTCCAGGCCTCCAAATTAACCAAGAAATTTCAAAATACAAATGGCATAAATATTGAGGTTGACTGTATATAAGCATTACTAGTGTGCATCACTAATTTAGTAAATATTGTATTTTGTTGAGATAGGGTCTCACTAAGGTGCACAGGCTGGCTTCAACCATATGATCCTCCTACCTTGATCTCCTGAGTAGCTATGTGGAATGTAGCTTTCTATAATAGTAGTTAAATTGTACAAAATTATTGGAATGAGTATTTCTGAAACAAATTCTTTTGAGTCCTTTTTGAGATGATAAAAAGTTCTTTCTGATATGGTAGGTAGCCGTTCTTCAGGTGTTTTTTAGGTTACATGTCTATGCCTATCCTTACCAGATGAAAAGTACAAAAAAATTATCTCATAAACATTAATATCTGTGTCTACTAGTAGCAAAAACAATAGGCATATATTTCTAGCTATGATTTAACCTATGTTAATTTTAAGAGAAATAAGATGATGGGCAAAGAGAAGAGAGGGTGAGAGAGAAAGAAGAAGAAAGACAGGAAAGGAGAAATGGAAGAGAAGAGAAGGTAGAGGATAGAAAGAGGGCAAGAGTAAAAGACAGGAGGAGAAGAATGAATAGAAAAGGAGAAGGAGTGGAGATTGTAACTGTTTAGATAACCTTAAACATATCACTTCATTTCTCTGGAATATAGTTTTTCCCTGCAAAAGAGGGTAGTTAAATTGTTTTCTAAGATTACTTTCAGTTGCAATCATCTACTTTACACTCAAGAATTGAGTCTGTGTTATGATCCTCTTATTAATACATAATAAAGTGTCCTAAAACACAGTGCCTTAAAACAACAAACTTTTGATTATATCTCATGATTTTGTGAAATAGGGAGGGGCTTATCTGGGCCATTTTTCTGCTCTGTATGGTATCAATGAAGTGTCACAAGGCATCCAGTAGGAGAATAGGCTGGTCTGTAGCATCCCTAACTGCTTCATTCATGTCTAACATCTTGGCAGGTCTTTGCCTGCAAAGCTGGACTCAGCTGAGGTTATCAATCAGAAAACCTACATGACTTCTCCAGAATGGAGGTTCCCAATATAGCTAGACATAGCTCAAATAAGGCAGCTCAGGTTTCCAAAAAAAAATATATATATATATTACCAAAAAGCAGGAAATGGAAGCTGCCAGTTTTTCAAAGTCTTGGACCAGAAACTGTCACACTGTCATTTCCAATGAAGTATATTGATCAAATAATCAGAGCCCTCCAAGATTTCAGAGGAAACACACATTCTACGTCTCAATGGGAGTGCAGCAAAGAATTCCCAGCCATGTTTAATCCTAGACTGCATCTAGGGATTGACACAAACAGTGATACTCATTACTTGTCCAGTGTTTCATAGTATACAGTAAAGAGACAAAAAGGATAACAAGGAACAGTCACTAACTTCAACAAAAAAGTTCACAGTTTAACAAAAAGAATGATAAATGAGCCATTCCTTTTCTGTTTAACCTAACTCAAGATGATTTATTTTACTGTAACTAACAGAGAATTGATAAGAGCACATTTGGAAAGATGCTACATAAAAAGAACATTAAATCATAAACAAAATGTTTATATATGCACTAAATCTGGAAGAAATGAGGAAAAATGATATAATATTTTTTGCATTTTATATACATGTCTGTATATATACATTCAATTTTTAGGCAAAATACTATAAAATTTTATTCAACAAATATGCTGTAGGAAATAACTCATCAATTCTAGTTTCATAATCAACTAGCCTATTAGCATATCAGAATCCTAATTCTTAGTTCTTAGAAACCCTAACATAGAAGACATGCTAGTTGGAGCCACTGTTCATCATCTAGAACATGAATCTAATTTAGATTCAAATGAGAAAAGAAATCATAATTAAATACATGTTTAAAACATTTTTCTTCAAATAATATCCTTAGGAGAACTTTGCAGTACTTTCTCCAATATATCATTAATTTCAAAGAATATTTCTCTAGTAATATAAATGAAATAAATTAACAGTGTGATCTGGAATAATTCGTGCTAAAACAATCAGGTCACAGTTTCCTGGTGTCATTTAAAATATGCCCCCTCTGCTGTATGATTTTGGAACTACTCAAGACAAAAAAATATATTTAAACAGCGCCCCCTATGTGAGATACTTCACAACCACTTCAACAGTCTTGAAGCAAGGACAATTCACAGTGCCAAGGAATTTCTTTATTAAACAATAAGTACGCTTTGATTTTAAATGCAAACAATTTAAAATTCAAGCAAAACCCACTTGGCTTTTAGATAAGCAAACAGATTTAGACATGTGTTATCCTTTAGAAAAATGTTATAGAACCACGGGGCTGGGGATGTGGCTCAAGCGGTAGCGCGCTCGCCTGGTGTGCGTGCGGCCCGGGTTCGATCCTCAGCACCACATACCAACAAAGATGTTGTGTCCGCCGAGAACTAAAAAGAAATAAATATTTAAAAAAAAATTCTCTCTCTCCTCTCTCTCTCCCTCTCTCTCTCTCCCCTCTCACTCTCTCTTTAAAAAAAAATGTTATAGAACCACAAATATTAGTACACGCATGTATGAGTAAATTCTGCTCCTATAAGGGTGACAGATTTCCAGTCTTTTCTCTGAAGGAGATATGTCGTGGGTCAAAACCCTGATTCAATCCTATTATTTCAGGATTTCTTCAAAAGTCGCCTTGAGTTAAACTGCATTATAGTTATAAGAATCTCCCAGCAGGTGCTAGTTAAAATTTCTAATACCTCAGTATAAAGAAATAGATTCTCAGGGCTGGGGATATAGCCCAGTGTTAGAGCAGGAGCATACATGAGGCCCCCTTGGTTCAATCTCCAGCACAGAAACAAAAAAAAGGCAGTAAAAAACAAATAAACAAACAAATGCTTCAGGGATAAGACCCAGGAATCTTTAGTTACATAAAAACTCACTGTGACATGCCTACTGAGGCTAGAGAATCACAGCCCTTAAGTATAAGATGTAAGATAACTTTTCTAAGAACAATGATCATATCGATAACAATTGTCAAATTTTGCTTTTAAAATGGACTTTTATCTAAGTATTTGAATCATTTTTTGATTCCATGCTTTAAAAAACAATATTCTCTGTACTCATATTTATAGACCATCATTTATTCTAATGATAAGTATCTAACTTGCAGGACAAATCCACTCCCAAATCCTTACTGTTTCTGTAGATGACCTGGGCTCTGTCCAAAGCGAGAAAAGGGTTAAGAAAATACATTTTTTCCCTTCACTTCATTCACTGTGTTGAACTGTTCTCTAGACCACTAGGCAGGAATTTTACTGACTTAAATCTCATTTAAATCCTAGACGAGAATATGTCAATAAAAATTAATTAAACACCCCAGAGTACAGCTAAGCCCTTTTAGTTAGACTATATCCTGATCTTAGAATAATCCAAATTCCCTGGTAATTTTGAAAATCATTCAAAACTCTACAAATTAAAAATAATAATAATAATACAAATTTCTGACATTTCTTAAAACAATAATTATTTTTTTCATATTTCTTTAAGTCAGTATAACAATACCATAGGAAAAAATACCCTGGAGGTAAAAGGAAATCAGAATATATTAAGGTTGGGTTTGATGAGTGGTTTAAAGGATGTCTCTTTTTGTCACTATTTAAATATTTGCAATGTTAAAAAAAAAGAAGTAAATTTTTTAATATAATTTTATTTTCAAGTAGAATTCTAACTATCAATTTCATGTCAAGTGAGAACTGTCATTGAAATCTGAAAATCTGGGGTCAAGTCCTGGCTCTGTTAAGCATTATCTATATGATTTAGCCCATGATCTTGGATCCAATTTTTTTTTCTATCTACTAAATTGGGAAAAAGCTAAGTATTCTACTCACTATGCCCATATGTTAAAAGAATAAAAATGACAACATATTTGAAAGTACATTAAAAACTGTGTCACTACTAATATAAAGGCATGATATATGTTCCTCATTAACCAGTGTGAGAGAAAAGATGTTGCACTGTTTTAAACTACTCAGACTGCCTCCCGCAGAGTATACATTAATTTGTTCAAAGAAATCAAAAGCATTTGCATTTTAAATCCAAATTTTGTATAATTATAAGTTTAAATATTATATAGACACTAGTCAAGGCCAGGCTAATATTGATTAAAGGAATGTGTGAATAAATATAAAATTCATTCTTCTCCATCAGGTATATACATTGGTTACACCAAGTAAGAGGGATGTCTCAGCGAAGCATACCTCTAGAATTCTGCAATACTACCCATGTAATGGTTGAGATAAGAAGTGTCCCCCAAAAGCTCATGTGTGAGACAAAATGCAAGAAAGTTTAGTGAGATGATTGGGTTATGAGAGTCCTAACCTAGGCAAAGCATTAATCCCCTGATAGGGAGTAACTGGGTGATAACTGTGGCCAGAGGAGGTACGTTGAAGGGGGCATGTCCTTGGGGTTTATATTTTGTCTGTGGTAAGGAGAACAGTCTCTCTCTCTCTCTCTCTCTCTCTCTCTCTCTCTCTCTCTCTCTCTCTCTCTCTTTCTCTGCTTCCTGGTGCCATCTCCGAGCTGCTTTCTTCCACCACCATCCTTTCTCCCTGTTCTTGAACTCATGAGCTTAAGTCATCCTCCTGCCTCAGTTTCCCAAGTAGCTGAGACTACAAGCATGTGCCTCAACACTCAGTTTAAAGAAAGTTTTTAAAAGCTTTGGCAAAAAAATAGATGATTAGTTTAATAAACGGTATTTGTATGAGTGTGTATATTCATTTGGAAAAAACTTAGATTCCTATGATATATATAAAAACATATCATGCAGCATTAAAGACCAAAGCAAGAAGGAAAATGTTAAAATGACTAGATGAGAATACATTCACAAGACAGAGGAAAAGAATTTCTTAAATAAATAAGACGCACAAAAGTAGATTTAACTAAACTAAAATAAAAGTGTTCTGTATCCTAAGAGACCCTGTAAACAAAGTTAAGGCAAATCACAATTAGTGAGAAAACAGAATTGCAACATTTATAGTTGCCAAAAGACTACTATCTATACCACAGAAAGGACTCTCACTGATCATTAAAAAAAGACAAATGACACAGTAGAAAAATACAGATAATTCACAAAGAAGAGGGGGAAATGGCCAGAAGTAAATGAAAAGATGTTCAACCTTACAAAAAGTCAAGGTTAATCAAATTAACACAGCAACTACATTTTGTTAAACATTGGGGAAAAACTAAAAATTCTGAAAACACAGAGGCAATAGTACTGGTGTGTGCAACCACTTTGGAAAATAAGCCACAATATCTAGTAAAACTGAACAGGCATCTGCTCAACAGCTGAGCAATTCCCTCCTATACACATACTGTAGGGAAACCTTGCACACAGGACAAGAATATACACACAAGCTAAGTTATTATGATGGAGAAACAATAAGTTATGATAACTATGTACAATTAAATACAATTAAAGTTGGATCTACATTCATTAATATGGATTAATCAGAAACGTCAACTGAAAACAGTAAGTTGCAGAGCAAAATATTTTGAATACATTATTAAAATGTTACAGTGCTCTATGTTTTGTAAAGGTATAAAAATGCAGAAGTAAAGGATACTCATCAACCTCAGAACATCAGTTCCCGTAGAGAAGAAAGAAAGGAGAAACAAAATAGAATTGGGAACAAAGGCACAAAGAGAGAGCAACCACATACTATAGGAACAACATCTTATTTTAAAAAAAAAAAAAAAAGTTATATCTCTACATGCTGGGAATTGTTTCATGGGAAAAATGCACCTCACACACTACAAAATGATAAACTTCAAAAACAGTATAAGTTAAAGAAACCAGACAAAAGTTTATAGGTTATATATCATATGAATCTACTTTTATGAAACGTCTAGAATTGGTAAATCCATAGAGACAAAATGTAGACTGGTGGCTATAGGGACATGGAGGGGAATATGGGGAGTGACTGTTTAATGGAAACAGTGATGCTGTTAGGGTATATAAATGTTTTGAAACTAGACAAACACAATGTTGGCATGATAATATGAATGAATATACTAGATACACTATAAACATGGTTAAATGCTTAAGAATATTTTTAGAGATTAGTTTTATGTTTTATGAATTTTGCCTCCTTAATTAAAAAAAGTCAAAACATATAATATTCCTAGGAATAGAAGAACATATAAAAAAATTAGAGTAACCAAGGAGGAGAATCTCAAAGTGGTCATAAAAGAGATGATATGGCCTGAACTACTACAATGCCACACAGGTCATGTAAGGTGTATAAATCTCAGAACTGTCTTCTCAAAAGGACTTGATAACCAACTGGATAAGGAGAGACAAGAACGAAAGATGCTGAAGGTGAGTTAAGGTTTCTGATTTTCTAATGTGGGGAGAGAGCATTCCATTCCCAATGAATGGAAACAGAGGGTAAAGAGCAAGTTTAAGAGGAAAAGTATTCGATTTGTTTGGAATATGCTGGTTTGAGATGCACATGGGCTTTATAAATGAAGGAATCCAGCAGGCAGCCCAGGATAAAATTCTAGTCTAGATTTATAATACCACGATTGAGGCCATGGAAGTAGATGAGTTCACCCAGGCAATAAAATGAAAATAAGTTTTAAGACAAAGCTCTTAAGGACACCAGTACTAAAATCCTACAGCAGAAATCTGCAGGAGGGAGAGGTCAGCAAAGTGTTTCAGGATGGAAAGAACAGTCAAAAATGTTCCAAACTCCTGAGACATTGAAATAAGAACTGAGAAATAGATCTTCAGGAGTAAGGTGGTCCTCAGAGACTCTGGTGACACCAATTTCCTGCCAAGATGCAGAAAAGTTGAATAGAAAACACTATTCAAATGCTTAAAAACCCAAAGGCCTCAATACAGATGCAGGTACCAGTAAAATCAGAGACTCTCTTGAAAAAAAGAACTTTGGCTAGAGAAGAAAGGAGAGATGATTTTAAAAAAACAAAACAAAAACCTCTCTAGAGAGTTACAAAGACTCACTTCTCACAGAACCGAAAACTACACTATTGCTTCTCAAATGTTTTCACCAGAACTACCCAAAATGGGCAGCGGGGATTGGGGAGGTGAGGGGAGTGGGGGCACCATTGCACATCATGTTAAATCATGTTAAGAGGAATAAGCCAGACTCAGAAAGTCAAGGGTCATATGTTTTCTCTCATATGTGGAAGCTATAGAAAGAAGCTATAGAAAAAAAAAAAAAAAAACAGAGGGAAGGGATCTCATGAAAACAGCAGAAAAACCAATAGAGGACAGGAATCAGAAAAAGAGAGAAGTGGAGGGAAAGGAGAGGTCCTGGGCAATGAAGTTGACCTAATTATGTTATGTGCACATGCAAATAAATCACAACGAATGACACTATGATGTATGATTACAATGTACCGTTAAAAACGTACTAAAGTAATTGCACAGCCCTTCCCATCTCAGGGTATACAATAATGCAAAGATATTTAATTTGTTCTTAAAAAATCATGTAAACTGTGATTCTATTCAACTACAGGAATGTTTATCTTCATGTAAAAATGTTTCCTCTCATCTTCAATTAAAACTTTTGTTCCAAAAGGTGTTTACCAAACAACTTCAACTCCTCCATGACCCTCCCACAGTCCCCACATGAGCCACATGTATGCACTCGTCATATATTCCCATTATGAGAAATATGGAGGAGGTTTTTCATTTCACAAGAGGGAAATCCCCTGGAAATCTCTTTGAAAAGCACCTGACAAAGTACAAGACCCATCAACTCTACATGAACAGTAAACATTCTTCCCTTTACTATTTTTAAAAACTATTCTCAACCTTCAAATTATATTCCAATATCATGGACTTTGGTGGGTAAATCAGTGTTGAGAGACTTTATGCTTCCTCTTCAACTTTCTCAACTAAAGAATCATTATTTATTAAGTATGTTATACATGGAGGTTGACCAAAAACCTTCAAATATTTAATCATTTTTCTCTGAACCCCTCCCATATCTTTCCCAAGGTGCAGGCATGGTTTGTAAAGGGACCCTTATGCTTTGGGGACAAAGGCAGGTTCAGCCTAAATGAGGTCATTAAAACAAACATCAAGTTCCCAGTGCCCTAAGATTCCAAGCCAATGACCTACAGAGTGTTCCAGCTGATCTTAATTTCCTTGGCACAGCACGGTCAGAGTACTGTAATATAATGCAAAATGGCTCTAAAAAGAAACCAGATACTGGCCAGAGTCTTGCCAATATACAATTAAATAATACCAAAGTAGCCCTTTCATCTGAATACTGTGCTTCACACGCATATGTCACCCTTCCCAAGAATGAAAGCAATCTTCCACTGTGAATGTGAATTGATTGAAAAACTTTCCTGGACTCAGCCCCATAAAGTATCCTTGCTTTTTAACTGGCATACATGTGCTGGTAGACTGAAAATACTTACAAGGAGGACAAAGAGACAAAGAACAGAACTTATTCTGAGCAAGCATAATCCAAATTTAGAATGTGCTTATAATGGTAAAACAAAACTCAAACGTTTATCCTGACAAGGATCTCGGTACCATCTAACAATATCAGACCCCTCCCAGAAAATAAACTAAATTTCACGTTTCTAAGTTTCTTTACAAATTCAATATTATTTATATTAAACTATCAGTATATTCCCAAATATTCTCTCATTTAACAATCATTTTTCTGCTCCTTCCCCAAACACTTATCCATTCATTCAGCAAAACTTTACCAAGAGCCTGTTAAGTAACATGTATTGTTTGCCTGATGGAGACTGAGTAAATAAAACTTGATAAAGCAAAGTTCCTATCTTTGCAGAGCTTATGTTCCACGGGGAAAAGGCTAAGAGTAAACACATATATGTATTAACATGTGATATGTCAGATGACAATAAGTACTAAGAAAATTAGGCTGCATAAATGCTATTGTTTGGGTTTCTCATGTCCTTCATATGTATTAAAAGTTTGGTCCAAAGTCCATGTGCTATTAGGAGGTGGTGGAATGTTTGAGAGATGCAGCCCACTGGAGTCATGTCCTTGAAGGGGAGATTGCAACTCCAGCCCTTTCCTCCCTCTCTCTCTTAATTACTTCCCAGTCACCATAAGGTTGTAGTTTTGCTCCATGAGAGCTCCTCAGAACAATCGGCTGCCTTGCCACACACTCAGAAATCATGGGGTCAACTAATCATAAGCTGAAACCTTCAAATCTGTGAGCCATAATAAACCGTTCCTCTTTTACATTGGTTATCCCAGATATTTTGTTATTGTAATAAAAAGCTAATACAGTAAAGGAGAGAGGGAGTACAGAGGTGATGAAAGATAATGTTAATCTTTGAATTTCATCTGAGCTAAAATCATCTTTAATTGTCATCTGGTGAATCACTTAGGGCCTCCTATAACACAACTGAAAACAATAAATTGAAAACACATAACTCAAAAAAGGTTTGCTACCCAGTCAGATTCATTCATTTTCTCAATTTCATTAGCAAAGCTTTACCATTAATGATTTAGTACTCTTTCACTTAAATGCACTTTGTTTAAACAATACTCTTAGGAATATCTGGATAAAATGTGTTAATTTTATCATACCTTGAGCAAACCAACATACTCTAAGGCTTTTGCAACTTTTTTTTCAAAAGTGGCTTTTGTCTTAGCTTTGAAATGAATTTTCATCAAAAGTTTATGATTTCAGATTTAGCATATTCAGTTTAATAAAAATGTCAACCACATAATTAAAGTTAGTCCTAACATATCAATCAGCCAAATCAGACACACACATTCTATCAGGTAAAATTTAACTTTAATTTTCAATTAAATAAAGATATCAATATCATTCCAAGAGAAAAATTACTATGTCATTGAAAAAATAAATCATGGGTTATATTTTATAAGAGAAATAGCTGATTGCAGTCAAAATTTAAAATAATACAGAACCAAACGTTCTAAGGAGATGAAGTGCTAAAAAGTACATATAATTCCTTTGGTAATTGTATGAATGTACATTTATATGTCTGAGTTTCAGCTTTAAACCTAATTAAATAAAAACCAAGTATGGAACTAGAAATAGCTCCATTAAATAAAGTACTGATGATGATAAAAATTTCTTATATTTTTAATAAAAACAAATTCAGTCCAGTCTTTAGCATATAATTTTTTAAGAAGTAGAAAATATTAAAATACTATATTATGGATTATGATGAGAAATAACTGGAATGGAAATGAATAGTTCATAACATGATTTGCTAAAACAAATTTACCACAATACTGAATTAGCACTAAAAAACTGAAAGAAATCATGTATGAGTTTTATCACTGAGTTTTACTAAATAACCTGAAATTGTTGGTAGTCCCAGCTATTAAGAGTATTAGCTAGGATAACTGTTATGGTTTAGATAGAAGTGTCCCCCACAAGCTCATGTGTGAGACAATGCAAGCATTTTCAGAAGGGAAATGATTGGGTGTGGGAGCCTTAACCTAGTAAGTACATTAATCTGCTGATATGACTAATGAGGAGGTAACTGTAGAAAGGCAGTAGCACCTGGAAGAAGTAACTCACTAGGGTTGTGTCTTTCGAGTATATGTTTTGTCCCCAGTAAGCAGAACTCTCTGCCTCCAGGTTACCATATCCTGAGCTGCTTTCCTTTGCCATGTTCTTCTGCCATGATATCTGATTCACATTGAGCCTACACCTATGAAGTCAGCTATGGACTGAGACCTTTGAATCTGTGAGCCAAAATTAACTTTTCTTCCTCTAATTGCTCCTATCAGGTCTTCTGTTCACAAAGACGCAAAACTGACTAGAAGAAAGAAATTGTAACTAAGACCTCCCTGCCTGCCACTGCACTCTGCTAAAGAGAGCTACCACGTCTAAGGTCAGGCATTTCCTAGGCAGTCCAGTCTCCGTGCCCTAATTCTGAACAATTCTGCAGGGCTATCCAAGACCCAGAGTTCCTGGGATGGGTTGGGGCTTTTGCTACAGCTGCAGTGCAGACTGACTTCTTGTGTCCATTCCTGAAGTTGTTGCTTCCAAGAGCTCTCCCCAGGAAACTTCCTATGCAAACTTATGTCTTAAGTCAGCTTCCCTGGGAACCTTATCTGATGTGCTAATCTGTATCATATCAGTGTTTGTAAGCACATTTTCTTTAAGCTACTGATCCACCCTATCTATATATTAGTCTATAAATTCATCTATATATAATTTTTTTCTTGTACTACTGGAGATTGAAACTAGGGCCTGGCACATGCCAAGCAAGTGTTCTACCACTGAGCTACATCCCCATCCCATTTAATTTTTTTTTCCATTTAATTTTAAGATAGTGTCTCACTAAATAACCCCAGCTGGTCTCAAACTTCTGACCCTCCTGCCTCAGTCTTCCCAGTAGCTGGGATTACAGGTGTACACCACCACACCCAACTAAATACGTATTAAGAATAGCAGAAAATATTTTGAAATACATGACAAAAGACCATTTTCGGGAGTCAAAGTTTCTCATTGATGCAGTTTTTACTTTGTTCTTAGGAAACTCTTCCTTGTGTGTTATATCTTCTCTGACAACAGCCTGGACCTGGAAAAACTCAAGTCAAAAATAGAAAATTGAAGAGTTCAAAGCCAGCCTCAGCAATGATGAGGTAATGAGCTCTGTCTCTAAATATATATAAATTTTTCTTGCACTACTGGAGGTTGTGCATATAGTGAGACCCTGTTTCTAAATAAACTACAAAATAGGGCTGGGGATGTGGCTCAGTAGTTGAATGCTGGTACCAAAAAAAAAAAAAAAAAAAAAAAAAAAAAAACCAGGTTTGAGGCATAAAAAGATAGGAATCCCTTCTGATTCATGATGCTTTAATTAATCATTAAAGGAACTTTCCCTGAGTGTGATGCACTAGAAGGTGACATGCCCCAAGGTATCAGGAAAAATCATGTGAATGTGAACACAAATGGGTTCTCTTGAAGACACATTTTAAGGAAAAGTACATATAGAAGATGAAGATCTGGAAACTGGTTTTCTTAAATCTATGAGTTTGTGTACCCCTTTGGGAGTGTTGGCATATATTTAATAGGTATATGTCTCTCCTTTTCCATATAATGACCACTCACCTAAATATTTCATCAGTGAAATGAATACTGAATAATTAAAACTTGCTAACATTTACATTGGTCTGAGAGACTCAAACCCACCTGATACTTCCATTCAAGAGTTTCTGTACAAATTTTATAAATATACAGAAAGATGAAAAGTGTGTACTCATTCTACACACTTTAGCCAAGTAGAGCCAAATGCACACTTCACTTACAATTGCACTAAAGAAAAATACTGTATAAAGTCAGAAATGTCTCCACTAGTTTCATTACACTTGATTAAAAATTCCTATGTGCAAAATTAAAGCAAAAAATATAGATTGCTAAAATCCAATTAGTCCATGATTCTCACCTACAATTTTACTTTTATAAATAGAATGTTTTAATAGAATTATAAATATTTTTAATTTAATGAAGACCAGGAAGATAATTTATCATGATTAGAAGAAATATGTTACAATTTGATAAAATTGGTTTTAATTATGTACTTATTTTCAATAATCCATACACTCAATCATTCTTTGAACATAAGAACCTAAACCAATGAACCATTTGGAAGGGAAAACAATATATAATTAGACCAAACAGATAAAGAAAGAAAACAATTCAGATTATGGAAAGCAATACATAATTAGACCAAATAGATAAGTAAGGCAAGTCAGATTATGGTAAAAACAGCAAAGGAAATAACCTGAGAAATGTAATAGGGTTTAAAAAAATAAAAATAAAAATAAAAAAGCAGGCTACTTTGGGAAGTCTGGTCAAAAAAGTGTACCTTGCTCAGATGTTCTTATGCTAACACCTAAAGAATAAGGAGGAGTCAACTATGTAAAGAGCCAGGAAGAGTTTCCAGGCCCAGAAAACAGTCAAGCCAAAGATCTGATATAGAGGGGGGGGGTGGGAAAGCTTATTTCAAGTTCACAACAGACAGGATGAAACTTCAGTATGATAAACAGAGGGTAAAATGCACAGGAGGTTTATAAAGTAGACAGGGGTCAAACCATCTAGAGTCCTATAAGTCAAAGTTAGAAACAGAGACTTAATGTAAGTTATCAAAACTTTTCTACAGGGGAGTGACATGACATGATCTACATTTCTAAAAATTCCCTGTAACAACTGTATGGAGAATGGACCAAGGGCTGGGGATGTGGCTCAAGTGGTAGCGAGCTCGCCTGGCATGCGTGCGACCCGGGTTTGATCCTCAGCACCACATACAAACAAAGATGTTGTGTCTGCCCATAACTAAAAAATAAATATTAAAATTCTCTCTCTCTCTCTCTCTCTCTCTCTCTCTCTCTCTCTCCCTCTCTCCCTCTCTCCCTCTCTCCCTCTCTCTTTAAAAAAAAAAAAAAAAAAAAAAGAGAGAGAATGGACCAAGATAGGCTAATGTAGAAGCAAAGCCATGTATGGCTTCCAGATATGGCTCCTGCAAGGAGAAAGACAGTAGCTTAAATTAGGATTGAAGCAGCAGAGATGAAAAATATATAGATCCAAGTTGGCTTTGTGGAAAGATATAACAGTAAATAAGAAGACCACAAAGTATTCCTCTTTGGTTTTTGGCAAGAGGAATTCAGAGAAGGACTGAGGATGTACTCATTCTACACACTTTAGCCAAGTAGAGCCAAATGCAATTGGACCTCCACCAGCCTCAAATGCTCCCATCTTTTTTTTTTTTTTTTTTTTTTTTTTTTTTTTTTTTGTGCTTGAGGATTTGAACACAGGCCCTCATGCTTGCCAGGCAAGCACTTTACCACTGAGCCACAACCCCAGCTCAAATTCTCACATCTAATCTCATATTCTTATTTCTAAGTTTAAATACTTGGTTCTGTACTTCATCTTCACACCACAACCTGGTCCCTCTTAGATGTGAGACACTTCCTGATTCGCTTTTTAATATATAAACCTTGACTCTGATGCACAATATTTAATTTATCCAAACCCTCCTGTTCCCATCACTTCCATGAAGGTAGCCTTGGTGCTCCTTCTCCAAAGGCACCCCAAATGTGCTCTTTATCAAAAGAGGTGTGGTGACCACATGGGAAGATGTGCATGGAGACTGAGAAGGAGCTTCTAGCAGTGAGACCAAAGAAACCTTCTACAACTCCTGTATCTAACAGCACACGAGTCATTAGTGCTTCAAGACCCATCCAAATCACTTGCTCTGGGAATAGAATAAAATTATACAGCTTTAGGACCCAGAAAGTGTGGGCAATGGTCTATTATCACATCACCTAGCAGTCGTAAAACAGTGCTGACTGACTCCCAGATCACTATCTTTCAATCACATCATAATGACTCACCTCTTTCCAGATACAATATTAAAAGTGGTACATAGGATGTTTTATAAGTGTAATATTCTTTGGAGCTATTAAGGGTTTTAAAACCTTGAGAGTGACCTGTCAACCCAACCAGAACATATAGCATTACATCTATATGTGTGAATAAACCACAAAATTATTAATGATATTTTGAAACAAAAGCATTTATAAACTCATTAAGAAATTAAAACTCCTATATGTGTTTATTTTCTCTCCAGCTTTGAAAAATATTAAATGTTTTGGCCAAAAGAAAGGACAAGGATTCCCTTCCTATATCAGTTCATTTGTTTCTCTACTAAATTAACTCTGGATACTTCCCTCTCTCCTTGTGGCCCTTCCTAGGGTCTCCCTGGAGCTACACTTCATTAAAAACGCTGAAGAGACAATTCCCAGTCCCACTTATACATGTAATCCTGCTAACACATGTAAATGTATACTTACACAGTAGAACATATTACTCTTCCATATGAGCAGACATTTTCTAAAGTAATATCCGTAAGATTGCAGAAATCTTTTTATATTAATTGATTCACATTTATATTATTAATCCATGGATGACTCCATTTTCCCCTTCTTGATAGAACATTATATATGTCCCCAGGGAAAAACAAAGCAGAAACTAGGTTTTCAAAAAGTGAAAAAATAAGCCCATATTGAAGATAAAGGTTGGACTGCAAATGTACCCTGAGAATCAACCAAACTGTAAGTAAAAGCTTGAAAAATGGAAGCTCTGCTAGAGGATTTAAATTTTGAAATAGGAAGAGGCAGCTGTCTTCTACTACAAATGAAGACAACTAGCATGAGGTTGAGAGGATACTGAGTGGGTACCTCCTGTCATCAATGGCTAAGGGACCTCACTAAGATGTACATTCAGGACATCCTTGAAGAGTGACATCAACTAAAAACATTGTCTACTAAATATGTGTCATATATTAAATAAATTGAGGCAAATAAACTGGATACCATGAAACTGATGGGCTAAGTCAGACAGACAAATTCATGTGTCATCCTACATCACACATATAGAAAAGAATTAGTTTGTGTGCCCTCTTATTTTTGTTTGAGATTTTTTTCTCCCAGGACACTAGCTGTCCACTGTCTCTTCCCTGCCTCCAAATACCATGCCTACTGAACCTGTACCTCCTCACAGAACCTCCCACACCCTTGCTGAGCAAGCACTGGTCCACATCCCTGCTGTCCCCTTGGCCACAACTGGTAAGAGTGGGACACACTGAGCTAATAACTCTCTCCAGATACAGACTCCAGTCAGTAATGAAGTACTGATCCACTAATGTTACAACTTAGGGGTGTCCACTGGCAAGCAAAACTACATAGAAATATCAGAAAATGAAACGGATCTGCAAGAAACAGAAACTACGAGGTATGCCTGTTGGAGAATAAAAGAGAACAGAGAAAGTGGTTTTCATTATTGCTGACTTTCTAATTCTCAGTTCTAATCTCTTATGAGACCATTGAACTACTGACCTTTAGGTACTAAAATATAACTTCTCAGGCTAGTTCATTTAAGGCTCTGTTTCCTCCAATCAATCAATACATGGCTAGAATAGCTACAAAAGTCCATTTGCAATATTCCCAGTTTTTCTCATCTAAATAGATTTGTCCATAGTTTTGAAAGGTCTGAGTCTAAAAGTGGTAGAGATTAAGAGCAGCACTAATTGATTCTGTACATATGTCAAAAAGAAAAACATTAGACAAAACCTTCTGTCCTTTCCCAGGACATTATTACTCAGTGAGTTCTGCAAGAGATTCAAGTATTCTGAAGACAAAGATCATGGTTTAGTAACCGCACTTTGAGAAGCATTGCTGTAAAGCCTACTTTAACATTACTACAAAGATCTGTACACTTATAACTTCTCCAAAATAATTATATTCATCAAACATCTGTATTCAAAAGTAGCAAATTGCTCTTAGAAAGATAGATTTGTTTGAAACCCTATTAAGAGCAAGTATTGTTTTTGTTATTCTCTCTGCATATATATTTGTGTTTCATTTCACATTAAATGGGATTTTGTAAAACAGCTTGGAGGGCCAAAATACAATTTACGTTGTTGTTTCCATCTGAAAATGAATTTAAACTCCCAAAGAACTAATTTGCAGACTTTTGAAACATAGCCAGTTTGTAATTTGAGGATTTCATGTGCCATTCCAACTGAGAAAATTTGATTATGGATGGTTTTAGATGGTACTACAGCATTGTTGTTATTTTTGTTAGGGAATAATGGCATTTGGGTCTTATTTTTTTTAATTCATTTTTTCAAAGATGCTTATAAAACTAGGTAGAGTTCCAATGACAAGATATCCATGATTTCCTCTAAAACATTTCAACAAAGACAATGAAAACTTACAAAAGGAATATATAAAATAAATGGTGCAAAATCTTGATAATCGCTGAGTCTGCAAAACTGAGAATGTGGCAGATTTTGTTTCTATTTCTGTGCATATTAGAAAAAAAGGAGTATATGAAAACTCAATTAATGTAGCAGTCACCCAAGATTCCTTTTAGAGCACACATACAGGCTCAGCACAGACAAACCAGAATAATTACTGACATCACAAAGAAATGACATAACAGGCCTTTTAAATTGGGGACAGAGATTCATTTATCTTTTGAAAGTCCCTGACAGACAAAAGGAAATAAATTAAAGTCAGAGCACATGGAAAACTAATTCCTTAATTATTTGGAAGACATTATTTTTCCAGAATATACAAAAAAAGTCTTAACTCACTACAAAGTAGTCCAGAAACAGTGTGTGAGAAGCAGAGCACACAGAGACATGATACTCTTTTTGATCTCCCTCATTTCAACTGCAGAAGGATGGGCAAACCAATTCCAGTTTTGCATGTTCATTTTTCAATCTTAAAAGGTAGGTGGCACTTCCTACTGTTCTCACAATATAATATCCAGTGGGTCATAAACTATACATAAAAGCCAGTTATTAATGACACTCATAAGTATTTCTTGATATGTCCAAGAACTTGATAGATTTTTCACATCAATCTTAGGGATGGGAAAGCTAAAGAAAAAAAAAAAAACACAAAGAGATAGTTGCATTTCAAGAAGTAGGGGGGGGGAGGAATAGAGAAATTCCAGGTCCTTAGACAAATATTAACAAATAGCATGTGTTATTCCTCGTATTCTTGTATTATAAGTAGAGTTGTAGCTAATAATGCTGATGTATGTTTATTGCTTATACAACTCTTATGGCCCAAATTTTGTTCTCTTAAAAGATTTCAGTCAAATCCTCAAGAAATGCAGAAGTTATGCCACTATTAGGTACCTAGCACTTCTTAGACTCAATATACACATCTGTAAAAGAAGGGCATTAGACTAAATGAGCTTGAAACTCTCTCCCAACTCAAATATTCCAGAACACCCTGTTTCACAAAGCTTAATCTTTCACATGTTCAGAGACTTTATTCTGAATCAGTTATACTATATAGTCCCAGAAAGTAATTAACTAATCTTACTGCACAAACTGTGTCCAAGCATTAAAATGACCCAGGGACTGAAAAGCTTGAGACAAGAGGGCTAAAGATCTCTTACTCCTTACTTTTCTTCAAGTAATAGGTGTTTAGAGTTCATTACTAAAGGATGATTTCCTAGCAAATTTCAATCAGAAATTAGAAAAAAAAATAGAGTTTAAAAATAACTTTTCTCATGCATGTATATAAAGGAAGGTACACTCTAAATCTGCATTATTGGTAAACATAAAGATATAGGTTGAGGATTATATGTGACCAGCACTATAAAAAGAGGGAGAAAGAATAAAGAATATAGATTCTGTCATTCTAGCTCTCATTTTAAAATAATAATACTGAAAGTCTACAATATTGTATTCCTTGGGGCATTTTATTTGCAAAAAGAGATAAAGCATATCCTATTTGTAGCTTCAATGTACTTTACCACTTATAGTCATATTGTTTTTTTTTTTAATGAAGAAAAAAGAAGTCTGTTCTGTAAAATGATTTTTTGACTTTGGTTTTGAAAGATGAAATTAAATTTAATATTTCTAGTCTGGGTTCTCTTAAATTTTCTGGTCACGTATTTGTAAATAGCAAGTAACAATCCTCCACTTTCCCTATTAGGAGAAAAGAATTTTTAAAATGACTGGGATGGTTAAAAAAATCAAAAACAATATAAAGAAAAGTCATCTTCTCCTAAATGATTTCCATCATAAGTGATATTTGATAGAATAATACAATTACATACAATCCCTTACATCATCCCAACTAAAAGCTAGAGATAACTGGACCAGGAACACCATCTTGTAAAAAAGATATGTGTGTCACAACAATACTGAGCTTGGGAAATTACTGATAGACTCATGTGTTCTCAAAACCTCCCTCAGTCCAAAGAACTGAGCATGTACAAAAGAATAAAAACAAAAGGGACAAGTTCTAAATGCAAAGTCTAGGTGGGGGCAAAAGGAAATATCAAAGAAAGAAAAGGAACCTTTCTTTTCTGCAACCTGGGAACACTCTTCACAGAAACCCAGCCTTTGAGCCTAGGGAGAGACTGGCAAGAAGGGATCCTGTAAGGTGGAATACCCTTCTAGGATCAGTCACTAGAAGTCAAGCCAGGACCCTGTGCTCGTAGGTGCATATGCAGCGATCTTTCTCCAACAGGACAGAAGAAGCCTACTGGAGTCAATAACAGCATAGCATCTTTTTCTCATTTTCCACTTTGCTAAACCTGACCTACAAAAGCACTGTTCCCTAAATTCCCCTCTAGTCATGACTATCCACACTCAGGATACATCTTCTTTGTTTTGCTGGTTCAAAACTTGGAGGCAGTATTTGACAAGAGATGAATTATTACAAAGGCACTGATTTTTTTTCTCTCAAAATATATAATCATGATTAACATCTCTTGGTTGCTTGGTCATTATTATCTAATTTGCATGAGTCTGTCTCATGAGAAATTTGAAAAGAAAGAAAATCATAAAAGTAAATTCTATCTTCTAATCATCACATATGCACTCTGCAGCCAGAGCCTTCAAACTCTGGAATTCACTGAAAGGAAGAGGACACATTGAATCCTAAATTCAAATTACCTTTTGCCAGATTCATTACATCACTTTCCTTTAGTAAATAATAAGGTTGTCAAGGTGGGGGTTTAAAATGAAGATAAAGAAAGCATTATAAGAGATCAGCCAATCCTCTTTTCACTATCATTTCCCACCCCCTTCCAATTCCTGACTTAAAATCAATGATCTATTATCACTCGTAACTCTCCTTCATTTCCAGTGAATGAAATCAGCTTCTAGACACTGCACTTCATATATATTATCTCTTTTAACCTATCTCAAGACTCTGTGAAGGAACTTTTAACACTCCCATTATACAGCTGAGAAAACTAAGGCCCTAAGAGGAAAGCAAGCCCAAAGGACTATGTCAGTCAATAGAGTTATTTAGCTTAGGCCACACTAATTCTTTAATATTGTATAATACTGAAAATCTTAAAACTGTATTGATTCAGAACTCCTAAAATACTTGAATTTGAAAATTTAGAAATGCATACCTGTTTTTTCCTTGAATTCGCTTTGGATAACAGGCCCGATGACAACACAGATGTAAATGGAGAACAGCACAGCTCAGGAAAAGGGTTTGGAATAGATGGCATTTCCAGAACATCAAGATCTTTCTTTTTTCTCCTACACCGAGAGAACATAGGATGCAATTTACATAAAGCAGAATGTAAAATATAATTGCTGTCAGGATTAAAAAGTGTTGTTAAGGCCAACATGTACCACTCTATGACAATGCTAATAATACATCAAGTGTACTGGAAAGGTCTGTGCATATTTTCTGGATATCAAAATAAAGTGTTAATTGATACAAATAAATCTACAATAGTCCTACTTTTTTTTTGCCTTTAAAAAAAAATCACAAGACATGGAAACTCCATTTCCTGCACTTTAATAATCTTCCTGAAGCAACATTATGAACTATATAAATATTAGTGCAAAATTATCATAAGGAGTTAGACATTGTTAAGCATACATAAAATTGACAACGCATATAAATTACATTTAGTGAATTCATCTCTTTGATATTTTACCAGTCACTTTTGGAAGTTATGATTTATTAATTATAGCTGCAGTTCATGTCTCTTCAAAATTTCATTCACAATGTTGCCCACACACAGTCTGTTGATTTTTCAAATGCTTATAGATACTAAGCAGAAAGGCAGTGCTTTTAAAGGGATAAGTTAATAGAACTTGTTAGTATAACAAGTCCATTGGAGAGTAATTTTAACTTCACTGAAGTCTGAGCACTTTGAAAACCTGAAGGGGGAAAAAAAGTACCATTTAAATGTATGAAAATAAAGATTCATAGATCTTCATGCCGTTGTAGTTTTTTTTTTTTTCCTTCCAAAAGTATGTGCAAACTCTAAAGGCACTTTGTGCTGGATGCAATGGAGATTGAGAAACCTTTTAAAGCCTCTATTCTTTCCTGCTGAACAGTAAAGACTGCTCAAATGTCAATCCATGCTATGCCTCTCATGGGTCGCTGTAAGATTCTATGTGGGAGGTGAACTCATTAATGCTTTGATTTTTAAAAATATATAAAATTAAAAGGGCTGTATATTTTGAAGACAAGGTTGGGTCACTAAGCAGCAGCAGAGGGTGGACAATCTGGAGTTTGGCCTCCTAGTTCACACCAATGGACAGAGGGGAGAAACATAGAGAGCTCTCAATGAAACGGTGATGCTATTTATAATAAGGCGCTGCAAGATCGCAACGTCCTGCTGATCTGGTAGAAGCAAGCTCAAAGGGAATTGTCTTCAGAGACTTTCACAAACTTGGCCCAGCTCTGGGCACATGGCTCACCCCTAGGACCGCCTCCTCACCCCCTTGCCGGCTGCCAACCCAGGACACTCCCCCGCGCCCTCGGAGGGCTGCCTACCTGTCCACAACACAACCGCGGGTCGCGTCCGGAGGGGGCAGGAGCGCTCGCGCGTGGAGCCAGGGGGCTGGCGCCAGGTCGTGGGCGTCGCCCTTCCCCTGGGCAGCGCCACACACCTGGGCGGCCAGCGGCGAGTCCCGGGCAGCCGCCCTGCCCGCGGCGTTCTGCCCATCTTGCAGGGAAGTGGTCATTGTCGCCAACAGGGAGTCGTGGGCGTCATGGGCAACCCAGCGAGTGGGGAAAGGGGATCGAGCGGTGAGAGGCGAGGTGCCGGCTCCGCAGCTCCAGCGTTCTGCAGGTGCGGTGGCCTCGCCGCCGGCGCTCGCGGCCCCAGAGGTTCAGACGCTCGGCCGAGCTGTGTGCGAGGCGGCGGGGGAGGGGAGGGGGCGGAGGAGGAGGGTGGGGAGAGGGGAGGAGCGGCCGGTGGGTGGGGGCCGCGGGCGGCGGGGCGAAGCGAGGAGAAGCAAGGCGCGGAGGGGGCGGGGAGGGCACGCGAGCGTCGGGATCGCCCGGAGCTTGGCCCGGTGCGCTCGGTGGCGCTGGCGCCAGTCCCCAGCCGGCTACGGGGCCTTGGCTACTAGTCCCGAGGCCCTGACCGCCGCCTCCCCAGGTGGGCGCCTGAGCTAAGGCTGAGCCCGGGGTCAGAGCGGGCCCAGCGCCGCTGGGAGACCTAGACAGAGCTGAGCTGTTGCTGGCACTAAACTAGACCTGGCCACCGCCGGCGGGGCAGAGGTCTGGGCAACGCTGACCCTTCGACCCTTCCATTCTTTTTGCTCAGCTTAGGTGATGGGCCGCCATGACAGGCCCCACCATGCCAGGAGGGGGCATGGACCTGGTTTGCCCAATTCTCTACCGACTCTTTCCAGCACTCCACCGCCAAGGGTGGGAGCAGGGTGGGGAGGGGCAGTGAGGGATCGAGGGTGCTATCATTAAAAGAAACTACTGAGGTTTGAGAATTCTCAGCAAAGCAGGAGTAAATGTGTCTGGAATGAGATTATTAATTTTCTTTTTATTTATTCATTTTTATTTTGGGGAACTAAGAATCAAACGGCGGGGAAGGGGGCTTTACCACAGAGCTACATCCTCAGTCCTTTTTATTTCTTTGTGTATTTATTTTATTTTGGGACAGGGTTGGCTAAGTTGCTGAGGATCTCACTAAGTGTTGAGGCTGGCCTGGAACTTTCGATTCAAAGTCACTGTGCCTGGCTTTAATTTTCTTTTAATGATAGCAGCTTTTATTTAATGAAACCCATTCTGCCTTGTCCTATTCCATCCCAGGACATTTATTGTTCATTACGTAGATGTTTACCTCATTTTACACATAAGCAATATGAGGTTCAAACACCTTGTGCAAGCATATCATGTCCTGGGAGTACCTTGCACGAAGTAGTGCTAATAAGTGGTGCAGTCAAGATTCCAATCCAGAAACTTGCTTCGCCAAAACCCAAACTGATTGAAATAGTGAATACATTGTGCTCACCCTGTGAGATGCAGAGCCCTTCATGCAGGTGTCCCCATCCCCATGCACTCTTGAGGATTTCCAAATGTTTTACATACTTTGTTCTTTGACCAAATTAGGTAACATCTGTCACTGGCATCTGTTTCACCAGGTTTTCTTAACTTCCACAAACTCTGCCCAGAGAAAAGTAAACACTGCCTCCTGAAGAAGCCAGAGCCCCTTTCCCTAGCCTGATGCATCCTCCCTGTCCATGGCACCAACCCAACCACTGGTGACACTCAATGGGCCTGAACTTCATGGAGGAAACCTATGGTACTCCATGAAGACAAAACCTTCCAGTCAAATAATTTAAAGAATCCAAGGTCTTCATTTTCCTAATATCAAAATTAAGGCCTACAAAAAGGCAGGAGGTACCTAGGTCCATGGAGGTTGTGTTCTCTGGGATGCTTTATGGAAAGGCCAACAAGACCAAGTGGTGACTCTGCTGAGGGATCAAATGAATACTTTATCATGGTGATAGCTAACACTTATTGGTGATGTGTGTCAGGCAGAACCCTTCCTCATATGCAATTCTCTGAATTGTAGTGTGGATTTTATGTATGGATTTTAAGTGAGTTTATGTAAAACCCTTCAGATATATTAAGGTTCTTCCAGCACAATCAAAATGAGGTGTGTATTTGCAGATAATCTGAACTAAAGAAACAGAAAGCAACCAACTTTATTCATTATCATTATCTTGCTTCTAACCTAAAGTCTTGTTTGGCCATTTCGTCTAAGAATGATAGGTTTTGAGTATTGTAACAGCAGTTAATCAATGGCCAGAGTTTGTTCCCTCCCCATCACAAGTTCATTCTCTCTCTCTCTCTCTCTCTCTCTCTCTCTCACACACACACACACACACACACACACACACACCAGGCTCTATTTTTGTTTGTTTGTTCATTACTGTTGTTGGAGAAAAGAATATGTAAAAATCACATACATATTTGAAATTACTGGAAACACAATCTCCTAATAGTGTATCCTGCTCCACTTCCAGCATAGTTTCTTACCCTCAAGGCGGAGTATTCACTGGTGACAATGATATATCAATTGTGTCTCCACTCTACACATTCTGCTAGTTAGTAAAAATCCGGAAAAGAACAGGAAAAGAACAGGTCTATGAGCATTGTTGATCAGCATTAAATATTGAATTTACTCTCAATAATACCTTAAGGAGCTGTACCAAGAATTATGAGAATTAGCTCATTCACATTTTTTTTAAGCAACAACAAAGGAACTAGTTTTCATATCTGAGAGGTTTACATGAAATGAGTCTAAATAAAGGACTAGGCAGTATAAAAGGTACAGAATGTTTTCAGACCTAAACAGGCATCTTTCTATAAAATGAAAGTTAATGAGAGATTATTGTATATTTTTCTCCCCGTAACTAGCAAAGCTTTCTGGAATAATAAAGCAGATATTGCTGGTACCAAAGACCAGTACCACTCCCCTGGGTAGCTGTTGCCCCTTTGGACTTGAGCCTATAAAACTGCAGAGGAAGCAAATTTGTCTCTTGGCCCTTGTACCATGGGGGATCTTTTCTACCCCTTCCACCTCCTTGACCTGCCCCTCCTCAGGAACCACAGCCATCCTAATCCTCAAGGAAAATGTGTCTTTCTTCTCTCCCTCTCTTTAGGAAAGATGGCCCATATACAGAGAAGTTCACAAAGGAAAACCCAGGACAACTTCTCACAAGGTCATCATCAGCTGATCATCATCAGCTCTCCAGATCGCCTTCCTCACTTGCCCCTCCTGCCAAGCCTTACTTCCAGAGTATTCAAACCCTTCTTTTCATTTATGGTTTAAGTTATTCTTCGCTAAACACAATAAATTTGATTTTATAGTTTTGACCTTTCAACAAATGTAATCCTACTCCTGATCCTTTATGTTTGATGTGGTTCCCTTACCACTGTATTTTCGATATTTCACATGCTTTTGCAAGTAGTGATACTCCTTTTTTTTCTTTCATACTATATGAATACCACAATATATTTATTTATTCTATGACAGATAGAGATTGGAGCTATTTCCAGGCCTATTGTTTTCCTTTCTTATAACATTCTTATGAAATGTTCATATAGAATATAGTGGCCTCCTGAGAAATGGGGAAGTTTCTCTCTTTTATTTTCTTGAAAATTCTATTTAAGGATGTTAGTATTCCTTCCTTAACAGTTGATCAAGTGTGTTTGTAAAGTCATCTGGCTTTGTAATTTTATCTGGGGAAAGTTTTAACTCAATGTTTTTAATAGCTACGGGACTATTCTCCATTCTTAGATTTCTACTGTCAATTTTAACAAGTGGTATTGTCTAGGAATTTATCTACATCTAAATTTTTAAAGGTTTTAGCCAAAAATTATTTGTATTTTCCCTTTAACTCTAATATCTGAAGTACTTATTGTGCTTCTCTCTTCCTTATTACTAACATTGGATATCTGTCTATGCTTTCTCTTTTTTTTCTTTATTGTATTCGGCAGAATTTATTAATTTTTAAGCTTTTCCACTTGTGTTCTATTTTGTTAATTTCTATTATTATCTTTCCTATTTCTCTTTCTACTTTCTTTAGTTTATTTGCTATTTTTTTCTAATTTTTTACAGGAATTCTTAATTCTCCAGTATGAATATTGTCCTTCAAGTTTTAATATATTTCATTATTATTTGTTTAAAATATTTTATTGTTATCATTATGATGGAGATTGTTCCAGCTGTCATTTTTTGTTTTGTTCTTTTTTTTAATGTAAAATGTAATTACCTTTTATTACAAAATACACTCTAAATGATTTTGGTCTGTCCCTTAAAATTTGTTGAAAGTTGCTTTATGGCCTGGCTATGGTAACTTTTTATATTTTGCATATGCTAAAAAGGAGTTTCTGCAGTTGTTTGATTTATTGTTGTGTAGAGTTCAATTTGGTCAGTTTAATCCATTTGCCCATTTATTAGTTGGTTTATGTGTGTTTCTCCCATTCTGTAGGTTCTCTCATCACATTCTTTTTTATTTATTTATTTATTTTTTTATTTTTAAAATTTTGACACAGGGTTTCACTAAGTTGCTTAGGGCCTCATTTAGTTACTGAGACTGGATTCAAACTTGCAATCTTCCTGCCTCACCCTCCCAAGCCCCTGGGATTATAGGCATGCTTCACCACACCTGGCCTCTTTTCACATTCTTAATTGTTTTCTTTGCTGGGCATAAGTTTTTTGATTTGATGCCATCCCATTTATTAGCTCTTTGCATTATTTCCCTGAGCTTTAGAGGTCCTACTGAGAAAGTCATTGTCTATGCCTGTATGCTACACTGTTGACCCTATATTTTCTTCTACACTTTGCATAATTTCTGGTCTAATTCCTAGGTTTTTGATTCATTTTGAATTGATTTTTGTGCAGGGTTAGAAATAAGAGTCTAGTTTCATTCTTCTACATATGGATAACCAGTTTTTCCAGAACCATTTGTTACAAAGCCTGTCTTTTCTCCAATAAGTGTTTCGGGCACCTTTGTCAAGGATCGGATAACTGTATTTGTGTGGGTTTGTCTCTGTGTCTTCGATTCTGTACCATTGGTCTCTGTGTCTCGTTTTATGCCAGTACCATGCAGTTTGCTATGCTGTTTATATTCTCTACTTCCGTACTGATTTTTTGTTCTATTATTTTCTGAGAGATGTCATATTAAAATTTCTTACTATTTATTTTATTTACTATTATGTATTTACTTTTGCTCATTTTGGATTTTGAGGTTATATTGGGGGGATAAATTTTAGTATGTTATTTTTCTTATTTACAATTATTAAGTCATTTTGGCAAGTTAAGACATTTAATATTTTGAGGTATCCTCCTTCATCTCTACTGTTTTTCCTTTGAGTATTTACCTTATATTAATACAGTTTGGCTGGTGTTTTATATACGTCTTTACCCATACTTTTCACTATTGATATTTTTATATCTCTGTTTTAGAGAAACTTGTCTCTTGTAAGTGACATCTGATAAAGGCTATTTGTTTATTTGTTTTGTATCCAATTATAATCATTGCTTTTAATGAAGGCTCTTAAACATTTTCAGTTAAAAATGCTCTGTCATTAAGTGCTATCTCCTGATCCAACTAGTGCTTTGTTCCTGTTCCCCTTATTTCTTATATTCTTATATTGGATTATCATATTACTCTATTTCTCTCCCTTGAATCGTCCACTTGTTTCATCAATTTCTTTCCCATCCCTCTCTACCTTACCTTGAGCCCCAGGAAGATATCCTTTATGGGTTACTTACTTTCTGACTTGTGGTTTGGTTTGTTAAATGGAATGGACCAGCAAGAAACTGAAGAGTGGGAAGAATATGGAGTTAGGAAATTTATTCTCATTTCCTCCTCCTTTCCAGGTTACATGTTTCCTCTCCTGCAACGCATCCACAGCACAAAAAGGTGTGGTCTAATCCTCTTCGTGCAACCCTACAGAATTGAGGTGCAGGGAACTGTACCAAGGCTAATATGGGGTTACTGTCAGTGCTATGAGTGATTGCAGAATAATGTTTTATTGCACATATATAAATTTTTTAATCCATTCACCAGTTGATGGACATTTGGATTGTTTTCACTCTTTGGCTGTTGTGAATAATGCCACAAGGAACATTTGTGTACCAATTTTTGTGTGGACATGTTTTCATTTTTCTTTGACTTTCAGGGTCATGTGGTAACTCTGTATTTAATCCTTTGAAGAACTGCCAGAATGTTTTCCAAAGTTTCAGCACCACTTTAATTTCCCACCACCAATGTATGAGGATTTCAATTTCTCCACATCCTAACATTATCATTGGTCTCTTTGACCAATGGTTATAAACCATTCCAGTCGGTCCAAAGAGGTATTCCATTGTGTTTTTCATTTGTTTACTTTTGTGATGGGATCTCCCTATGTTGCCAAGGCTGGCCTTATACCCTCAATGGTCCTGTCTCAGGCACCAAGTATCTGGGACTATAAGCACATAACCACATACCTATCTCCCACTATTATTTTGATTTGCAGTTCCCAGATGGCTAATAAGTTGAGCATCTTTTCATGTGCCTTTTGGATATTTGTTTATTTTCTTTGGAGAAATGTCCACTCAGATCCCCTTGCCCATTTTTAATTAAGTCATTTCTTTTTAATAATGACTTTAATTATACTTAATATATTCTAGATACAAATTCCTGAACAGATTTCTGATTTGGAAATATTTTCACCCACTTTTGAAGTTGTCTTTTCACTTCCTTGATAATATCTTTGAATCATAAAAGTTGTAATTTTCATGACATTTTTTTCTTTTAATAATTGTAATTTTGTGTCCTATCTAAGAAGATGTTTCCTACGCCAAGGTCACAAAGATTTACTCCTGTGTTTTTTTTTGTTAAGAGTTTTATAGGGCTGGGGATGTGGCTCAGGCGGTAGCGCGCTCGCCTGGCATGCGTGCGGCCCGGGTTCGATCCTCAGCACCACATACCAACAAAGATGTTGTGTCCGCCGAGAACTAAGAAATAAATATTAAAAATTCTCTCTCTCTCTCTCTCTCTCTCTCTCTCTCTCTCTCTCTCTCTCCTCTCTCACTCTCTCTTAAAAAAAAAAAAGAGTTTTATAGTTTTAGCCCTTGTCTTTTGGGTTAATATTTATATATTACAAGACATGAAGGAAGAGTCCAACTACATTATTTTGAATATGTTCACCTAGTGGTCCCAGCATCATTTATTGAAGACACCATTTTTCTCTTTCAATTTCTTCAGGCCCTTGTCAAAAATCAATTCACTATAAATACAAAGTTTTATTTCTTTACTCTCAACTCTGGAACATCAGTCTTTATTCTTTTTCCATTCCACATTATTTTTATTTTTATAGATTTATAGTAAATTTTGAAGTTAGGAATTGTGAGTCCTCCAATTTATATATATATTTAAAGATTATTTAAGCTATTCTGGGTTCCCTTGAATTCCTCATCAATTTTTCAGATCTGCTGGTCAGTTAATGCAAAGGAGTCAGCTGGGATTTTGATAAGGATTCCTTTATCTGTGTTTCAAATCCTAGAGTATTTTCCTCTTAATAATATTAATTAAGTCTTCAAGTTCTTGAACACAGGGTATCTTTCCATTTGGTTAGGTCTTCTTAGATGTTTTCAACAATGTTTTGTAGTCTTCAAATGATAAATATTGTACTATTTTTTTAAACTTATTTATCAGTATTGGGGGGGTTTTGATGTAATGATAAATGAAATTTGCTTTCAGTTTAAGATTATTAATTTCTAGCTCATAGAAATAAAATTGATTTTTTTAATTGATTTTGTATCCTACAACCTTGCCAAACTCATTTATTAGTTTTAACAGTTTATTGCTATTGCTTAGTGCTTCAGTAGTGCCAATGTCTTGGCTGGGCACAGAATCACGAGCCACCACACAGCTTTGTAGATTCAAACAGCAATTCTTTATTCCCGAACTCACACCGGCCTCCACACACGCTCTGGGGCAATCCCAGTTCTCCTCCGCCCCATTCACCTACTCCACGAGGCTTTTTCCAATATCCCATTTGAATCTCATGAGAACTCAACGGGAACAAGCAGCAGGAACACCCTAATCCCGGCAGCAATAATCTTCAACCTCCAACTTCCCTAAAACCCCTATTGTCTAAAACCGGGAACGCCCTAAACCCAAGGACCGGGATACTTCCTCAAACCTGATCAGCTCTAAACCCAGATCCGCCTTGGTCCTTGAGCAAGGTCACCTTACATGCAATGTCAACAGCGAAATCCATTTAACATGGAGTACCCTAGCAAGGAAATTTTGATGCGTCATTCCTACTTGGCAATGGCCCTCAGCAAGTAGGGTTTTCTAAATACAAGATCATGTCATCTACAAGCAAACAATTTTTGTTTTTTTTTTTATTTGTTGTTTGTTTGTTTGTGGTGGTGAGGATTAACTCAGGGGTTTTCTACCAATAAATAACATTCTCAATCCTTTTTTATTTTTTATTTCGAGACAGATTGCTGTCTCAATTGCCCTCTCTGGCCATGAATTTGTCCTGCCCCAGCCACCCAAGTTACTAGGATTACAATTTTAATTCTTCATTTCCACTCTGAATGAAACTTATTTATTTATTGTTCTAATAGCCCTGGTTAGAACTTCCAGTGTGATGTTCAATGGAAATGGTCAATACAGATTGTTTTAGTTAGCTTTTCCATGCTGTGATCAAAAAACATGACAAGAACAATTTGGGGAGGAAAAGTTTAATTTGAGATTCACAGTTTCAGAGGTCTCAGTCCATATAAGACCAGCCCCATTCCTTTGGGCTCAAGAAGAGGCAGAACATCATGGCAGAATAGTGTGGCAGAGGAAATGCAGGTGAGGACATGGCCACCAAGAAGCAGAGAGAGAGAGCTCCACTCTTTATGGACAAAGGCACTACCCCAATGACCCACCTCCTCCAGTATACCCTACCTGTATACAGTCACTGCCCAATTAATTCCTATCAGAGGATTAATGCACTAACTAGGTTAAGCCTCTCGTAACCCAGTCATTTTACCCTTAAACTTTCTTACATTTTCTCACATAAGCTTTTGGAAGATACCTGATCTAACCCATGATACAGATTCTGTTGCTTCTATCTGCTCTTAGGAGGAAAATATTCCATCTTTCAGCATTGAATATGATGCTAGCCATTGCTCTTTCATGAATGTCTTTATATTTTTATTATGAAAATGTGCTGCTTTTTGTCAAATGTCAAATTTCTGCTCACATTCATATTTAAATGATGTCTTTGTTGGCTATACAATTATTGTCTGCTGCTATTTTCTTTCAACAAAACTTTTAATATATCCTTCCATTTTTCTGGTTTTATTGTTTATATTGAGCAATCAAATGTCAGTTTAACTGTCCTTTGTTTTGAAAGTAAATTGTCCCCTTGCCAGATTATTCTTAAGGTCTTCTTTTTTTTAACAGTTTTACTGTGAAGGATTTAATGAGGATTTCTTCTGACTTAATTTTAAATTTTGTAAGTGCTTTTGAGTCTGAGACTTAATTTTTTTGCCCATTGAACAAAGGTTTTTAGGCATGAACTCTTTTTAAAAAAATGCTTCTCCCTATTTTTTCTCCTTTTCCCAAATTTTTCTTTTCCAGTTATACATATCTTAGACTTTACACTGTGCCTTCCTTGTCTTTTAGCCTTTCTCATGTTTTACTAACTTATTTTTCATGCTTTGTTCTAGGTGTTTTCTTGACTTACTTTCTTCACCTGAGTCCAAGTTGTTAATAAACTTATTCGTACATAATTTGGGTTATTCTATTTTTAGTTTCTAAAGAACTGCCAAACCTATCAATTTGGTCTTTTATCCCCTTGAGTATAATATAGTATTAGTTGGAATATTACTAATAACTCCAGTGTTTCGAGCCCCTGAAACACTGTCTTTTTTCTGTTGTCTGCTATTTACACTGGATTTTATTTATGTCATGTTGCCTCTTTCAGCACTTGATTTTTTTGTTTATTTACTTATTTATCATTAGTCTTTGCCTGATAATATGCCACATAATTTTTAGAAATAGTCTAAAGCCAGCTCCCCCTAGAAACGATTGTATTTGCATCTGCCTGTTTCACAGAAGCACTAGACATCCGGAGTTGCCTCTTCAGAAGATGAACCAAAGCTCTTAGTCTTCCAAAGACTTAACTACTTGCTGTGGTCAACTGGTCAAGCCCTTATGTAAATGGAGCACAATCTATTGGCAATTTCATTGGTTATTTTATACATTAAGTGGTCCCCGTCCCAAACGGCCATTTTAAATAATATTTTAGCCTAACTAAAAATGAAATCTCTAGGAGCAATAATTGAGTTATAGGAAAAGCTATCTGTGCTTTTTATGAATTCATTAAATCCTATCCTAATAGACTTCAGTTGTACTAGAACCTGATTCTTGTAAAAAATTTTAGCATACTTATTAATTCTCATAATGCCCTAATTAAGCACCTTTTCAGTAATACTAAGGATGTTTCAGAAATTAATAATTTTCTTGCCTGCACTGCCCTTGTTTCATGTGAAGAAGAAATTTGAGACTCTAAAGCTGTCAGTCTGACACTTTTATGAGCTACATTAAGCAGAAGATTTTTTTTTTTTTTTTTTTTTTTTTGGTGGAAAAGAAAACTACAATGGTACTCCAGGGAGTGAGCTTTACTCCCCAGCCCTAGAAACACAACTTTTAGTGAGTGTTTCTCAGCACACCTGTGCATGCCTGCATTTATTAGATTAAAACAATGCATACTTTTGGACCTCAGAACTTCAGATGGCTCTCAGTGATCCTGCTAGCAGCTTTTAATATGAAAGTGTGAAATATAGCTATTTCATATGTCAACTTTTATTACTTTCATTGCCTGGGTGTAGTTCTTTTCTCACTGATTTTTTTTTTTTTGAAAGATGAATATAAACAAATTAGTGTCTTGTATTTTAAACATAAATACAAGGACTAACCTTTAAGTGAATGTCTTAATGGAGCATCAGGATTAGATTTTAAAAGAAGAAAGAAGCAAAAACAGAAAGATTTGGATAGTGGCAAGATAAAAACATAAATGAATACCCCCTAAAGGAATGTTCTACAGAAATCGGAAATCTCAGGCAATGGTTTTTAAGTCAGGATCATGACATTGTTAGGACAATATACCTAAAGAAATACTAGTGTATTCCTTCTTCCCTACAAACTCTTCTTTGGCCTCATGTTCTGAAGAATTTGGATTTTGCAATGAAAACAGAATATATCTGCAAATATGGAACACTAACATAATAAAAGTCAGTCATTATGGTACCCCATTTATACCAAGTGAAGTCTTGCATTCTGTAGGTGAATAACCCTTGGCTTTAGTTTATTTTCCTTTCCTTGTCCGCGACATTGGTCTTGACTTCCTTCTGTGTATTTTCATTATTTCTGCTATTTTTATTGATATCTTGCTGTGTTTGTGAAAGTTTTAGAATGAACCTAGTGATGGGCAAGTAGACATGTACTAAGCACAGTTAAGAACTTATGATTACTACATACTCAAAAATTTTTTGAGGGTCTAAAAGGCCTGGAGAGTGAATGTAGACAAAGGCAGAGAAATGTGATTTTATTAAAGCTATTTTGCTTCTGTACTTTCTCTTCTGCATGTGTCCAGTCAATATGTCTTGGAGATTTCTTTCTTTTTTTATTGGATACTTTGAATAAGAGCAAGATAGAAATAAAATTTCAGCCTCCCCTCTGGTTCCAACCTAGTTCTATTGAAGTTAAATGCCATCTGAAGCCTGCCCTTCACATGCCCTCTTCTATTCCTTATAAGGAATGCAGATGACATCAAAACATTATACATGATCTCTGTTTAGGGAAAAAATTGGGTACTTCGTTACTGTATTAAGCATCAATTCAGAGTATAGTATCTACAAGGCATAGCATGCTAATGGTAAGCCTTGCTTCAGCCTAACAAGAAATTTAGATCACATATTAACAAACACATAATTTTATAGGAGTATAATCCACAACGTAAAAATAGATGTGGAATAATGACCTTTCTTTTGGCTTGACACTATAATCTAGTCTTTGATTCTGAACTGGTTCTTTGTCTAATGGCAGATACTCAGTTGAGTTCATTCTCTCATATCCACTGACTTCCCTTTGCCAAATGAGGGTGCATAATTCCTACTCAAAATTTATTTCAGAGTTGTCTCTTCCTCTTGCAACAACCCCAGCTTCCCCGTAACTCTTTGTGCAGAGATCTGTGGAAAGCATGTCCATCTCTCCCTTTAAGAACAATAGGTATATTTTGAAAGTCTGCCCTACAAATTCCTAAGGAAAATAGCAGAAGGAGATCATTCCAGGGCTTCTGGGCCTGATAGTCCATATGCTATCTCTATACAAGCTTGTGTTTAAAAGGAAAGTTCCTCAATTGGAAGTAAAGAGACCAGTTAAGAAGTCCTAAAAATAGTGCATGTGGTGATAGTGAGGGTGCAACTGCAGCAGCAATGGAGAAAGAGGGAGGATTCAAGGAAACCCTGAGCTTCAGAAATGAAGCATTTACAAACAGAACTGGAGAAGTTACACTGTTAATGCAGGAAGTTCAGGTTTTCGGTTTTAAGTGTATTACGTTTGCATTGCTTGTAGGACATCCAAATATAGACGAACAGCAGGCAGTCAGAATGTGAGCCTATAGATTGAAAAGTCTCACATATGGTCACCTTTTGGAGATCCTTCTGGAGAGAGGCAATAATTGAAATCCTGGAGCAAATGAAATTATCAGAGGCAAAGGTACAAAAAAAATAAATAAATAAAGGCTTGAACAGAGGGCACAGGCAGGAACATTTAGGGGGCAGAAGGAGAAAGAAGAAGCCTCAAAGTAGACAGAAAAGGTGTGGTCGGAAAAGTAGGTAGTTATTACTTCCCTCAAGGGGTTATTTCTGCTCCTTTCAAGACTGAGAACTACTGTCTTAGTTTAATGATAGAAGATGATGAAAATAGCCAGAAGGAAGGAAGTTGGTAAATAGGGATTAAGCCAAGGCAAATATGATGAGCAGGATAGAATTTTTCGTGACCATTGACTTTTAAAACTTGGGTTTTTACAATACTACTTCAAACTCAGCTTATTTTCCCATACTTTTCCTTTCATCATAAATGAAACAATAGGGCTGGGGATGTGGCTCAAGCGGTAGCGCGCTCGCCTGGCATGCGTGCGGCCCGGGTTCGATCCTCAGCACCACATACCAACAAAGATGTTGTGTCCGCCGAGAACTAAAAAATAAAAATTCTCTCTCTCTCTCTCTCTCTCTCTCTCTCTCTCTCTCTCTCTCTCTCTCTCTCCTCTCTCACTCTCTCTTTAAAAAAAATAAAATAAATGAAACAATAAGGTGGCTAAATCTAAGTAAATGATATAGTGAATTGTTATTGTAAATCATTGAAGAGTAATCTTCTAAGCCAATTTTCAGACTTGCTAAATATGTGAATTGATTTATTAGCACCTGAATTTACAGCAAACACTGAATTGAAAATGAAGTAAGTGAATTAACTGACTTTATCTCAGCTATTAGGTGCTCATTTATTTTTCTAACATAGATGGTCCCTCACTCTGGATGATTTAGTTTTATAGAATGTGTAAAAGGGATATACACATTTAGTAAAACCCATACATCAAATTTTGAGTTTTGATCTTTTCCTGGGCTAACAGTATGTGGTAAGATCCTCCCCTACAAGGTTGAGCAGGGGCAGTGAGCTGCAGCTCCCAGTCAACTGAACAGTCATGAGTGGAAACAACCGGTACTCTATACAGTGTGCACATTGCTATGATGTTCATTATGTTAAGTGTATTTAATGCAATTTGGATTTACACTATTTCTACCTTATGATATACTTATCAGGACACAAGCTGATGGTAAGGAACGTATGTATTTAAAATTACATTTTATGACTATATTGTTATAAAGTAACCATATTAATATTAATTGCTTTATTCAGTATAAAAGTCCATGGTTTCCTTCTGATTTTAAAAGAAATTTAAACATTTTTATGAACCCCTAAAAGTGTTGTGGGCCTTAGGTACAGTGCCTGCTATGCCATATGGATAAACTGGCTCTGGCACCAGCGCCATAAGAGATTACATAAAGCTTCTAAAAGGCACATCGCTCTACCCAGCCTCATATTTAGATTTCAGTTTCATAACTAGTACACTATTTGTTGCAAAAGAGCCACGTGTGAGGACCAGGAATACTTTCTGAGAAATGGCTAATGAGCCAGAGAGTATATTTTCTCTAATCCTTCAAAAATAGAGTCTTCCTATTTGAAAGATGGCGGATTCTTCAGAAGAGCAGCCAGGACAAGAGGAAAGAGAGAATATGGATTGGAAACTAGCAGCTGGTAACAGGTGCACAGCAAAGGCAGAATGGGCACAGATACTACTAGAATCAATAAAATAAGGCAGTGAGGGTCTAACCATTAATAGACCATTAATAAAATTAAAAACCAAACTTCCTGGGGCTGGGGCTGGGGCTCAGTGTTAGAGCGCTTACTTAGCATGTACAAGGCCTTGGGTTTGATCCTCAGCACTACATAAAAATAAATAAATAAAATAAAGGTATCATGTCCAACTACAACTAAAAAATTAAAAAAAAATTAAAAAAACCTTCCTGTGGGGCCTACAAGTCAGGTCCACACCATCCTCTCCAGCCATGGCTACTCTCTTGTGTTGTGCTGTCTTCCTAAAATGCCTCAACAAAACCATGCTCAGTGCACTCCAGTTGGGAGACCTTTGCTGGGACACTCTTTCCCCACAGGAGGGTAAAGCTGAGAGTCATTACATGTCACTTCCTCAGAGATCCTTCTTTAACAACCCTTCCCTTGCTGCAGTGTCACAGCATCCTGTTTTAGGTTCTTCACAGTATTTACCATTGCTTGAAGCCACCTTGGAGATTTATTCATTCTTTTTATGGTCTTTGTTCTCACATGGAGCATGTATTCCTCCTGCAGAGGCCAAGTCTGACTGGTTAACTTGTAGTTCCTCAGTGCCTAGAACATGCCTTGTATTCAAGATATACTTATTGAATGAATAAGTCAAGTTCAATGGCACAGCTCCCTCCCAAATTCTCTTTCTTTTACTTCCATTCAAGCAACTCAGTTCATGGCTCTGACTTTGCTCTATTACCTTTCACTTTTCATTTTTAGAAACATAAAATCTATGTTAGGTATATGTTAGATAATATATTAGAAAATACAGTCTTAACAGGATATGATATGTTGTACAACTAGGCAGCTACCTAAATGTTTTTATTTTTATTTATTTGTACTAATGCACTTCACATGAGTATGTACTACAATATTATTAACTAATAGAAACTCCATTGTTACCTAAAACCTCTTTGTGCTACACCTTAAACGTGGGTAACAGTATTGGTAAAGTGACTTAATACATGCATTGCATCCACTGATCATGTATCTGCTTTCCCAAAGTACAGGTGATAACACAGAATATTTAATATTTAAATTATGAATAATGTCACTTATAGGGTCTATCTCTCAAAAAATGTTTAACTGCTTCAATGCATACATTAATTCTCTTTTTATTATTTTTTATTTTTTATTGATTTTATTTTTTAAATACATGACAGCAGAACGTATTATATATTATTACACATACATAGCACAATTTTTCATCTTTGTATAAAGTATGTTCATGCAAATTCATGTCTTTATACATGTACTTGTTTTTTTGCATTATAATTCTTATTACACATACATACCACAATTTTTCATATCTCTGTTTGTATATAAAGTAGGTTGACACCCAATTCGTGTTTTCATGCATGTACTTTGGATAATGATGCCTATCACATTCCACCATTTTTGTTAATCCCCTGCCTTTTCCCTTTCCCTCCCTCCCCTCTTCCCTATCAAGAATTCATCTATTTCTCCCATGTTTCCCCTCCCTACCCCACTATAAGTCAGCCTCCTTATATCAGAGAACACATTTGGCATTTGATTTTGGGGGGATTGGTTAATTTCACTTAGCATTATCTTCTCTAATACCATCCATTTACCTGCAAATGCCATGATTTTATTCTCTTTTATTGCTGAGTAAAATTCCATTGGGTATATATATGCCATATATATATATTTTTTTATCCATTCATCCACTGAACGGCATCTAGGTTGGCTCCACGGTTTAGCTATTGTGAATTGTGCTGCTATAACATTGATGTGGCTGTGTCCCTGTAGTATACTGTTTTTAAGTCTTTTGGGTATAGTTTGAGGAGAGGGATTGCTGGGTCAAATGGTGGTTCCATTCCCAGATTTCCAAGGAATCTCCATAATGCTTTCCATATTGACTGCACCAATTTGCAGTCCCACCCACAAGCATACATTAAATCTCTATGAGACTGTTGTGGTAAGCCTACTCTATTATGGTCACGAATTAGTAATGCTCAGCTTAAAAAAAAAAGGGAAGATGATTTCTAAGTTCACATAACCCCATAGACTTATTTTTAATTCAGTTGCTAGCTCTTTTGACTAAAAGCACTTCATTTTTCTACCCTCTTTCTCACATTCAATTGACTTTAATCTTCACATGCACCAACAAACTCATTGACCAAGAGGTATTTATTTTTGTTTGTGTTGTGTTAAAGTACTGTACCTGAGTGTGTTAGTCATCTCACTGTTACTGTCACTAATACCTCAGACAACCAGCTTTTAAAGATGAAAGTTTATTTTGGTGGTTCCAGTCCTTGATGAGGTATACACATTGCTTTTAGGACTCTGGTGGGGTTGCTGAATAGCAATGGTAGGGAGAAAGTTGACAGTCTACCAAACTGTGCTATGTTCATGTATGAATATACCACAATGAATCATTCATACACACACACACACACACACACACACACACACACACTATTATAATGCACTAGTTAAAACAATAATAGAAGGGAGATGGTAGAGCAGAGCAAGCAGATTGGGGGAGGGAGCAAGAGTGGGAAAGGGGAGGTACTTGGGAATGAGATTGAGAAAATTATGTGCAAGTACAAATATGGCATAATGAACCCTGTTGTAATGTGTGTGTGTGTGTGTGTATAATTATAATGCGTCAAAGAGGCAAAATAACAAAATTTTAGAAAATATATTAAATGATAGGCGGAAGCATTTGGATTTGTAAAAGTCAAAAACTTGAAATTATATTTACTCTCATCTTTCTCCCTGTGTCTCAATTTGTAGAGAAAATAAAATACTTTTTGTTAAATATTTCCTTCCTGGAACTCTTCTATTTGTAGTAATGACAGTCAAAACCTTCTGAAGGTATGTTAAGAATAGCAGCTGAAACCTCAAACTGAGATTTTTAGCATTTATTTTTTTTTATTATGTCCTTATGCTATTTTTAAACCTAAATAATTTGGTTTGGAGGAATGAGAAAAATGATCCTTAATGAGAGGATGACTTTTTTCTGACAATGAATGGATTTTCATGTCAGCTTATCTTAGGACCTAGTTACTTTCTCAACTATTGAAGGCAGTTTTTAGTTTATCTCAGAATTTGGAATATGAATATATTGAATATGGCTGGGACATACATGGCTTAAATTTTAATTTTTAATGTTTATTTTTATCTGCCTGTGACCTAAATTATTGTAAAAGGAAAGGAAAATTTGTAGAGGATGCACTACATTAATTAAGATAGACAAAAATAAATTAATCTCAAAATTTATCCTCAAATATCAGTGATTTAACAAAACAAAGATTGATTTCCATTGTATGTTGGTAGAAGTCCTGTCCCACATAGTTGCTTGGGGATCCCAGTTGGTAGAAATGTCACTTGCTGCTGGACCATCTAGAAGACATGATCTACTTTGTCCCTGCATCAGGGAAGAGAGTGTGAAAATCACAGACTGGCTGTTATGTGCCTTGACACATTGGAAAGAACTGCTCATGTAGCTCTACTGAACAGGAGTCTAGGCAATGTGGTCATCCATGTATCAAGAAAGAGAGAGACTGTATTCTGGTGGATACTAGTAAGGTCTACCATGATTAGATACCAAGAGAATGTGGTTCATATATATATTTTTTAATTTTCATAAAGCTTTAGGAAGCAAGATTATCCACATTTTGTAAATTTTAAAAAAATCAGTATGGTAAAATAGACAGAGGTTTAGGTCAGAGGTCCTGGGTTTGAATCTCAGTTCTAGTGTCCAGTGGTTATGAAACAAAGCAGCTGACATTTCCCTATTTGCATAATGGTTTTCCAGACTGCTTGTTAATGTTAAGTGCCCTTCACTGCCTTTCTGTAGCAACCCATGCTCCATTATAATGCTAAATTTCTTGAAGAAAAGTGCTGTCATGATCTTTCTCCTTGTGCCTCATCCAGTAACTGGTGACTAGAAAGTAATGGTTATTGAGAAAATAAACTCAAAGACTTAACTTTCTGGTCATTTTTTTTTTATTTAGAGTTTAGAAGACAGTGATGTTGATAATGATGCCAAATACTTTGCCTATTATAGAAAATCAAAAATTATGTACTTTACTAAATTCTTAATTTGTAAAATCCCTAATAGATTTACTGAATATTATTACATGGTAACAAACTACATATTAAAACACATAGGTATGCATATTTACTAATATATTAGTTTCATAGTGCTAGGTAATATACAGGCATGAGAAGTGGGAACATTAAGTTAAGGGAATAATTCTATAAAATGGGCCCACTGTGCTGAGCCCCACATGCTTTCTTTCATACAGCCCCTATCTGGTTTAAGCCAATAGGATATGGTACATTGCTCAGCAAACAACTTGTTATCTGTAGGAGAAATGAAGGCTCGAAAGGCTCCTTCCTGCCTTCTCCCTACCCATAAGGAGAACACAAATTATGCTGGAAGGTGGGGGACTTTTATGACCCTTACACAGACAGACCAGATTCCAAAACTCAGGGAGTTATGATAATTAGAACCATAATTAGCATGGGCCCAGGTGACCCAAGTGACCCAGAATTGACTTGGATGTTAGAAGTCTGGTACAGTCCTGCTGTCAGTCAAGAGTCAAGATATGGGCATGGGATAGATGGTCCGGAAATTTCCCTGGGACACCTAAGAAAACTGGAGGGCAAGAGCGGTCCTCACTCTCTATCTTGAGTGCCCCCTTTTCCTCTTTTCCTATCCCATCTAATATCCTCCTGCCTGCTATTCTGAGCAACATGTCTGAAATCCCTCTGTTGTGAGACCCAGTAATCCACTGAGGACTGCCTAGGCTGCCTCAGCTTTGAGCAGATCTTGCTCTGCAACAATAGGTCTGCCAAAACAAAGTGCTATGCATTGGAGGCTTAAAAAATAGGTTGTTCCAGAGTTCTGGAGGTTACAAATCTGAAATCAAGCTGTCAGCAAGGTTGGTCTTTTGGAGACAACTGAGGGAGAATCTGTTTTGTGCCTCTCCCCTGGCTTCTAATGGTGCCAACAACCCTTGGTATTATTCTTGGCTTATAGATACAACACTACGATCTCTGCCTCAGTCTTCACATGGCTTTTTCTCTGTGTGTTTCTCTCATCTCTCCTTATAATGGTATCAGTCAAATTGTGTTAGGGCCTGCACTAATGACCTCATTTTAACTTGATTATATCTGAAAGACCTGCTTCATAATAAGGTCATGTTCACAGGTATTGGGGGATTAGGTTTTCAACCATATATTTTTAGGGGACAATTCAGCTTCTAACAATTCAGAATAGTGTTTTTTAAATATTTACATCAACATAGATATGATCAGTAGATTTCAAATAAAAATCCACATTTCCATGTATGTTTAAAAATCAGAAGATTTTAGAAGAGAGAATGTGCATTCCTGCATGGCACTGATGCTCTGAAACTAAGAAAAACTGCCCCTTCACTGGAGGACTGTGCATTTCAGTTTGCTACACTACCCGCTGGTTACTAATATCTCCTGGCACCAATGCCAAGTTTCAAACTCTGTATCAGATGCTTATTGTGAAAGTATCAAAATTCCAGAAGTCTTACTTTATTTAGCCCACTTTACTCATTACATTACCTCTCTGGCCATGATGGTTTATGATTTTTTTTAATACATAATGTAAAAAATTAGCTGTACAAACAGAAGTTTACTAAAGTCATCTTACTATTTTTAAAGACTTCCAACATTATCTATTACCAAAAAGAATTTATTCATGACAAACCAAAGTTAATAGTTACTTTTCATCAAAAGCAGCTGAAATGATGTTGGCAATAATTAAGAAGAGACATAGGAAATAAATTAGATGATCCACCCATGGGAAAGATTAAAAAATACTGTGTTAAATTTTTAATTGTGGTCAAAGCACTAAAAATTTCTCATTTTTAACTATTTCTAAGTGGAGAGTTCATAAGTATTAAGAACATTCATAATCTTGTACATCTATTATGATCATCCATCTCCAAAATTTTTCATCTTGCAAAACTAAAACTGAACCCATTAAACAATAATTTCCAATTCTTCTCTCTCCCCAGCCTCTGGCAACCACTATTCTACATTTCTAAAAGTTTGGCCATTTTAGATACCTTGTGTAAGTGAGATCATGCAGCATTTGTGTTTTTATGACAAACTTGTTTTACTTAACATAATGTTTTTCATGTTTAGCATATAAGAGTGTTTATTATTATTTATTTATTTGGCACTAAAGATTGAACCCAGGGGTACTTAATCACTGAGCCACATCGCCAACCCTTTTTTATATTTTATTTAGAGACCCTCTTGCTTGCTTAAGGCCTTGCTAAGTTGCTGAGTCTGGCTTTGAACTTGAGATCCTTCTGCCTCAGCCTCCCAAGCCACTGGGATTACAGGTGTGTTCCACCACACCTAGCTAGGATTTATTTATTTCTTAAGGCTGAATAATATTTTACTGGTATGTATATACTATATTTTCTTTATGCATTTATCTTCTAATGGACATTCAGGGTGCTTCCACTTCTTGATTAGTATGATTAATGTGGTGATGTATATGGATGGGCAAAAATGTCTTCAAGATTCTGTTTTCAATACTTTTGTGTTTATAAGTCAGAATTGGAATTGTTATATAATATAGGAATTCTATTTTTAATTTTTGGAGAACTTTCTATACATTTCCATAGTAACTGTACTATTTTGCATTTCCACCAACAGTGTACAAGGGTTTCAAATTCTCCTCTGTCTTGCAAATTCCTATTATTGTTTGTCTGTTTGTATGTTTTGTTTGACAGAGGACATCCTAATGCT